>NC_088795.1:64702765-65010126 GCF_011386835.1 Chrysemys picta bellii | reverse complement strand
GTAACTTTTGTTGACAAAACTCTGTAGTGTAAACAATGCCTCAGTCAACTGCATTCATTCATAAATATACATAGATGTTTTCTATTAAGGTAAAAATAAAGAAAGCTACCTGATTTTGCTCAATAGCCTAGCCCATAATTCTGTTAACCATTGCATATTATGCAATTTCTAAATATGTACATCAGAAAACTTTGTTCAAAATCCATGATTAAACAGCTAAACAAGGCTCTGCTCCTGCAGAAATTTAGATAATAGGGTCTAATTTTAGATGTAGTAAAGTACAATTGAGAAAACTGGGTAAATGTTTGACTATTGAAAAGTGTGGTATTTTCTTCCCAACTGAATCACTGTAAATATGTAACTAAACTGTACGTTGTCCTCTTTTGGGGGGTACGGGACAGCAAAAGCAACCTCTTTCCCTTCCCCATGCTAATAACCTCAAATATGATCTACCAATTAGGAAAATATGCCCTAGTTATTACAGATACAGTGGAACACCACACAATTATAGAATTTCACACTCCTGATAGGCTACATTCTTATAAACAAAAGGTGCTTTATTCATCTAATCTGTGGATGATTATACAGTACTACCAGTTTCTAATACATTTGAATATAGTGTTTTAGTTACAAGTTACATAATATACCCTTCTGTTTTACCACCTATTTTTGATCTTACATTTCAATATTTTTTAAAATTCTTGTTTTTCCGCTGTCCTCAAGTTCCAGCTATGAGAATATTTCGAAATGTAGACAAACTAAAACAGTTTGCTAGAAGTAACATATTAATATTATTTTTAAAATATCCTGGTTTTCACAATGGAATAAGTATATTTATGGATAGTTATGCCCACAAAACAACAGGCTATATTTGAGTAAGAAAAAATGTCAGTTTATATGCAAAGGTTAAATTTTATAACTAGAAGCTGAAAACTACTTACAATGCACGTGACAAAAAAATAGAGGATGCCTTATATTTTAAGTACAGGGAGTAAATGAACAACGCCGGACAAGAGCACAGTATGGTGAAGTCCATTACAAATAATTTAAAGTAGAACCATTTGACAATACAGACCTCAATTACAAAGAAGAGTCATCTGAGATGAAAATATGAACAACTTTTTAATGGACTAGAAACACCACATATTTTACACAACTGCTTCCTTGGTTCTGAACAAACTATGCTTTGTTCTTTGTGAAGATAGATAACATAATATTGTTGTTAACTGGCACTTAGATGTTTTGCAGTCTGCATTTGCTCTTTATAAAAGATTATGCTGACATAATAGCAATAACAGAAGACCAAAAAAAAGGATTACTAGCTATGTAAGTTTAAAAATGCACATCTGTAGAACCAATACCTTGTCCTCCAAAAGATTTTTGTCACCACATGTTGACAAAAAATTCTACTTGAAAATTCTATTCTATTGTCTGCACGAACTTACGCCTGGTGATTGTGGAGGACTAAATAGCCATTTTGCTGTAAAGTTAGGTTTCTTGCCTTTATTGTTGCAAAGATAGAAAAAAGTAATAACTTGGGACTTCTTGTGTTCCCCCTATTCAGCACTGGAAGAGAGACAAAAATAAAGTGCACCTGCACTGAGAAGCCTGCGATTTAAAAATCTTCTCTACAACTAGACTTTTTTGCTAAATGATTCCCCTTACTGCTACCAACACTTCAGCTACATTAGTGGTATTAATTCTTCAGCATTTACAATTCATCAAGGAACAATGTTCTGTGGATGTTTTTCTAGCCCATCACTGTATGTCATAATAACTCAAATAAGCCAACCAGAACTTCATAACAAAATAAATCTTTATACGCAGGTTAGTTAAGAGTTTACTTTTACAACTATTCACATTCACTAAAACTGTCACAAAATGCTACTACATTCAAGACGAATGACTATAATCAAAGGTGTCCAGTGACCACGCCCTGGCAAATACCACACACCACCTTCCCTTTTCCCACCAGCCAGGTGGTAGGAAGGCTAGACTTCTCTCTAAGGCAACTGCACACCAGGGGTCGGCAACCTTTCAGAAGTGGTGTGCCAAGTCTTCATTTATTCACTCTAATTTAAGGTTTTGCGTGCTAGTAATACATTTTAATGTTTTTAGAAGGTCTCTTTCTATAAGTCTATAATATATAACTAAATTATTGTTGTACGTAAAGTAAATAAGGTTTTTAAAATGTTTAAGAAGCTTCATTTAAAATTAAATTAAAATGCAGAGCCCCATGGACCAGTGGACAGGACCCAGGCAGTGTGAGTGCCACTGAAAATCAGCTTGTGTGCCACCTTTGGCACGCGTGCCATAGGTTGCCTACCCCTGCTGTACACAATGCACTTGCTGCTTCTGTCATTTTAACCATTGCATCCCATATGCATCCTCCAACTAAGGCTAGATGAGACAGTGCTTAAGCTGCAGGCAGCCAGCTGAAGCCCTGCCTACACCAGTCCATCTCATTCACTACACACTTCCAATTTCTGTAACAAATGAAGCAGAGGTCATACTGACAACAGCCTCCCTCACTTGTTCATCCCCAAAGCTCAGTCCATCCTATGCAGAGAATAAGGCAGGAGTCCCATGAAATAAAATAATATGATTATATAATTAAAGACTGTATCATAATGCATATGCACGGGGGGGAGGGGCAAATTAAGGCAGCAGAGTGCAGAATTTATCTTACCAGTGGTGGTGAACAATGCAGAAAGAAAATAGCTTGCCTTTCAGACCCCAGGTGAAGTTTACAGAACTAGCAGTTAGGAAAAGACATTTTTTAAACAATTCAGGTCTTTTCTGCACAGGATGACAGATTGTATATGCTACAAAATTAAATCATTACTGTATGTTGTTTTGAGCTACTGGCTGGCTGAACGAGTATTGTGGACAGGTAAACTGAAATCTTAAATAAGAACAACCCATGTTTAGTAAAAACACTGCTTCAGTTAAAAAAGCCATAGTTATTGAAGCAGTATTGACTACTGTTGAACAGTGCCTAAAATTGCAGCTAAATCATGTTCAGCACTAGCTCATCTGTACCTATAATCAATGGATAGATTTTCTAACACAAACAAGCACAGTCATGACTGGAGAACTAGTGGAAATGTGGCATCAAGAGAGGAGGAGGAAATTTTTAGTTCAATTGTTTAACATTGTTTTACATTTGTTTTTGTTTTTTTAACATCTGTTTAACTTCAATGACTTCCAAATGTTTTGGATAAAAACATCTTTTTTCAATATGCTATACTATTCAGAGGGCTCAAGCACCTTCTCCCTTAGACCTCAAACTCTGCACCCTGAAATCAAGGCTTCCACTACTCCCCTGACAAGGATAAAAACAGCACCCTCCAAGAGCCTATTTTACTCTTATAGAAGGACTGATGGGCCACTAGAGAGCAGAATCTTCTCGTATGGCAATGGTTCCCACACTTTTTACTATGGCAACCCACTGTCTTTTCCAGCAACTTAGCCAGGGTCCACATTCATGGAGGGCCCAAATCATAGGTCAGAATCCTTCTCCTCCTGCACCACCACTGCCTTCTATACCCCACCAAGGGGCACCAACCAACCACAAAGCATTCACTGCCCTGGGACTGCAACCCCAAATCCCAGCCCTATGAGGGAAATCTGTTTATACCAAGCAGAGGTTTCAGTCTCCCACAAAATAAATCAGAATACTCTGAAACCAAAGGGCTACTTTCTCTCCGTGCAATCCCTGCCAACTAGAGAAGGCAAAATACACAACAAACAAGAGATCAGCCTTTACACCATGAGCTATAGAAACAGAAATAAAGAACAAAAACTTCACTTAAGGTTTCCTCAACAGTAATCTAACCTTGACAGCAGAAAATACTAAACAGGGGAGGGGAAGGGCAAGGTGCCAAAGAAAATGTTAAGAAACAAGGAGTCTACTCTCCTTCTGCAGTTGATGCAGGAAAATAATGAACAGGATCAGCCAGCCTCCTATCATAGGGAGAATGATGTCAAAAGAGATTGCCTCTTTCCTGTTCCTTCTTCTGCTAGAAGATTTATACCCACTGTCAGGGTTGCAGAGAGAAACATTAGAAAATGTAGTCTTCAGAAAACAACAATGAACAAAAACAGCCGCCATTTCTAACTCTAATGAATATTATACCATCACTTGGACTAAAGTTTTAAAAAATGGACTATGCTTGCAAGTTTAATAGCTAAGAAAATTTTCAATTATATGTTCCAATGGGGATCGATGAGCATCTCTTGCACAACTCTGCACATTTAAATATACATTAGAAACTAAACTAGTAATTAATTTTCCTGAAAACAGCTAATTACACAGATTGTACACATTTTGGATTTTATCATACTTAGGCAACTTTCCAAAGTAGAAAATGCAAATAAAGGTCAGCAATATCTATGGCAGCAAATTATTTCAAATTTAAAATAAAGCCACAAAATCTGAATTTTGTTGGTAGTTCTATTTTTAAACAAAAATAGTTCAATACCTACAGCTGGATGAAACAACTCATTGATAATAAATTGCAATAGGTGAAAAAGCAAGATATCCAATCTCATTTGTGTACTCCAAAGGGTTAAATGAAGTACTCACTAACTTTTTAAAATTCTATCATTGACCGTGATTTTTAAGTAGTTAGCTTTCATTCACATTACCTTAGGGCCCAAGTACATCAGAAAGAACAGGTTCCCTTTAAGGGTTTATTGTGGAATATAATCTTTAAAAGAATAGAAAATAGAAAGAGGCTTTTGATATTTATATGGGAATGACCATTATATTCCACATTATGAGCTCCTCAACTCATAGAACTTCCTTAAGTGTTCGGAAAGCTCCAAGCACATAATGGGCAGTACCACAAAAACAACAACTTCAGCTACACAAAATGATGAGACTGCACAATCTTAGATGACAATGGTGGGGTTTTGTTTGTTTGTTTTTGGGGGACATAAACCAATAATTTAATAAAAAAAGAGCACACAATTCTCCCTACTCGCTGGGTTTTCATTGGGCCAAGGCAGCCATATCGTTCCCACAACCTGGTTGCCTTCAGATAGACGTGCTATATCTCCAAAATGCCAGGGGCTCAACCAACTGTCTTTTGAGGGCCTAAAAGGGATTTTTCCCTGCATGTAGTATTCGCAATGAGCTCTATGAGTATTTTCACCTTTTTAATTTTGGCATCCAGGTCTGGTTTGGGATCTAGAGCTAAATTGTTGCACTCATTCTCCTATTTCTTATACGGCGGAAAATGGGAGAAAGGCAGGGTTATGGCATCCAGACTAAAATACACTGAAGCCACTGCAGCCAGTGAAAATCTGGTCTGGAATAGCCCTGGGAGGTAGGGGTAGGTTGTTTTGTTGTTATTAGGTTGTTGGGGGAGAAGGGGACACGTGGGGGTTCAAGAGAGCACACTTTTCAATCGGTTAAATTACAGTTCAAGTCAAAATAAAATTGGCCTCTGCATTTTAACCAGACAGCTATCTTATTGTCTCCATGTCCACATCAAAGTTAGGATTGCAAAACTAGAGGCAAAACCAGCCATATCCTTGCTACACCATTTTCACTCCCCAGGTCAGATATTGTGGAGTTGATGGTTTGGGCTTCTACATGAGAAGAAGATTTCTAGATGGACAGGCCCTTGTGACAAACATAAGTAGCATCTTTGGAGGAAGCAATTTCCTGATCCCAGTTGTCAGATAAGTCCTACATCCAAGACATTTATAACTGGAAGGGGTTAGGGAAGGAAAACAACTGCTTACAAACAAAGGGATGAAATGTGAGGACCAGAAATCAATCTACAATAAATCTTGGAGGCTGTGTAAGGTAAAACTTGCAATGTTATCTTTATTCTGTTTGAGTTATGTTGCAGAGATGCACAAGGACAAAAAAAAAATATGAGTTGTGCCAGCCAAAACACACTTGCACAATATGGTCGCTATTTTCTCAGTATAGGCTCCTGAACTTCAGGAGCAAGTTAGTTTAGAAATATGTTTCAGTACTGGTGACTAACATTATCCCAATCCCTCTGTGTCCCGTCATGTGCATAGGAAACCTACAGGAGCCGCCTATAAATCACGCATACACATTTTACCATATTAATTCAATTTGATGTAGTGTTAACTATTAGAGTTAAACAATTAAATAAACACTGCATTAAACTATATTTCTACCTATCTGTGCATTTTACAAAGGCTGAATAGTTTCATCTGTGCATTACTCAACACCCTACAACTCTCCTTGATGCATCAGGCTTAATTATTATGCACAGTTCAGGCAAGTCAACTCTGGACTGCATTGTAACAACTGCAGAACTTTAAACTTGACTAGCCAATACTTGGCTGACAAATACTGAGGAACCAGACCTAAAAATAAACTAATGTTCTAATGTAAACATCACGAAGCTGCTGTTAACAAGATTTGTTTTTTTAAGGCAAGAATCTAGCCCAAAACACAGAATATTTTATTAAATTATATAACCACTTAAATGAAAACATACATCACTTTGCAGTTTTAACAGAAATGGTACTTAACATAAAAACCGTTCTTTACCTAAGGGACATCATTAGAGTGGACCTATTTTAAACAAACTAATCTCTGTTCAGGATTTATTAACAGTAACTATTACTCTTTACATTGTGAGCATATATACCTGCATACGCACTGTGCCAAACCCACACTGCCGCTTCTAAAGAGCGGACACTCCTCGTAGATTTTTCAACTCACTTACTAACAAAGGTAGACCGCATCATATTTTGTAGAAAGCAAAAGCTTTCCCATATACACCTCTACCCCAATATAACGCTGTCCCTGGGAGCCAAAAAATCTTACCACATTATAGGTGAAACCGCGTTATATCGAATTTGCTTTGATCCACTGGAGTGCACAGCCCCGCCCCCTCGGAGCGCTGCTTACCATGTTATATCCGAAGTCGTGTTATATTGGGTCGCGTTATATCGGGGTAGAGGTGTATCTGTAATTGTTCAATTATTACAGCACACTAACATTTTGAGACTCAAAGCAGCTCTCATTGTTTTATTTCTACCAGATTTTAGTCTTAATTTTAATACAGAAAAATACATCTGCACTATAATCACATCTCTTCGTATGACATGATAATTTTGAAGAACATTTGTTAAAATACAATAGTATACCAATAAAAATCTATACACAAGTCAAATTATAGTAGTTTCTCATGCAAAATTGTTAAATTCCCTTAGCATAATACTGATGCTAGTTTAATATACCATACTACTTTAATGCCATAAAAGAGAACTTAAAGTACACAAAAACAGTTCACAGCATAGTGTGGACTTTTTTTTGTTGTTTAAAGAAAAAATATATAATAATTTATGAAGAATGTACTATGAAAGAATTTGTGGGGGGGGAAGGATTTATTTTCAGCACAGACATAAAACATGTTTATGTATATGTATTTATATGAATTATATAAAAAATAAAAACAGTCAGCCAAGAATACTTCCCTACTTTTCTTTCTAGACCCTCTTCCAAATCACCAATTTATCGGTTTTCATCTATTGCGCACAAACCAAAAAGGTATAAATTAAACAGGATAAAAAAACATTAAAGACAGAAAATCATAATGGGGCGTTTAAAAGGAGGAGGAGGAGCTCTAAGAGGCCACACGAATAGAAAAGAGAGACTAGATACAAGAGTGAAGAAAAAACAATGAAAAAAAATTCATATTCTGTTACATATCTATTTACAGATTCAGATGGTCTGTTGGGCATGCATAGTTCTCTCAGTACTTTTGAGGGGGAACTGTTAAATAGTGGGAATTCAATCCACACAAAATTCCCTTAGCTCAACAAACGAAGATTCCTTGGAACCATTATACCATCTCAGAACAATTTTGTTATCGTTCTCAAAAATATTTAGTGGTCTGGTGATTTTTCTTGAGTACAGAAAAGAGATGCTGCATATTCTTGTTTTGTAAGCTTCTTTAAAATAGTTACACAATCCTACTTCAGTGATATTTGTGGGAGGGGGGAGAGGGAGGAGAGAGAGAGTAATTAAAAACCCATGGCTCACACTTCTTATCAAACTGTCTGTACTGGGCTATCTTGATTATCACTTCAAAAGTTTTTTTCCACTTACTTAATTGGCCTCTCAGAGTTGGTAAGACAACTCCCACCTGTTCATGCTCTGTGTGTGTGTGTATATGTATCTCCTCAATATATGTTCCATTCTATATGCATCCGAAGAAGCGGGCTGTAGCCCACGAAAGCTTATGCTCTAATAAATTTGTTAGTCTCTAAGATGCCACAAGTACTCCTCGTTCTTTTTGCTGATACAGACTAACACGGCTACCACTCTGAAACCTAAGTAATAGGTTATCCAAAAGCATGTATACAGTAGCTCTAAATACAATGTCAAATGTCTCTCACTCTGAGATCTTCATATAATAGGTTTACTCTCTTCCTAATTTAGAGTAAGTTTAGGCTAGTTTGTTCATTTGTACTGTTTAATGCCTGTTCATTTCCTCCTTAGTAGGAAGTATGTTCAGTAAAATACTTGTGGGGGGTGATAGCTCAATGGTTTGAGCATTGGCCTGCTAAGCCGAGGGTTGTGAGTTCAATCCTTGAGGGGGCCACTTAGGGATCTGGGGCAAAATCAGTACTTGGTCCTGCTAGTGAAGGCAGGGGGCTGGACTTGATGACCTTTCAAGGTCCCTTCCAGTTCTAGGAGATAGGATATCTCCATTAATTTATCTAATTTATTTATCTCAAACAGTAAAGAAGGATTTAGTCAAAGCACATCAGACAACCTGACCAATATCCCTAGCAAGTCTCCATAGAAAACTCATGTTTCTGGCTTCTACATAATTCCTTCATGTAATAACCTCAACTTGTTTGCTTATGCTCTTATTGGCATAACCAATAAGCTGTTTTTTAAAAACTGAATTTCTTTGTGAAAGGTCCTGGATCAACAGCCATGGAGACTAGAGGTTTCTTTTTTCCCCATATTAGGGCAGCAATAGTGCCATTTTCTCCACAGTATTCCAACCACGACTTGGGGGGACCATACATCTCCATACCCATTCAGTCTTTGCTGTCTCTGAAGAGATGGCAAACAAGGATGACAGTTTGTGGTTTGTGTAATACATATACCTGCCAACTAGGAATTAAACAAAGGCGAATTTATTTCACATAGGCAGGGTCCTGTGTATTAAACACCTGTGGAATTTACCAATGAAATCATTCCTTGCTCCAAAATAGTGCTCCAGAGTCTGAATTTTCATTTTTTTTTTAAATGTTTCTACCTCGGTGGTTGTGCAGACAACACTGAAAAGAGGAACAGAATGTAAACTGATGCAGTGATGTTTTCAGAGTGTGCAAGCAATCTGAAACAGCCATGAGAGATTTGAGCTGCCTCATTTGTTTAGGTTAACTCCGAAACCTAAAGATGGTAACCTGCAACATACTGAAAGTGTGGCTGGTGTAAAATAAACTGAATATTAAAACAGGTGCTACTGAACTAATTGTATTATCCATATTAATAATTCAATCCTATATATTAAGTTTACTTGGAGATATCACAGAATTGAGATTTTTCCAGGCATACAATGTACATTGCTGCAAGATCTACATCCCTTACTTGCTATGAAGTACACTGTGCCTTATATACAGGCAACATGAAATGCAAAGACTCATTTTTCTGTACCTGCTCACTTTTAAACACTAATATCTACTTTTCAGTTAACATTCAGTCCTGATTATTCTTTTGTCCAGTATTTTTTACTATAGTCTGAACTGAAACCCCTTTCACAAAGGTAGCCAAAACCTACCCAGCAATTCAAGCTGGTGTTTGTTACTCTTACGTTGTCAAGGTATTGTTAATCCTCTTTTTAGTAGGGTTAATGGTTAGTAGACGGAATTCTGGCCTTAAAATAGAGTATTCTTTAAGTAAGATTTTATAAGGAGTGTCTTGTAATAGTCTTCAAAGTTAGACACAACATGGTATATGATGTATTTTCTAGACTTAAAGGATACTGATCTGATTTCCCTTAATCAACATGTGTGGTTATTTGCATGTTAATTCTGTTTGCATGCCAATAAAAATCAAATTACACTTAAAGTCTGTGTCCCTCAAAATGCTCTCCAGAATGCCACTTTTCTCACCCCTGCATAGCAAGTAGCTTGTTTTTCCTCTTATTGCAGAACAGAGTAGTGGGGGAGCAGATGATATCAGACAAGGTCCAATCTGGCACAGAAAAGTATCATTCACTTGTGATGTCATTACACAGATACAAGATCCACCCAACACGCTATATGCCAAGATACTGCTACCTCCTTCTCAGTCTCTCTCTCACCAATGCTGGATCCTGATGAGAGAAGAAGTTAAAACTAATACCCATTACAAAAATTCCTTCCACAACAGTAATTCTCAGACAAGCATGTACAGTATATTTGTATGTCTGAGAACTCTGGCATATGTCTTCTGTAATAATACTCACATCCTCCATACTTATATTTACTTCATTAGTAAGCCCTCTCCAAGTTTTATGAAATTCCTCAACAATAAGCAATCTTGCAATATTTCACTCAAATTACACTATTTTCATTTAGCTGAAAAACAGATTTTTCACGGACAAAATGCTTCTGAAAAAATAATGCCATACTATAACAGCTTTGGCCCTTCATTGTAACAGCTACTTTTAGAGAACTACAAGAAAGGTATACCAACTTGCTACCCCCCAAAATCTATTAATCTTCCCATATATTTCATCATCTGGGCATAACATTCCTTCTTCACTGAGAATAAAGGACAATAGGACTTCAAATATTCACAGTAGCTCATTTCCACACACACACATACCCAACCCAAGTCTTTGTTTTGGTCTTCAGGGCTATTTTAAAACGGAACAGCTACAATTAGTCTTCAAAATCAGAGTCTGAACTATAGCCTTTTAGTTTCAAAGTGAGAGAGACTTCTTTTCAAGATGATATGCTGCTACTTCAGAAAGAAAAATACAAGGAAAGAATACATAGAGACAACAGAACAAATAGGGAGACCATTTAGCTATGGAATTCCCATTGGGGAACAGGATCTTTTTGCCCCCTTTAGCACAGCCTTCAAAAGACGTTATGTGGTACATTTACAAAACAAAGCTTCCAACTTACTACTACACCTCTACCCCGATACAATGCGACCTGATATAACATGAATTCGGATATAACACGGTAAAGCAGCGCTCGGGGAAGGCGGGGCTACGCACTCCGGCGGATCAAAGCAAGTTCAATATAACACCGTTTCACCTATAACGCAGTAAGATTTTTTGGCTCCCGAGGACAGCGTTATATCGGGGTAGAGGTGTACTACTTTTCTATTTTTAAAAATACCTGTAAACACTAAAATGATCAAGGAACTTGGCTATGAGATATACACAACTCTAGTATGCCTACACATTACATATTTTAATCAGTGTCAACAGATGTCTATCATAGACCTTCTAACACAGTATAGATTATACTATATTAAAATCATATAGAATTACTACAAGTATTTATTGGATGCCCATCATTAGTGCACATGGGTGTCTGCTGACTCAAAAATATATTGCAAACCAAGTTTCCTTGCTTTCCACCCATCATGACAGTTGGTTCAAACACTGATGGACTAGATGATTCTTAAGAAAACATAAGTTTATCCTCCTGAAAATACAAAAATGAACTTGCTTTGAGTGCACTCTTCTCTAATGATTTGTTCAATGAAAAAGTGAAATTAAAGAGAGACTATTCATCATTACTATTGCTGTTCAGAACACTTTGGGCAGCAGTGAAATTGCCATTCATCAAGTCACTTTCACTCTGCTCAGGCTATGTTTGGGAATGGCACCTTCAGACTATATTGACCACTGTTTATATTTTCTGTGAAGAGATGGTAAAAATATATATTTTAACCTCACTCTAAAAAAAACACAATTGCATTACCACCTAGTCATCTGGTCCTTCAGTTCTTTTGTGAGTAAGTTTCCTGTAAAGTCAACTGGAATTTTACCTGGGCAGGAACAGCTGAATCAGGCTAAGACATTATGCCAAAGAGGCACCCATCACCCATCCATAGTTAAGGGCATAACTAGAATTCCATTATAATGACAAGAATACACACACACCCAACTTCTTAGATGAAACTACTGACCTGAATTTGTATAGTAGATTTTTATATTTCTAAAGATGTAGGTTCAGAATTATTTACATGACAGAGGAAGAGTCCCCAATTTTTACATTGTAAAAAAGTTCCCAATAATTTATTAGTCATTTACTGTACATCTGAACATGGATTTATTGTAAACTTTTTGAAGATACATGAATTCATTTTCATTTTTACACACAGACATTTCCCAAAATTCCGAAATGAGAAAGTTATAGAATTATATTTTTCAGTTATGCAATTATACAACTGGCATTTTTGACAAGAGCATATGACATGACAACGCACACAGATTCTGCAGAATACAAGCTTTCATTTTTTTAAAAGCAAATTTCCATCACTTATGGTTGAGAAGGTAGCATTAATCAGTTCACATTCAGGATGTCTGAAACAGTTTGAAACATAGGGTAGACAAAATGGGTAGGTGACAAGAACTTTTGACCTCTAGAACTTCAAATGACAAATGATCCTCCACTTCCCATTTCAATGTTATTAACATTCAATATTATAAATACTTTTTAAAAACCTAGAATATTAAAACAAAAATTAAATTATAGTAAAAAATTCATGGCCATGATACAAACTAAAGAATACAGATGGTTTGCATACTCAACTTCCATTTTCAAAGACTATTTCTACTCCCTTGCCATGAATTAACATCTAGTTCTAGATTATTAAAAATCATTAACAGAACTTTTCTTACACTAGTAACGTGCCAAAATGGGGCTGTCTTCTATAGGAAAGAGTTCCCAAGTGCAACCAAGAGAAAATAAAAATTACTTTCATATTTGCAATAATTTTCTCTCAGGGACAAGATACTACAAATTATTACAGAAAATGATTTCTTATTAAAAGTAATTTTAAGTTCTTACAATGACTGTTCAGTGTATGTATGATGGCTTTAAGAGCTATCAACTTAACAGAGAGTTGCACTTTTACCCTAGAAAAGTGAGTTATGAAAACCTAAATTATAGGGACCAAGCCACTGGTAAAATGAGCAGAGATCACTTACCAATAATTCACCTGAGCAGACAGCTTTTAAGAGTTCTGGAAGTTGAGAACAGTAGTCGTTACAACCAGTCCATCCACTGGATTTTATAATAGGCTTAGAAGACTACCTTTTCTGAAAAGGGATTTAAAGCTATTCTTATCAGATGAATAACTGTACTTGCTAGGTAACGTTTGGTACAGAAGCCTACATACACTTAAAAAAACAACACAGATTCATAACAAATATCAAGAGCTGATGTTTGTCAATGGAGGGGGAAAAAAACAAAAAAGTGTGCTGCAGTAAGCATTATGCCATTTACTTGTATCAAGCTTCAATCTTATTCCCACAGTAAGCAAAAAAATGTTAAAACAGATTATGATTTTCCCCATTGCTAGTTCAATCAGCAGACAGGCATGAAAACTGGTAATTTCTTCTGCCCATAACTGATTTTTCCACTACTACTACAAATTGATCATTCCAGCATGAGTCTTGATATTGAGATTCCAACTGGTGTCTCAAGTAATACAATGGTACTATACAACCTTTTTGTGCTGCAGTTCTCTCTTCTTCTGTCCCATCATCACTCCGGTCTTGTTTTCTCTCCCTTTTTACTCGGGTTTCCCTTCTACTGGTTGTTCACTCATTCTCCTTGCTCAACAGAAGGTTTCATGCTGTTTGGAGGGATGGGGGTGTTCATTGCCACTTCTGTGGGTAGGGACACATGCTCCCAAATCTGAGATGCAAGTTGAGATAGCAAACATAAAAAGCTTGGGCCAATGAGCTGCTTCCTGGGCTTGTAGCCTGGTAAATACAAACTGCTCGCTCCTGAGGCTACCTATATTAGAGATCAGTGCAAGAGCAGGAAGGGAAGCTGGGTTTCAAAAGTTTCTTACTGCTAACTTTAGATGCGTCTGAGTCTACTGAGAGCTCCTCTGTCATGCTGCTGCTGCTCATAGCTTTAACAAGAAGAAAAAAAAAGTTCATTGCTGTTACTGAGGGCCCTATGGGCAGCAGTGAAACTATCAAGAATCGTGTTCATTTCATACTGCTGCAGCTTGGGGAAAACTATCAGTAGAGGAATGAACTGGACCACTACTCATAGGGGAGGACCACACCAAAATACAAATTGGCAGAATAACTGAATCCCAACCTCACAGCGGTGAGGAAGCTCTGAAGGACAGATGAGGCAAAAGAAAGGCTCTTTCTCCCTTCCAGAAGATATGAAGGCATAGAGTTTCAAGTTTATAAGACACCTAATAGCCATGTTGATAGTGGCTGGTGCTGAAGATAAAACCCTCAAGCAGTGTCCAAGGACTGCACTCACCAACTAGGAATAACATGCCAGGAAGGAATTAGACTTTTCAGCAGACTGCTGTCTCAAGATCCCACTAGAGGTATTTTATATTTGTTCTAGTTTATCCCCCAAAAAAGGCTGCTTCTTTACCATTCCAATTCCAACCTCCACTTCCTACTCTGAATACTTCCAACTCTGCTCTCCTCGCCACACACACACACACACACACACACACCCCTACACCTAACCCATCCAAGCATTTTCCTATCAGATTTTCCACATGTGCACCTCATGCCTCTCCAGTCTCTAACCCATTCATAGCATTGACTTTTGCTGGACCATCTCTTTTCTTGAGCTCTGCTGACTCAATTGCTGATTCCTCCTGCTCCACAATCTCCATCACCCTGGACCTCTTCAAAAATCTGACACCCACACTTGTCTTCCTCCACTCCAACTCTCTTTCACATGCCAGTGAAACCCTCTGGAAAAAGTACCACAACCATGCTCCACTACAAGTTCATTCTCTCTTTCACTTCCATCAACTTCCTGGTCAACCAACACTAACTTCCCCTCTTCACTAATTCACACCCACAATCCCAACCCCTGGTAGACCACTTCTAGCTCCTTCCTCCTCTATGCAAGACCCTGTCGATATTTTGAGTAGTCTTGTCAATCCACCATCTGAGTTGTGGCCCCATCATATGGGATGCTGCACAAATGCTCTATCTTTTTGAGCACTTCCCCCAGGCCCCCGATACCAGCCTCAGCCACCTTTTTGTTCATGGGTCCTATAAAAACCTTCCCATGTTCTTCCATGCTGACTATTATGCATTGAACGCTCTCCTTGAACTAGTCTAATGAAGTATTTGATGTAGAGGAGTGATTTTAAGACAAGCTTACTCCTATGATTCTTGCAGGAAATTATCAAGTGAAATAAAGGGCCAGTGTGGGTCATTATAGTCAGAGTAGACATTTATAATTAAGGTTGTTCTAACATTTTCCATGAAAACGGTTTTCACTTCTAGTTTTGTCAAACTAACCATTGGAAAAAAAGAAGTTTTGCATGCTTGGTCTCTGTCTCAGGTTGATTTTGGGGGGGATGCTTTGAGCAAGAGTGGTTTAGTCATTTCCAAGAGCAATGTTAGTGAAAAATAGGTAATTTTGACAATTTTTTTTAAAACAACACTTTTGGTCTCCTGAGAGGTTTGAAGTAGGAAGCTGAAGTCTGGCAGGCAGACAGCCCTGAGATGCGATGTTTCCTATAACATTATGTTCAAATTTGGCCAAGTTGTAAGCCAGACGAAAATCACCATTTTATGTATGCCTTAGAATTTAGACACTAATTCTTCATTGAGTATTCCAACTATGCAGCGCATACTCCCAAACCACACAGCCTCCATCCCCAACAAATGCAGTTACAGTTCAAGCTGGAATGATGGTGACAACATTCCTTCAGAGTATCCTAAGGGAATTTTCATATACCAAGCTAGGAGATAGGAGGACCATGAGTTCTAACCTTCTCTTCCACTCATAGACTTTAAGGTCAGAAGGGACCATTATGATCTTCTAGTCTGACCTCCTGCACAACACAGACCATAGAATCTCACCCACTCATTCCTGTAACAAACCCTTGACTTATGTCTGAGCTATTGAAGTCCTCAACTTGTGGTTTAAAGACTTCAAGGTGCAGAGATTCCTCCAGCAAGTGACCCATGCTCCATGCTGCAGAGGAAGGTGAAAAAAACCCCAGGGCCTCTGCCAATCTGCCCTGGAGGAAAATTCCTTCCCGACCCCAAATATGGCAATCAGCTAAACCCTGAGCATGTGGGCAAGACTCAGCAGCCAGACACCCAGGAAAGAATTCTCTGTAGTAACTCAGATCCCACCCTATCTAGTGTCCCATCACAGCCATTGGGCATATTTACCGCTAATAGCCTAATTTTGGCAATTAATTGATCTTTGACTATCTCATCAGACCATCCCTTCCATAAACTTATCAAGCTTAGTCTTGAACCCAGATGTGTCTTTTGCCTCCACTGCTCCCCTTGGAAGGCTATTCCAGAACTTCACTCCTCTGATGGTTAGAAACCTTCATCTGATGGCCAGTTTATATCCATTTGTTCTTGTGTCCACATTGGTACTGAGCTTAAATAATTCCTCTCCCTCCCTGGTATTTATCCCTCTGATATATTTATAGAAAGCAATAATATCTCCCCTCAGCCTTCTTTTGGTTAGGCTAAACAAGCCAAGCTCTTTGAGTCTCCTTTCATACAACAGGTTTTCCATGCCTCGAATCATCCTAGTAGCCCTTCTCTGTACCTGTTCCAGTTTGAATTCATCCTTCTTAAACATGGGAGACCAAAACTGCACACAATATTCCAAATGAGGTCTCACCAGTGCCTGGTATAACAGTACTAACACCTCCTTATCTCTGCCGGAAATACCTTGCCTGATGCATCCCAAGACCGCATTAGCTTTTTTCACAGCCATATCACACTGGCAGCTCATAGTCATCCTGTGATCAACCAATACTCCAAGGTCCTTCTCCTCCTCTGTTACTTCCAAGAGATGTTTCCCCAGTTTATAACAACAATTCTTGTTATTAATCCCTAAATGCATGACCTTGCACTTTTCACTATTAAATTTCATCCTATTACAATTACTCCAGTTTACAAGGTCATCCAGATCTTCCTGTGGGATATCCCAGTCCCCCTCTGTATTGGCAATACCTCCCAGCTTCGTGTCATCTGCAAACTTTATTAGCATATTCTCACTTTTTGTGTCAAGGTCAGTAATAAAAAGATTAAATAAGCTTGGTCCCAAAACCGATCCCTGAGGAACTCCACTAGTAACCTCCTCCCAGCCTGACAGTTCACCTTTCAGTATGACCCGTTGTAGTCTCCCCTTTCACCAGTTCCTTATCCACCTTTCAATTTTCATATTGATCCCCATCTTTTCCAATTTAGCTAATATTTCCCGATGTGGAACCGTATCAAATGCCTTACTGAAATCATCTGTTACCTTCCCAAAGAAGACTAGTGTTACAAAGAACAGTAATGTAGGTACACCACAACCCGTCTTGGGCAAGGCCTCACCCATATTTTCCTACTTCCTTCGGTATTTCCCCCCTCCATTTTATATACACCTCTACCTCGATGTAACGCTGTCCTCGGGAGCCAAAAAATCTTACCGCGTTATAGGTGAAACTGCGTTACATCGAACTTGCTTTGATCCACCGGAGTGCGCAGCCCCGCCCCCCTGGAGCACTGCTTTACCGTGTTATATCTGAATTTGTGTTATATCGGGTCACATTATATTGAGGTAGAGGTATATAAATTAACTAAATGTGAAATTTTTTCACAAGATCAGGCTGGGTAGGACAGAAAATAAAACCCAAGACTCATCCATTCAATTACATACTGCCTCTCAGAATGAATATGCTAAATCTATGTGTGTGACTATTGTGTATGAAAAACTGAACTGCTCCAGTGTACCCATGTTCACAAAGTGCTTTGAGTCTTACAGATGAATAAGCACTATATAAATATGCAAAGCATCACTAAGCAATTGGCACCTAGGATTTTACTCTTAGTCCCTTGCTTTGATCACTAGACCACACATCTTTCTCCAGAGCCATCAATAAAACCCTATAATCCTGATTCCTAGGATTCTACTGCTATCTGGCAAACATTTGCTAGTAGGCTACTTAAAGCATGCACTACAACGTCCTCCACTGACCGGGACAAATAGAGGACAACAGCTCACTACTGTCTTAGCTAATGGAGATTCTCCTTTAGCTCAAACTGCAATTTGTGATGTGTATATGAGGGGTTGCTATATATGTGGGGTTGCTGTAGTTGCACGGGGTGGAATGTCCATTTCTCAAGATTTATTTTTTAAAAACTCAAAATTCCATGGGGAAAACACACACTTAAAAATGACACTGTTAAA
Organism: Chrysemys picta bellii; assembly: GCF_011386835.1. Lineage (NCBI taxonomy): Eukaryota > Metazoa > Chordata > Testudines > Emydidae > Chrysemys > Chrysemys picta. The sequence continues at coordinate 64,991,724 of NC_088795.1, read as the reverse complement.
GCTACAATGTCAAATATTCTGAAGTTGGCAAATACCAGGACTAAGGTTGGTTATATAAACTTGGTTCTGCCTTCATGTGTACACATGACAATCTTTGATTTCAAGATCACATGCAACTTTTTTCTACAGGACCCATGTCCCATTCAATGGAAAAGTTTAAGGGTGCATAGGGCATGGGGCAGAGGACCGCAGGAAAAAGGATTGTTTTGTGGTAGGGCTCTAGACTGGGACCTCAAGAAAACTGGCTTTTATCATTGGTCTGCCAGAGACTTCTGTATGATGTTGGCTACTAACTGTATTCTCATTTTCTGGGAACCCAATTTGAGATACCTGCTGCCCAATTTTCTGAAGAGCTGAACACTGGCAACTGCTTCTGAAGTCAAATGGAACTGCAGATGCTCAGCACCTAATCATGAAGGCACATGAAATGAGTGTACGCTTTTGCAAGTTTTGGCCTTTATATTTCTGTCTCTGTTGTCTATCTGTAAAATAGTGATAATCAATATATCACTGCCACACTGAGGTTTTGTGAAAATAAATTCATTAGTGTTTATGAGGCACTCAGATGCTACCATCACATAACACAAAAACCCACAAATAAAAATTCCATATTCAGTGCAGGCTTTGAACAGTGTGCCCTAAGTAACGCATTGGGTCAGACATTGAATGGTAGGTATAAAAAACACACACTAAACCATTGCCTCATTTACTGGGCACTACCTATCTATACACTCAATAAGGCACGAATCATAATATGCCATCATGTACTTAAAGACTATCATCTTGTATACACGTAAGGGGGCAGGATTTCCTAACTTTTGACTGGTTGTCTTTGCAACTTTAACACATTTAAGTCGATATAGCGCTATACAAACTAACACTTATGCCGGTGTGGGTTTTTTTTTTCCCCCCACACCCCTGAAAGACACAAGTTTTGCCAACATAAGTAGTAGTGTAGACGTGGCCTCAGATTTTTTTTTTATTTATTTTAACCCCTGCCTTGCCCCACCCCCCACTCTCTTCCAGAGGTCTTGTTCTGTGCCTGGGAGCATGCACACTGTGGTTATCACGTAAGGAGGAATTGGGGGTTGATACATGCTTAGAGCAGGTGGGGTGTTCAGGGATTTAGCAGCCAACTTTTAACTAGCTCTGAACATTTGCAACTGGTGATTTTCAGAGACCACAAGCAGCACTAACCACTTCTCCTATCCCAAGGAACACCCTTTTGCGAAACTTCAAATAGCTGTCTCACACCCTTGAGAAGCTAGGACTTTTCAAAGAAACTTGGGGGAAAACATTACATTGACAAGAGCTACCTATTTTTCCCCAAAACACAATTTTCAGAGCAGTTAACATGTAATGGAAGTGGAAGCGTAAGACAATCTTAACAACAGACATTGCTACCAACTCTGCCTATAAGAAATGTCTTGGAGTCATCAAGTTGTGCACATAGCTAACCTATGTAACCTTATCACTATTCTCCTTATCCTCCCTTTCCTCGTATTTATTACACCCACTTATTATGTCTTGTCTTAAATTTAATTCTAAGCACTTCAGGACGAGGACTGCATCTTCCCATGAATTTGAATACCAGTTAGCTCAACAGGGCCAGTTACTGTCCCTCTGGGCTCTAATAAAATACAATAAAAATCACCACCTTTGTCTAGGTGGTTTAGTCCTTCAGCAAGCAAGTGCATGACAAGTTTTTCAAGCCCTGCCAACAAGCCCAAATATCAAAGAGCTAATAATCTCACAAATTTTAGTTACAACCGCCACTATTACTAAAAGTTGACAAAAGCCATTTATTGAAAGAATATTTTATTTGATCCATATTAACTTTTTACTAGTATCAGAGTGGCATGACGTATAAGCCCAGAAATCTTTATAAACAAGCTTTTTTTGGTTTAGTTTTATTGTATCCAGTTCAGAGATTTTGAAGTACATATCATGTAAGTGAAACCACTGCATTTCTCATTCTTCCACTGGACAGGACTGAAGTTTGCAAGTGCATCAGGCCAGGCTGAATAAAAATGGGATCACTGTTTCATTGCGCCAGGACTAAAGATACTCATGTTATAAATATTTATGTCAATTATAGTTTATCTTTTTTTCCTTTTTACAAATTACTCTGCATTTTTATTCTGAAAGAGAAGTGCTACACTTAATGTTTTAGATTAGGGGTTCCCAAATTGCAAACGTTACATTGCTGCTCATTGTGCTGGCTCTCTTCATTTCCAACTGCCCAAGTGCATTAAAAGATGGTTAAAAATACATTATATATTTTAACGTAAACATTCTCCTAAGACATTTGCAACCCAAACCTCACCGCATGTTGCTAGTGAAGAAGAACCTGAAAGCAAAATTAACTAGAAATTAACTAAACAGTTGTATTTGCATATTGTTATTGTCCAAGCTAAATGCAAAAAGTAGACAGCAAAATAAAAAATGCTTCTTTTAAAAATTAGTTTTAATCTTCAAATGCATTTGTAAGATGGCTAGGAGAGCTGCATTTTAAAAATATATCTGACCTTGGTCCTTTTAACCAAGCACCATATACAGTACCATTTGAAACATTTATTTTCTATGACCATGTAGCACTACAAACAGCTTTACACTCATTTGGAATGATTCAGCAACATAATGCTAGATCAAGAAGTGAATGTTCATGCCTGTCCTCTATTAATGAGTTCTCACACAATTAAACTCTTTCATCAGTTACCAGATAAAAGAATGCTGTATTCCAGAAACAATGCTACTGGAGAACAAGCTGAAAATTTAATTGGAACAAATATAGGTACCTCCTATAGTTAAACCATTGTTTCTCTCAAATACTTGGCAATGGAATATCTGCCAAACAGAGGCATCCTCTCTTGAGGTACTCTGACATTAACAGATGTCACTGGTATTGAGCTATGGGTAACCAGATAGCCCTCCCCTTTCAACATAAAGCATATTGCAAATGCCACTCCTCTGCTACTAATTATTCTAGTACTGAATTTGTTGAATGTACCAGACTGACAAATTCCAGAAGAGTGCTTTAGCAACTTGTCAGTGGGTCTAGGAACTATTTGTATCAAGTTCTTCCCACAGCTCTAATCTTACTGTAGGTGATTTAAGTACAATTATGCAAAAATTAACAAATTTACATCTGACCACTCTACTCATCAGTTCATGTATCATATAGAAATGGTCATGTAAAAAGCAAATAGTTTAGGTTTCAAGTTCTTTTTAAAGAGGACTTTTATTCTTCACAGTAAGCTGCAGACAGCATAATATTTCACTCAACTATTTTTACTTAACTATTAAACCATTAAGAATTTGTTTTCAAAAGGCTTGAAGCCACAAATATAAAAAGAGTTTTGAAAAAAAAAATCACTTCATTACATAAAGCTTGCGGGCATAAATCTGTTTGTAATTCATTAACATTTAGAGGTTTAACTAACTTGTTTGGTGACCAAACTATCTATTTAAGCCTTCAAAGAAAACAACATGAATAGCTTAATAAAGCAATTACATAAGAGTTCTGTTATACAATACACACAATGAATAATGCACATGTAAAACAACTGGCCATATGCATTTTGGGTTTTATTATTTTCTAAGCTTTTTTGTGAACTAGGATACAACGCTCCATTGACTAGAATAGTTCAGATAGGCTTTCAATACCCACTGTGTAAACAAGGACACTCCCGCACAATATTAAGTGAAAGATTTTTCTGCAATAATCTCTGAAGCAATGCTCTGAGAGGAGCATTGTAAAATCTGTCCAAATTAGAAAAGGACTTCTGCACTGGGAAAAAGTTCTAACAAGATTTCACTGATTCCTCCCCTTCATAATTTAATCATATTTAATAGTTATCAAAGCTGTGTATTCAAACAAGGGCTTGCTATCCTGCAGTCAGTCCTCTGTTCATTTCAACTCACAATGAAGTCATTACAGTAAATTTACATCACAATTGAGGGCAAAACACTAATGTCAAATGCAGAATTACAGACGTCACAGAATAAGGATGAGAAGCTGGTCACATATAGAGAAAGTGCTTGTTAAAACACAAATATATTCAATAAGCAGTGAAGAGAACAAAGAAATATGACCAACAGATGCTTCCTTGACTATGCACATTCTCTTACATGCACATTTCTGTCAATATAAGAGTATACATTCTCCTCCCAACCCTTTTTCGTAACAGTCAGAATCATGCCACTTAAGGATATCTGAAGATTCCTCAAAACAAAATGAAATGACTATCTTTCTGGGAAAATCTGGCTTATTATTTAGGGAAGACAAAAAGCAAAAGACCAAGGCCTTTATGGCTTGATAAAAATACTGCTTTTCAAAGTTTTGCTTGTTAACTGCAAAGTATTTAAGAAAGAAGCTTACTCACCGCCACACTGTCTGCCCTAAGATTAAACTGAAGTAATTCCTTCTCAGAAAGAAAAAGGAAATTTAAATGATTTAAAAATAAATAAATAAATAAATAACCCCTCAATCCACTCAATTCAGAAAAACACAGATGAAAATGAAGATGTATATTTTCAAAATACAAGCCTTTGCCTCACAACTACTGTTAAAGAAAATGAGTTTAAACATCTAAATCTCAAAAAATATATATGGAGATATCCTATCTCCTAGAACTGGAAGGGACCTTGAAAGGTCATCAAGTCCAGCCCCCTGCCTTCTCTAGGAGGACCAAGTACTGATTTTGCCCCAGATCCCTAAGTGGCCCCCTCAAGGATTGAACTCACAGCCCTGGGTTTAACAGGCCAATGCTCAAACCACTGAGCTATCCCCTCCCTCCATTAAACATTCTAAAAAACAAAGGAATTTTCCTCTTTCAAGCCTTCTCCCCAGAAGCAATAATAACCACATTTGATCACCAGCCTCAAAGACTTACAGCACTGCCAATGCAGCTTGTTTCCCATAGAACTGGTCTTATTTGTTGACTATTTTGGCCAGTCAGAGCCTAGTGGATTTAGGGTTTCTTTCTGTGTATACTGCTACAGTAGGCTTTTGGTGTACTGATACTTGAAGTTTTGCTGTGTTAATACAACCCTGGTGTTCTGGATTTAGCTTTCTACACTGTGTTCTTCACATTGGCTCTACCCCCTGCATTCATGCTAGTGTCTTCACTGCGTCATTTCTTTTTTTTTTTTTTTTTTTTTTTTTAAACAGATTGGCAGGGACACAGGAAAGTTTAACAGTTCACTTTATTTGGCACAGATATACAACTGTCACAGTGGAAGTTTTGTCTCTCACAGGCTGGTTTGAAGGCCCACTACCTGACTGACCGATTTCTGAGCAACTGCCAATATCCCTGCTGCTGACCAACTGACAGTCTTTTTATAATCTTCTCCCAAGATCTCTGACATCCCTGTCTGACTCCCATTACTGGAATTTAAGATTCTCCCAGAACAAGGGATCTTGCTACGTTAACAAATAGTATCCTTCTGAAATAACAGCACTCTGTCTCCAAATCTAACTTTTCAATAACTATGTGCTACTGATACCTAGAGGGTTTCATACTGGTGCCAACATTTATGGCAAGTACTATAATAGACATTTGGAAAGGTCAGGCAAGGACACAGGGACACAACTTTAGCTTCAACATAATAAAAGGAATTTGTTCTAGAATGAGATAATTTTCTTTATGTTTTTTCGTAAAAGCAGGACCATCTTTTCTAACTGTGATACACATACATATGTGCCATACTTTTCCATATCTGATCTGTCTTTGTCACAAACACCAGGATGAAAAATAGTGTATCCACAATGACTTATCTGAAGTAGGAGGAAGGAATTCTGGATGCTGCCTAAAAAGTCAAAGTTCTTTCCTCGCCCCCAATTTAAAATGTCAACAGCCAATCAGAAATCTGGCAAAATCATAAGTAACCATGGTAATTAAAAATAAAGCCCCTCACTAAGATCAGGACACGCTGAGATCTGAGAGAAACAGGACAAATCTTTAGAAAACAGGACAGATGGCACTGCAACTAATGAGCAAAGTAACTCCTTGAATCATTAGCTACTGAACTACAGCTTGACATAGGGATCAGCATAAAGCTTATTTGTGTTTAGATGGTTGGCAGCAATAGCATCCAGTCACCACTCCAAAGCAGAAAGAACTCACTCACCTTGATGTGATTCAAAAAAACAACAACTAACAGTCAAAACATTTTTACACATTTTCTTCCCCTTCTGTCTCTAATGTTTATAAAGCCCTCTGTGCTTTCAATCCTGCAGGAGCAAATGACTGCATCAATTTTTATTTATCCCACACATACACAACCCCACCCCCAAGTAAAGCCTGAGTCAAGTATTTCAAAAATCTTTCTCCCATACTACTGTGCAAGAATTTCACCCTATTTTTGGGAGGCAGAGATTTGCCAAAAATACCACACTCACCTCTCTGATAAATGTATGGGTCAGTAATGCTGTAATGAGCTATAGATGTACAAAGTTAATTCAATTCCAGAATTAAACTACTGTACTTGTGTTGTACTGGGAACAGATACATAACCTCAGTTAATCAATGGCCAATATAAAAGGCCACTCAGTTGTGCAATATGAAAAAAAATGTATTCAAAATATTTTTTCTCTGTCCGTGAGCTAGCAATCCTATACATCAATATTTTGGCTGAGTAAAGTTTCTATTAACACGATAGTGTTTTCTTTTAAAACACTTTTCAAAAGGAAGAGAGGAAAACATAGCAGCAGTTACTAAATCTGAGTGTTTCCCACAGAGTCAGCTTTCAGGATTTATGAAACTCACTGCCAAAGAGGTGCTCCCCCTTTCTCCTCTGCTGCTGTCTGGCCACACAGATGAGTTCTCTGCCCAATTTTAGGCAAAGATAGAGGTGGTAGGAATGGAAGGACAGATTAAGGGGATGTGAGCCCCCCAAAAGTAATAACACTACGGGGGGGAGGGAAAGGAAGAGAAATCCTAAAACTAGAGCTGGTTGTGAATAGGATTGTTCCTCTAGCCCGTGAGTGGGAAAGGGGATTAGAGATGTCTGAAAACAGATTAGCTACAGATAGAGAAAGGAGTACTGGAAACAGATGAGATGTTTGTGGTATGTGTGTGAGACAAACAAGAGATAAACAAGAAGTAGCTATAGGAAATGTTGGTGAACGGAGGACTCGTTATCTGGGGGCTCTGGTCGGGGTGAGTGGAGGGTGAATACGGAAAACTGCACTCTGGTACCTGGAAGCACGTATAGGGAAATAGTTACCTGTTGCCCCTATGTGCAGTACCCAGGGGGCATAGATCAAGTCGTGCCTGCCTGTACCTTGGGGCTCTTGGACAGGGGGGAAAAATGGGGGTAGGCACCCGAGATTAGGCTCCTCTTGAAAGGGGAGAAAATAAACAAAGGATGTAGGGGCTCTTCTCCGGGGCAGCGGTGAGTAGATACCTGGGAGGGTACTGTACGGGGTAGGTCCCGGGCGCGGGGGGCTCCCCTCTGGGGCAGTACGCGGGAGAGCGGGAGCAGGGGCGGACAGGGAGTACCGGGGGCTCCTCTCCGGGCCGCTGGGAGGGAGGAACAAGGGAAGGAGGAGCAAAGGGGTACCTGGGGGCTCCTCTCCGCCGGGTTCTTCATCACCGCCTGGCGGAAGCTGTTATCCACGTACGACGCCATCTCGCCCCTTCTCTGCCCCGGGCTGCAGCGCCCCGGCCCCGCCGCCTCCTGCCTGGGCTCCGGCCGCGGCTCCTGCTGGGTGCGGAGTGGGGTCGGAAACTGCGCCGAGCCCCGGTCCCGAAGGCGCGCGGCGGGGGAGCGGGGCTCGGTCCCGTCGGGGTCCCGGCTCCTGTCGCTGCGCGGCGGGCGCGGCCTCTCGCTGCTCCGGCCCGGCTCCGGGCTCGCGGCCGCTGGGGTGAAACGCCGGGACTCAGCAGCGCCGCCGCCCGGACAAGCCCGGCCGGCAGCGGGGAGAGCGGCCAGGGGGCTCCCGCGGTCCTGGCGCCTGGCGGCGGCTCCCGGCTCCTGCTCTACTGGGCTCCGCCGTCCCGCTCCGCGGCTGCTGCATCCCCGCCGGCGCCTCCCATCCGGGCTGCCGGGGGCTGCGGGGCTGCGCTCCCGGCTGGGCGCGGGGAGGTGGCTGGCTCGGCGCGGGCGGGGCCGGGCTCTCAGGGGGGGAGCGGCCTCCTGCGCTGGCGGCTTTGTGCTGCTGCAACCATGGTGAGGAGCAAGCCACACCGGCGGGGAGCGGCCAGCGGCCGCAGCAGCGCTCGGGGAGGGGCCGCGCCCAGCTCCCGCCCCCCGGCCCGGCTCGGCTCGGCTCTCGGCCGACACCTTCCTGCCGTGCCCGCCAGGCGCCGCCCGCTATTGTTAGGGGGGTCTCGGGGCCCTGGTCACTATACAGCTGTACAGCCCCCCCCCCACCCCTGAGTACTCCCAGCTCCGCCCCCTCGCACCTGGGCATTGCTCTCAGTCTCCCCCGAGCCCTGACCTCCTTCCCACAGGACACACAGACCAGGAGGGAAACTGTACGGCCATCTCTGGGCAGCGAGATGCGGGGCAGGCTTCAAAGCCTAGTGCCCCTACTAGCAGCCACCAGTCCCCATGGGATGTGAGGCCATCGCTGGCAAAGGCAGGACTAAGGCCACTAGGGTTCATACAGCAAAATCAACACCTTAACTTGGTAAACCAACAGGTGAAAGGTGCAGGTACCTATTCAGGGGATTGTAATGTGGCTTAACCAGCTATAGTTTGTATAACAGTGAATATGCACTTCTATGCACACTATGGTATTCAAAGTTTCTATTAACACGATAGTGTTTTCTTTTAAAACACTTTTCAAAAGGAAGAGAGGAAAACATAGCAGCAGTTACTAAATCTGAGTGTTTCCCACAGAGTCAGCTTTCAGGATTTATGAAACTCACTGCCAAAGAGGTGCTCCCCCTTTCTCCTCTGCTGCTGTCTGGCCACACAGATGAGTTCTCTGCCCAATTTTAGGCAAAGATAGAGGTGGTAGGAATGGAAGGACAGATTAAGGGGATGTGAGCCAGACTCTGCACCATATTCATTTCATGGATGGATTTAAGTTATGGTCCAATATGGAGGACATTGCAATAATCCATTTTAACCTGGCAAAACTATAGATTGTCAAGGCTGGGAGGGACCATTATGATCATCTAGTCTGTTTTACATTTAACAGGATTTAGAATTTCAGATATTTCATAGAAATATCTGCATCAAGCCATAATTTCTGATGATAGCATATTGTTTAGAGAGACATCCAGTCATGATTTAAAGATGTCAACTGATAGAGAATGCACCACATTTCTCAGTAAAGTATCCTAATGATTAAAAGCTTAAAGGCCAAAGAATGTTGATTACTTATTCAAGAGACCTGCCAGGGATTTCAGTCTGTGACTATTCACACACCAGTGCAGGAATCCTTCCAGTATACCACCGAGCTATTGTATAACAAGATTAGTTCCAAGGATTATAGTAGGCAGGTCACAGAGGAAAGGTTGGACTTTCTAATAGGAGCCAGAGGTCTTGCTGCTGCTATCATCATCTAAAAGCAGCTAGGAATCTAGCAAGATCCCCAAATTAAAAACGTTGCTAACAAATATCTTCAGCAGGGGCCCTATATAATCTAAACCAAATCCTCATGGCTTTCCCCAATTCATCACAATAATCTCAGCCCACATCCTCAGTGGTATTTAGGTGTTGCGCCACCTGACACCAAGTGAAATCCTCAGCCCTGGACTAGCAGCCTAGGCTCCCCATACAATGTGTGGGGAGAGTTGGTCACATAAGAAAGGGATCTTCAGAAGGTAGCACGTTGACTAGGGAGTTGCCTAAACTAGCCAGCAGTAAAATGCCAGGGAGAGGGACTTAGGGTGTTTAAACAGCTGGCCTGATGCACAGGCCAGAGGTTGGCACCTCCCTCTGCTTGGAATCTTCATCTATAAACCTTCTCCTAAGACAGGTCTGCCGCTTAAGTAGCCTATGCTCTTGTAGCCGAATCTGTCTTGTTCTCATAGTTGAGATACCTCTTACACTTGCACTACACTTCCTGAGCTTTTGGCTGTTAATTGGGTGGATGGGTGGGTGGTGTGCTACGTTTGTGGCCTGTATCCAGGCTGCTTGCTTCAGGATCTGACCAGTTTTAGGCATGCTCAGAGAACACCTACAGGATTGTGCCCTGTTGACAAGATAGGCATTCCACTGCCTAGTTTGAGAATCCTGCTTCAGGGCCTCCAAAGTTTCAGCTTGAACTAGAACACTGAGCTGCTTGGTAGCTGGGGATGGTGGCATCGGGACTTCAGGCAGCTTTGTGAATGCTGACCAGCAGAAACTTAGGCTCACAGGGGACTTTTAGGCACCTGACTTCTATTGATTTCAATGGGAGTTTGATGCCTAAATACTTTTTAAAATTTGGTTGTAATTTCTTTCACAAGCCCACTCTTGTCACTTGTCTCTATGCTAATCAGCATCAGCCAAATATCCTCTTTACATCACCATTATGTAAGAGAAGAACAGAGAAAGAAAAACAGTGTAATGTTTTAATTTTCTTTGGGTCCCCTAATGAATTTTGTCTTATAGGAGCCTGACTTTTAAACTATGAGGTTCTTGCAGCAAGGACTGACGTTATTTGTGTTTACCATAACATTGAGCATACCACAGATGCTTGACAAATAATACTTGTTAATTACACATAATAATTTCAGCAATGTAGAACCATTCAATGGATTTGCTTTCCAAATACAATTTGTATTCTTCACTACTGTGTTATGTGATGTAAACATTGTTAACATTATAAATATTTAAAAATTGCAGATTTTCAAACACTAGCACAAGTTTGCACCTTTTAAGTTGCAAACACTACAGAGTAATGTTTATTTCTAATTTTTTGAAATTTAAGCAAATGAAAATTTATTTAAAAGCTTATTTTTTTTACAAAACCTACATTTGGGGCCTAAAGTGAACTAACACTGTCCTTGTAATTTACAGGCTTGTTTTAGGTAAAACTGACTGCTTAAGTCCTCTGTGGATTCAGAGGGAAATTTACTAAACCTAGTCAGTTTCTACATACAGGTCTTTACCAATACAAGGAGCTGTAAAAGTAAACAAATTAGAGTCTTGGGGCCTGATCCCATATGCTCCCAGCTTAATGAAATGCTTTTGTGGCCAGTGTAGAGGATTCTGTTTAGAGTGTTGGAGCAACTGGAGGTAGCTCCAAATCTCAGCTTCTCCTTGGTTTTCAGTGCACATGGAGTTAGTCCTTAAAAAGACAAGATGTTGTTTAAACTGAAAGGATGAAAATGTAATTTCCTACTTCCTAAATATATTAGTTTTAAATATATTAGTTTTAAATATGCCTCAGACCCCCCCTCCCAAACAGAAAAAAATATATTGTTCCTTCAAATTAATGAGGTAGGCTGCAACTGTGTGAAAGTGCCAGTTTCTCTTCTGTAAAAAGCAACAGAGGGTCCTGTGGCACCTTTGAGACTAACAGAAGTACTGGGAGCATAAGCTTTCGTGGGTAAGAACCTCACTTCTTCAGATGCAAGTAATGGAAATCTCCAGAGGCAGGTATATATCAGTGTGGAGTTAACGAGGTTAGTTTCTCTTCTGAGCAACCTACCATCAAGCTGAAGTGCTGAAATTTTCTTTGTGAAGTTTACTCATAGTGGAAGTGCCACAAGAGCATATCAAACACTCACTGGCACTGTTCTTGAAGCATTTGAGAGTGCACTGATTCTTGTATGTTACAAGCAGAATAGCTAGTTTGACCTGCAGATAGAATGATATGCAAATCAAAACAAAGCTACCCACTCTATTTTAACATACAATTGTCATTAGTAAGCTTCAAATTAATAGCTTTAACAGAGTCTCTAAGTATTTTACTTTGGTGATTAATCTATTTTATGGTGTTTATTACCATAGTATTTGAGAGTCATAATGGTGTTTGGTTTCAATGAGAATTTTTTTCAACACTCATTATTTAAACTGTATAGCAAACATTGGTTATAAGTGTATGACAAAATCCCATCATCCCACAAATAAACAATTAGGAATGGGAATTGTTGGGACTACTGGAGAAGCATATCTAAATATATTTCATTACTTTTCTGAGTACACAACAATAATGTATCTAATTAAAATGTGATAACCTACTCAATGTCTACAAGTGACATATTTAGAATTTAATGCAGATGCTTCCAAATGTTTTTATCCACCTCAGGATCAGAGAGGCCCAAGTCAGGTTCACTTTGAGCACTTCTCTTGCTGCTAGTCAGCAAAACAGTCAGAATCATAGAATATTAGGGTTGGAAGAGACCTCAGGAGCTCATCTAGTCCACTCCCCTGCTCAAAGCAGGACCAACACCAACTAAATCATCTCAGCCAGGGCTTTGTCAAGCCGGACCTTAAAAACCTCTAAGGATGGAGGACTCAATCTCAATCCTCCAATCTGTCCAAAAGAAATCTGATGAGGTTCAACAAGGACCGACTGGCTAAGCAGCAGTTTTGCAGAAAAGGACCTGGGGATTACAGTGAACGAGAAGCTGGATATGAGTCAGTAATGTGTCCTTGTTGCCAAGAAGGCAAACAGCATATTGGGTTGTATTAGTAGGAGCATTGCCAACAGATCAACAGAAGTGATCACACTGGACAGTATCCCTACTCTCCAGCATATCTACCTCTCCCCCCAATTTAGTGTCATCTGTGAACTTGCTGAGGGTGCAATTCATCCCCTTATCTAGATCATTAATAAAGATGTTGAACAAAACTGGCCCCAGGACCGACCTCTGGGGCACTCTGCTTGATACCGGCTGCAAACTAGATATCGAGCCGTTGATCACTACCCGTTGAGCCCAACAATCTAGCCAGCTTTCTATCCACCTTATAGTCCATTCATGCAATCCATACTTCTTTAACTTCCTGGCAAGAGTACTGTGGGAGACTGTATCAAAAGCTTTGCTAAAGTCAAGTTATATCACATCCACCGCTTTCCCCCAGAGATTAAAATAGAATTTACATCTAACAATAGCCCAGCTGTAAAAGAATAATTGTAATAAAATCAATAGCCATGTAAAAGAAAACATATGAAAATTTATTACAAGTTGATACTTCTTGATGAGTAGCTGCTGTTACTCCAGAAAAATTAGTAGAATAAAATCTATTATCTCAAACTCTTTTCTTTTTTACAGCCTTATACATTCTCTTACTTCCTATTTTCACCACTTGCCAGCAATTCCTACTAACCTTAATTCAAACTTATCTGCAAGGGCCCTGTGCTGCTCTCACTGGAGAATAAAAGTCCTTTAAAAATCATTCCCCTCTCAATTTCCTCCCCAAATGCTCATAGGCTTCTATTTCAATCAGTCTGAATGCTGGCAGGACAGTTCCTGATTGGTTGACATTCAATATAATTCATAATTTAGGTATCAGACTAAATGGATGCTGGAATGAGAATATAACAATCTGCTATAAAACACCAGCTCCATTTTATGTAGAATCCAGTAAAGTTCCCACCCTTATTTCCACAGTCCACAGAAGATTCTGTGACAGGCTGTTAATTCTACAGCTAATTTTTCAACTGAAGAATCACAGAAGTTTTATGGTTTTACATTTTGACTACACAAGATGAACAGGGATACAACGAGAGACATAAGGCTGCACTTCTTCAGAGGAGTCAACTGGATCACAGGTCCAGGCAGGTCAAGAGAGAAGAGGGTAGTCTGCCAATTCTTGATTTGGATTGATTAGATAAAAATAAACGGGGCCTAATGCAAATGGATGTTCTCTTTTTCACACATGCTGGCATAGAATCTGTTCCCTTCCCCTTAAGATTTTTCACTTGTCATAAAGCTTAAAGGCAGGTATTTAAAGCAAGGGATGCTATTAGGTTGGTAGTATTTGAGACTCACATGACTTAACAATGCTCACTGGGAAAATAGGTACAAAATACTTAAAACTGCAAAGAGTTTGCTTTTTTTAAAAAAGCCAGTCCAGCATGGAACTCACGCACAATTTCTGTCAAGAATAGGTTGTCATTGTAGAACCCCATTTACATATATTTTGTATGCATTACACACACAAGTAATTGCATACAAATTGTGTAAACAGCTATGTAAGCTACGAAATAAGTTTATTTTCAAAGATGTACAACATGTTTGTATATTTGAAGACAGGATACAAAAGGACATCCCGTGAATTGTCCTCTGTGTACCTTTATTTACTAAATTAAGTACTGTATTTTTTCTTTACTCTAGTTTTTATTACAGCTTTATATACAATTTGATCCACTTTATTACTGTATATAATAGATACAACACTGAAGTGTTCAACCATGTCAGTAAAGTCCACCTCAGAATGCAGACAATTCCCATCTTTTTTGGACAGTTACAATTATGCACTAATTTTTATGACTTGTAGATTTCCTAGCAATGTAAAGTTTGTTCCTTTCTGCATATTTTCATTTCTTTTTAAGATCAGGAATTGTAAGGGCCAAGGTCAGACAGTTATTAAAACTTCAGGGGAAGAAATTGAATGATTCTAATGGTATTAAAACAAACTTTAATTTATTGCTAAACTTCATTAAATATTTTGAAAGACATTTACACTGTCAATGGCTTGTATTGGGTTTAACCACACAGCTTCCATTTATGATACCAATTGTTGACCATCAACAGCTGAAACAGAGCTATTCTTAGTGTAGAGCGCACTGGTCAGGAGAAAGGTCAGTCTGCTACAAAGACGGCCAAAAAAATAAATAAATAAAACACACATTTATGTCCTCCAGAAAGTTTCATGGCCGATCAAAAGAAACTGAGCTCATACACATGAGGTCCCACATTCCAGAGCTCATGGTCTTCCAGCAGTCCCTCTCCTGCACTTTCTGAGACTCCACAGCCAAAAGAAATAATGGTTGGTCATAGCCCCAAGAAGGCAGAAATAGGTTCATTAAAAGTTTTTATATGGTGGGTGTGGTTACCCCCCCAGTGTTTGGAGAGGTGTTAGGATATCTCCCCATTATCACTCCTGTGTAGGGTTACCATTCATCCGGATTTACCCGGACATGTCCTCCTTTTTGTACTAAAAATAGCGTCCGGGGGGAATTTGTAAAGCACTCACAATGTCCGGGATTTCCCCCACAGGCAGAGCAGACCGAGCGGCTGGGAGGGCTGCAGGGAAGTCCCGGGCTGGACTCCGGAGCAGCTGTAGAGGAGCCGGATCCGCCCTGCATTCTGAGCAAGTGTATCAGCACAAAGTGCAGCCCTCCCCTTTTGCAACTGGGAGCGGTTTCTGCCATGCAGTGTAGCAAAACGGGAGCGAGAGCACTTTGTGCTGATACAAGGGCAGCTCTCCCCTGCAGTCCGGTCCGGTCCAGGGACCGGGTTTTGTTGTGCAGGGCCAGGGACCCGGTTTTGTTGTGCTGGGGAGCTCAGCCACGTGTCCGGCTCGCACAGAGCCCAACACCCTGTTCTGAGCAGCAGGGTAAGGGGGCCAGGGGGCAGGAAGGTTCTGGAGGTGGCAGTCAAGAAACGGGGGGGGGGCTTTTTGGGGGGAGTGGATAAAGTTTTGGGCAGTCAGGGTACAGGTAGGGGGTAGGGTCCTGGGGGGCAGTTGGGGGGTCTTAGGAGGGGGCAGTTAGGGGACAAGGAACAGGGAATCTTAGGTAGGGGGTGGGGTTCTGGAGGGCAGTTAGGAGCAGGGGTCCCAGGAGGGGGCAGTCAGGGGACAAGGAGCGGGGGGGTGGGGGGCTGAGAGTTCTGGGGGGGAGCTGTCAGGGGGCAGGAGTGGGGAGAGGGATCGGAGCAGTCAGGGGACAGGGAGCAGAGGGGTTTAGATGGGTTGGGAGTTCTGGGGGGGGCTGTCAGGGGGCAGGAGTGCGGAGAGGGATCGGAGCAGTCAGGGGACAGGGAGCAGAGGGGTTTAGATGGGTTGGGAGTTCTGGGGGGGGCTGTCAGGGGGCAGGAGTGGGGAGAGGGATCGGAGCAGTCAGGGGACAGGGAGCAGAGGGGTTTAGATGGGTTGGGAGTTCTGGGGGGGGGCTGTCAGGGGGTGGGGAGTGGTTGGATGGGGCGTGGGAGTCCCAGGGGTCTGTCTGGGGGTGGGGGTGTGGATAAGGGTTGGGGCAGTCAGGGGACAAGAGGCAGGGAGGCTTAGATAGGGAGTGGAGTCCTGGGGGGCAGTTAGGGGCAGGGGTCCCAGGAGGGGGCAGTCAGGGGACAAGGAACGGGGGGAGGGTTGGGGGTTCTGGGGGGGCGGGAAGTGGGAGGGGCAGGGGCGGGGCTAGGGCGGGGCTCCTCCCGTCCTCTTTTTTGCTTGCTGAAATATGGTAACCCTACTCCTGTGCCTCCCAGGGCAGCAGAATTCAGGTGCTCTCACTCATGCTTTCTTGAATGATTTGGGGGGAACGGGAAAATAGTGGGGAATTGAGGCTTCAGACTAATGAATTTGTGCCTGGATGACCTGTCATTCCCCTATTATAATAATTGGACCAAGCAAATTCTGACTTTACCCTAGGAAGAGGCAGCCATAGGTTTTGAAGTAACTAAGCCGGTATTAAAGGGTTACTATCAAAAGGAAAATATCCCCTTAGAATAGGGATTAACCTCCACAGCTTAGTAGATAGGGTGGTCTGCAGCGTTTCCATCAACACTGCCTCCCATCCTTCTGGGTTTATAAAATGAGACTGTCAGCAGTTCTAACTCTCCTGCATTATTTAAGACTGTGAGTGGCAATGTCCCTTGTATATCCTCTAAACACATGGGACTAGATTCTCACTTGCATCCCATATACATTGCATGAAGCTAGAGGAGAGAAGGCACAAAGGAGTGCTTTGTGGCTCCACAATTCTGGTGCTGACTTATCCATGTACAGGGCCCCAGTATAGTTTACCACAGCCATGGACTCATCTATATTATACTGACTGTGCAGCCACAAATGGCCATTATGCCAGATAGAGATTGTTGAAGACCAGCAACATTCCCCTTTTGCACCCACATACCCTATGCTGGATGTTGGGGGTGGGAAGATGGCACTGAGCTGGCACAACCCCTCCCAAGGGACTCATCAGCTCAATAAGCCACTAGTTTTATGGCCCTTGTGCACCAGCTGACTAGCACAAAAATCAATCCAGCATAACAGAATCTAGCCTGTAATGTAGATCAGAAGTTATTTTTACAAAAGAAGTGATGACAGAAGAATCCTTGATTGTTATGATTTATTTCATGTATTTACTTTGTGCATGCTGTAACAAGCACAGATATGTTATCTCTCACTTGTGGAAGCACTGAAACAGAGAGATCTTCCAAATACAAAATTAACTACAGACATCAAATCATATGGTGAAACCAACCACATTTAATCATCCTTAGGTGGGTTAGGAAGGAAAGGCCTTAAGCACATGACAGTTAGTAAGTACCGTGCTTTATAATTAGGATACACTCCATGAAAATTGACCAGTCAGGGGTGAGTGTGTGTTTGTTAACTTTCAACCACTGTGTGATGACAAAGATACCAGAGGCAGATTAAGGGTGGATTCACATTCTGATGGGTCTACATTTATAAACTGAAATTTTTATTAATTTCCAGATATCCTGTTAGGGCAGTGGCTGGTTTGGATATATTATACCAGCATCAGTGGTTTCTGGAAATAGGTCAGTTAGTGATACAAGCCACCGAACTCCAATCTACGTGTGCCCAGCCTGACCAATCCCGTCATTCACAGAGCTTGCAGTCCCCTACTGTTTTGTTTTTTAAATCTAGAGCTCTGCAAAAACAGTTACCACTCCCAAGTGCTGCCTTCTATTCAATATATCAGTGCTCTTCTCTGCTTTTTAGAGAGCAGCAACTATGGCCCTCCCATATCTCTATAAACATTATACCTCACGTAATGTTTTTCCTTTAAATCGGACACAATTAATACAGTGTACCTTTTAAAACATTACATTTTGCTAGATCATAACCAAAACCAGGAAAATATTTGAAACTAACATTCTCTCCTGAAAGAGGCCCCAAACGTATATTGTTCTAAAACTACCCAGGCTTTTACTAATACAGTATAAATGTTTCCTTTTTTTTTTTTTAAAGTTAAGTTCCATATGAATTGTTACAAAACATTTTCTTGCCATTCTTGCAACCCAAACATTGCACAAATGTCCTGATGCATGAAAAACAAAAAGGGAAATTGACTGGAAGTTAATTTACATAGATGATTTTTCATTTGTACTGCAGTAGCACCTATAGGCCTCACTCAGACATCAGGGCCCATTGTAATAGGCACTGTACAAACAGAGGAAAAAAAGATGGTCCTGCCCCAAAGAGCTTACAATCTGAGTATAAGATGACAGACAGGCAAATACAACTGAAATAATGAGAGTATAGTGGTCAGGGAGATAAGCAGCAATTGCAGCATATCAGCTGACTAGTAGTCTATTTTCATTGTCCAAGCTAAGAGAACTGCAAAGAATCCAACAAAGAAATATAAGGATATTTAGTAGAAAGTTAATAACATTTCTGGAATTTTTTTTCCATTTTAATAATCCAAGGTGGTGTTCATAATATAGGTAAGACAATTTGTGAAGTTTGTTTATAAACCTGGCTTTGTCATTTAAGAACTTATAACAGCAAATGAGAATTATAGTCAATTGTAATATTTTTTCTTGTTTGATACTGCTGTAGTAAAACACTAAAAGATTCATAAACTTACCTAATGCAAAGTAGAACACTGAAATATTTGTAATCCAACTGGAAGAGACGGAATCAAAATTCCACTCCTGCAAAGAGGAGTGGAATATTTATAAGTAAATAATTTGTATTGCATCCTTTGCCATAAATGCCCCTCCATTATAAGAATACTGTTTCCATTTTGAGGATTCTAGCAACACCTTAATTTTCAGAGTCTTCAACAGAACCCCTTAATTAAATCACTACCTTATTATATGCAATTAAGATGATTTCGTAGGCTATGAGAGTTACAAATGTTTGACGTCAGTCCATACTATGTTTAAATTTTTTAATGGATTTATAACCTTTATTTTTACTCTAAGACATAGTCTGTAAATTAAGTTTACAACTGGTAACTTTTTTCTGTAAAGAATTATTGATTGATTATTCCAGATACAGCATTTCTTATCCAGACAGAATCCATTGTTTATTGTATTGCTTGTAATATAACTATTTCTTGGAACCAGTCCCTTAATTCTGTATACATACTTAGTCTGCTCTCATAATTGTGTGTTTTATAGGACTCCCCATCATTGTTCTCTACTGCAGATTTTAGAAGAATGGTATATTACACAATGAATTGTTTCATTATAGTACTACCAGCAGTAATTAGACAAGCATTTGGCAGTATTACTTTCTAAAAGCATTAGTAAGTCATCCTGTTGCTTTAAAATTACTAATCAGTATATAGAATATTTATGTGGTTCATGCTTCTTCATCATGTAGTTATCGCTCAAAGCTGTTTCTAGCATATGGGTGTGTGCGGGTATGATTATGAGTGTATGTCTCTGTATGCTATACACTCAGTATACATGCATGTACTTACAGTACATTCATACCTACATAATAGCATGACAAGCACTACTTGGTATTAAACTCAATGGAGAGAGAATCAGATTCAAAATTTAGTAAATGCTGCAAACAAACCAGACAAGTAAACATCCACGCCATTTATAAACCATTAAATACTATGGTTCACCAACTTTCCCCCCCTCCCCCCATTTATTTTTCTAAGCAGCATACTGTGGTGTTTAGATGCTGCATGTGATTATTAGAACTGGGAGCACTGGCTGTTGGGAGTCTGAAAGTTCAGGAAACAGGAAGGAGGGGGGAGGAGTTGAGGAGGCTGAGAGAGTTACAGAGTGTGCAGCTACAGCTCGGTAAAGAGATTTCCACTGTAAATAAAGTTCTGTTGAAGTTTGTTAATACCTTGCCTGGTGGATACAACATTTTGGTGACGAGGATGGATCTTCTGCCTCTGAACCCACCTGCACCCTTTCTGCAAAGCCCAGGTGAGCCTCCCATTGATTTTACTGTCTGGATCCATATGTTTGAGACTCATCTGCTTGAAATCAGTGCTACAGAGATTTCGGAAGTAAGAAAACGTGCTCTGCTAATCCACTGCCTTGGAGCAGAAGGGCAGCGTATATTTTACACTTTTCCTCTTGCAGATGATAAATATGAGACTGCACTCACTGCATTAAAGAACTTTTTTGTGCCAAAAGTGAATGTAGTAGGTAATCGCTACAGATTTCGCCAGCATAAGCAGAAACCAAGGGAGACTATAATGCAGTATATTGCTTTCTTGAGGAGTCTGATTGTAACTTGTGACTTTGGGAATATGGAAGATGAGATGATTAGAGACCAGCTCATTGAGAAAACAACCGTGCTTTGTGTAAGAGAACGCTTACTTCTAGAACCACAACTTACACTAGAAAAAGCAATAACCATTGCTACTTAGATTGAGTCAGCTACAGCTGAAGCCAAAATAATGAGCAAGGGTACAGGAGGCCCAGTCCAGGCTGTGACTACTTTGCAGAAAAGTTCACTATCATTGCAGACAAACAATTGGAAAAGGAAAACTAATGAAAAGCCACTGAACCAGCAAATGCAAAATACAGTAAAAGCATGCTTTCACTGTGGATCCCCACAACATCTTGCAAGCTACACAGGATGTCCAGCAAAAGTAGCTCAGTGCAATCATTGCAAAAAGATTGGGCATTTTGCTAAAGTATGTCACAGTAGCCAGTTCAATCAACAGGTGCATGCAGTTACAATACCAGATGTTACTGTGCTGAGTGTAGACAAAATCACTACTGCATATATTCCAGAACAGATAAAGTGCACTATAAATGTTTCTGCCATACCCTCAGGCAAATCACACTCTATTCAGCTAATGTTGGACACTGGCTCAGCAGTATCTATACTACCTGATTCCATCTATTTGCGTTACTTTAAACATGTGCCTCTTACTGAACCCAAACTTCACTTGGTATGCTATTTGAAAAACCATATTCCAGTACATGGCTGCCTGCCAGCAATAGTTACTTTTAGTAACTGCGGAGTTCTACATTGTCCGCAAAGGCACTCCTATCCTTGGCAGAGATTTATTAGCTGCTTTAAATCTCAGGGTAGTTAATGGACGAATTGATCTTCCTCAGCAAAGCACTCTTGCAGTACACACACCAGTTTCAGCTGGGATCCAACTCCAGGTTGAGGAGAAACTCGGCTGTGCTTATGGGTTTCTGCATAAAGTTAAAATGCGGAATAATGTGATGCCTGTACGACAGAAATTACGGCGCTTACCATTTTCAGTCAGGGAAGCTGTTTCAGAGGAACTTAGAAAACTTCAAAAGGACATTATTGAAGAGATTAACTCCTCGGAATGGGTTTCACCTATAGTAGTGACGCAGAAGAAGGGTGGAGACATTCGTCTTTGTGTGGATTTAAGGGAGCCAAATAAAGTTATTGTGATTGACAGCCATCCTCTTCCTCACATAGAAGAAGTATTTGCAGAACTCCGTGGAGCAAAGATGTTTTCTACTCTTGATTTGCAGAGCGCATACCACCAGGTTATGTTGTATGAAGATAGCAGAGACCTCACAGCATTTATTACACATGAGGGACTATTTCATTTTAAATGTGTTCCATATGGTCTCGCATCGGCCCCAAGAGCCTTCAAAAAAATGATGTAATTGATTCTGAAGAATCAACATGGAGTTCAGTGCTATTTGGATGATATTATTGTGTTTGGAAATACTACTGAGGAGCATGCCAATAACCTGCAGTCTGTACTAAACTGCATCAGCAAAGCAGGCCTCAAGCTCAATAGGTCCAAATGCAAATTTAGACAAACTGAACTCTCCTTTCTGGGGCATACAATTTCACAGGCTGGACTAAAACCTGATCAAGATCATATTCTGGCAATTTCAAATGCTCCTCCTCTGACAGATTTGCAAACCTTATGTTCCTTCTTGGGTCTTACCTCCTGGTATGCAAAATTCATTCCCAATTATGCTTCTGTCATTGAACCGTTACGGGAATTACTACGGAGAAGTTCAACCTTAGTGTGGACAACGGATGCACAAGCTAGTTTCGAAAGGGTGAAAGACTTGATTGTACATAGTCCAGTACTTGCACTATTCAGTCCCGCATTGCCCACAATTGTAACTACTGATGCTTCTGATTATGGACTTGGGGCTGTCCTCACACAACTTCATGAGGACAACACAGAAAGGACTGTTGCATTTGCTTCAAGAACACTAAATAATGCTGAGAGAAAATATTCTACAGTTGACAAAGAAGCACTTGCTTGTGTCTGGGCTACTGAAAAATGGAGAACTTACCTGTGGGGCCGCACGTTCAAGTTACGCGCAGACCACAGCCCTTTGACAACATTGCTCACCACGAAAAGACAGGGAAGAGCAGGATATCGTATTGCTAGATGGTCTGCAAGACTACTCTCTTTCAATTATGAACTGGAATATAAGCCTGGAAACAAAAATGTGGTAGCTGATTGCCTTTCTCGCCTGCCTTTGCCTTCACCAGATGGTCCACCGGAGAAAGAGGATGTAGTAGTTGCGCTTATTACAAGCACTCTTACTGCAATTACAAGAGAACAATGTCAAGCTGCTTGTTCAGCGTGTCCAATTCAACAAAAATTACAGTAATTTCTGACAAAGAGATGGCCCAGTAACCCTAAAAACCTTGACCCAGTTTTGCTGCCTTATTTTAGAGTTCGGGATGAACTTTCTTTGCTCGATGGCTGTGTACTACGAGGTACACACAGGCTACTTGTATCAGAAGGATTACAGTCAAAACTCATATGCCTGGCACACGATACTCATCAAGGAATTGTCATAACCAAACAACTACTATGGGATCTGTATTGGTGGCCAGGGATGGACTCTCAAACTGAAGGATGGACTCTCAAACTGAAGCACTCATAAAATTCTGTGTCACTTGCCAAATGCATGATAAGACAGCAGTGACATGTACCCCTCCATTACAGACTGTTCCTCTTCTTGAATCTGCATGGGAAAAAGTGGCGATTGACATTGTGGGATCCTTTGATACTGCTCCAATTGACTGTCGTTATGCCATCACTTTAATAGACTATTTCAGCAAATGGCCTGAGGTAGCGTTTACATCGCAAATTTCTTCTGCTACAGTAATTAAGTTCCTCTCTTCGGTTTTTAGCCGGGAAGGTAACCCCAAAGAACTGGTTTCAGATAATGGTAGTCAATTTACTTCCCTGGAGTTTGAAACTTTTCTAGCAGAGAGGAACATTTTACACAGGAGGTCATCCCTATATTACCCTCAAGCCAATGGGGAAATCGAACGGTTTAACGGAAGTTTGAAAGAGAGTTTGCAAACAGCTAAACTGGAAGGGTGATTGTGGATACCCTTCACTACTGATTTCTTGCAAGCATACCGGGCTACACGACATGCCACAATGCAAAGATCACCCGCAGAGTTACTGCATGGGAAACAGCTGAATACTAAACTGAACATTGCTGGATTGTTAAAGGCATGACCTGGTGGCCCAAACAAGGATGATGTTAGAAAGACAGTTGAACAAAACCAAGCAAAGTCTAAGGCTTTCACAGACAAATGGCGGGGTGCTAAGGAACCAAAGTTTGAGTATGGTTCCTTTGTTAGAATACGAAAACCTGGAATCTTACGCAAATGGGACCATAAATTCACAGCTCCTCTTAAAATCATAGAGAAGAAGGGACTTTACACCTATCGACTTTCTTATGGGCTGGTATGGAATGCTTCTTATCTTGCACCTGCCTATGCACCAAGAGGAGATTATGCCAACACCCAGTCTGCATTGGATGACTTCACCGTAGAACCAACACAACAAGACATTGCACTGGAACCGGGGCTTGAGAGACGGCCTGTCATAGAATCATAGAATCATAGAATATCAGAGTTGGAAGGGACCTCAGGAGGTCATCTAGTCCAACCCCCTGCTCAAAGCAGGACCAATTCCCAGCTAAATCATCCCAGCCAGGGCATTGTCAAGCCGGGCCTTAAAAACCTCCAAGGAAGGAGACTCCACCACCTCCCTAGGTAACGCATTCCAGTGTTTCACCACCCTCCTAGTGAAATAGTTTTTCCTGATATCCAACCTGGACCTCCCCCACTGCAACTTGAGACCATTGCTCCTTGTTCTGTCATCTGCCACCACTGAGAACAGCAGAGCTCCATCCTCTTTGGAACCCCCCTTCAGGTAGTTGAAGGCTGCTATCAAATCCCCCCTCATTCTTCTCTTCTGGAGACTAAACAATCCCAGTTCCCTCAGCCTCTCCTCATAAGTCATGTGCTCCAGACCCCTAATCATTTTTGTTGCCCTCCGCTGGACTCTTTCCAATTTTTCCACATCCTTCTTGTAGTGTGGGGACCAAAACTGGACACAGTATTCCAGATGAGGCCTCACCAATGTCGAATAAAGGGGAACGATCACGTTCCTCGATCTGCTGGCAATGCCCCTACTTATACAGCCCAAAATGCCGTTAGCCTTCTTGGCAACAAGAGCACACTGTTGACTCATATCCAGCTTCTCGTCCACTGTGACCCCTAGGTCCTTTTCTGCAGAACTGCTACCTAGCCATTCGGTCCCTAGTCTGTAGCAGTGCATGGGATTCTTCTGTCCTAAGTGCAGGACTCTGCACTTGTCCTTGTTGAACCTCATCAGGTTTTTTTCGGCCCAATCCTCTAATTTGTCTAGGTCCCTCTGTATCCGATCCCTACCCTCTAGTGTATCTACCACGCCTCCTAGTTTAGTGTCATCTGCAAACTTGCTGAGAGTGCAGTCCACACCATCCTCCAGATCATTAATAAAGATATTAAACAAAACCGGCCCCAGGACCGACCCTTGGGGCACTCCGCTTGAAACCAGCTGCCAACTAGACATGGAGCCATTGATCACTACCCGTTGAGCCCGACAATCTAGCCAGCTTTCTATCCACCTTACAGTCCATTCATCCAGCCCATACTTCTTTAACTTGACGGCAAGAATACTATGGGAGACCGTATCAAAAGCTTTGCTAAAGTCAAGGAATAACACATCCACTGCTTTCCCCTCATCCACAGAGCCAGTTATCTCATCATAGAAGGCAATTAGGTTAGTCAGGCACGACTTCCCCTTCGTGAATCCATGCTGACTGTTCCTGGTCACTTTCCTCTCCTCTAAATGTTTCATAATTGATTCCTTGAGGACCTGCTCCATGATTTTTCCAGGGACTGAGGTGAGGCTGACTGGCCTGTAGTTCCCCGGATCCTCCTTCTTCCCTTTTTTAAAGATGGGCACTACATTAGCCTGTCAGATCCAGACGATCACCTGCCTGGACTAGAGACTATGTTATGTAGTATCTACAGTGTTTTCAGTGTAGTATTCCTGTCAACAGTATAGTGTCTTGTTTCATATTTGTTCCTGTGGTTAGAACAACAATGTTTATTTTAATTTGGAAAGTTTCTTAAGAGAGGAGAGAATGTGGTGTTTAGATGCTGTATGTGATTATTAGAACTAGGAGCACTGGCTGTTGGGAGTCTGAAAGGACAGGAAACAGGAAGGAGGGGGGAGGAGTTGAGGAGGCTGAGAGAGTTACAGAGTGTGCAGCTACAGCTTGGTAAAGAGATTTCCACTGTAAATACAGTTCTGTTGAAGTTTGTTAATACCTTGCCTGGTGGATACACACATACATCTCTCTGCATCTAAATAGTTCCAGGGATCAGCCAGCATTAAAACTAATCACCGCTTCATCCCAGAAAAGTTTATTCCACATAGGTCAAAGCTGAGGTGAACTATTAAGGAAATCTAAGCTTGTCATGGAATTGTCCAGACTACTTCTGACAAGTTAATGGTACTATTCCTACACTTCTGTACGTGAAAAGTTTGACACTGCATCTGTAATGCAAAAGCAATATTAGAAAGATTACAGAGGTAAATTGTATGGGATTTCATGGATGTGTGTTGATTGTTTGCTTTCTGAAGTGTCTATGATCCACTGATAAGTCCAGTGTAAGTTAAGACTGTTTCTGACTGTGTGCACGTGTACAACACTTAGCACAACAGGACTCATCTCATTTGGGGCCACCAGGCACTACTGAAACACAAATTAACAATAATACATCTGTTCCTTAAAAGTAAAATGGAGCACCAAGTCTTTGATCAATATGAAAATAAAGATACAATGAAAACTCTTGAGTAATGGTTCAAAATAAGTTGCCTAACACAGGTGATCTGCTAATAAAGGCATAATATAATTTTACACTTTACATTTGTGGATACTTGGGTTTGTTTTTAAGACAGGGGGTTACCTAATAAAGCTCTCGTTGTCAGTGAAAATTGTCTGAAGTTCTTGTTATAAATAAAATATTTTAATGAAGTTATCCCTCAATATTCTGTGAGAGTTTCACCATTCTTTTCATTCATTAATTAGTCAGGCGTTTACAATACCAGACCAGTAGTGGCAGGCTGCAACAAGCAGTATCTCCTCTGCAGCCTTCTGTGCTGATTGACTGATTCTGTGCTATCCCAAAAACATGTACCATCATCTTGAGCTTTGTTGAAAGAAGCTGGGAACCTACCCTCAGGTTATTTCTTCTTCTTTTCACAAACAAATGATTTCAAAATCTACATAGTTTCCAAAGATTACAAAACTTGCTTCTCCCATAGTGGTGGTTCCTACCCAAACAATTAGCACCAGACAGGAATCAGACAGCAGTCTCTGAGCCATCAAACCCGTCTTGCAAATTCAATATTTGATTAAAGAAGAGGAAATTAAACATAAGAAGCAATTGTATAGATACAGCTAGATAGGATTACAGTTTACTAGAAAACTAAGCAAGTAATATGTGACAAGAAATACATTTTAAAAGAAGAGCTCTCAAAGACAGTGCAACAAGGAAAGAGCTTGTTCTCAAACTTTTTTCTACACTCTTGACAATTTAATAGGGATTGTTTTGTAGATCAAAACCCCTCCCGCTTACAATTATATGGACCATTTCTACTCATGTTCATGATCACGTAATATCCCAATGAAAGTTGCTTACATGGAAAGTATTCACTGTATTTTGCCTGACATCAAATGTGATTTGATGTGCCAGAAAAAAGGAAGATGTACCATTTGACCAGCCAGCCAGCACAGACCACCTGCCTGGACTACAGTTTGAGAAATGCTGATATTTGCTGATCTCTGAAAACAAATCACAAGCAATTTGGCATGGTGGTTAGTACACTACAGTGCCAGCAGGAAGGAAACCTGAGTTCCATTACCAGTCTCTGCTTTTTGTGCACTTGGCCAGCTGGGATTGGAGGAAGCTACAGAGGCAACACACTCAGTCTTTGCGGTAAGGATTGTCTTGAACTGCTCCAGATCTCCTCCAAGTTAGATGAGGGAGTTAAGGGGGTGGGATCACATCTACTCAGTTGTTTTTGTTACAACAATCAATTAGCACTGAGAAAGCTAGATTCTCAAGCTATGTAAGGAATGCAGAACACCACTTCCTAAAATTTTGAATATCTTAACACCCCAGGTATATCCACATTTGTTGTAAATCCGTATAATTCCATTGAAGTCAATAGAGCTGTGTTCATTTACACTAACCAAAGATCAAAAGGCATAGGATTGTACCTCTATTGCTCTTTGATCTTAAATAAGATCATCTCTTTTAAAAGGTCACTAAAGAGTCCTATATAATTGTGATGTGGGACATTCACGTCTCGTGAGTGCCTTCTGTTGGCTGGGTGTGATACTGCAATTATTCCTGGTCCTTGCACCCCTGTAGGTTGTTGACCTTACTTCAGTGGCTCAGCCCTCCAGCCAAGTCACACAGTCTGAAATGGATGAACTAACCCCTTCCAGGGTATTCAAGTCCACAACAAATACAAACAAAAGTCTTCCAGTCCCTGGCTCAAGCTGGACTCAGACCCTCCTCCTTCCTGAGGGTGCCTTCTCTCTTCAGCCCCTCTTGGGCTTCTTTAAATCCAGCCCTCTGCTCAGGTGTCTGAAGGAAATTTATCCCCTTCTCAGGGCTTAGTAAAGAGTCCTGCCAGAACTGTCAGTCTACCCTCACCAGGGCCTTCAGCCCTGTACCTGGGGGGGGCCTTTTAAATCTAGCCCTTTTTCTTGGGCTTTTAAACTAGCCATGTGCCCTTTCTGGAACTTAGGCCATTGCAGCACTGCAGCCCATCCACCACTTCAGGTCTCAACCCAGGAACCATATAAACAGCAGGCACATGCTGCTCCCTTTACTTGGTTGCTGCTACATTGCCTGGGCCTCTTCCCACCTGGCCTCTTTACTTCTGTCCATTACCTTAGTGCTAGAGCTCTCAGGTCCCCTTGCTCCCAGGTTTAGCTAATGCTGCCCATTGAGCTCCCTTTATCCAGACCAGAACACCCTTCCTTGCCTATCTGACTCCAGCTGGGAACTGAGCTATTCAGCCCCTGAAGCTCCATTTATCTGAGCCTGCTGGGCTCTGACTCACTGTTTCTAAGCAGGTCTGGAGGACCCACCTTCACTGCTCCTTTCCTGGGGTGGGGTGTGGTAGGACCACAATGCTCCAGCAGGGGGCCTTGAAAGGCCAGGTACATCCTTGTTCATATGCACCTTGGGCCTGGTCTATACTATGAGTTTAGGTCGAATTTAGCAGCGTTAAATCAAATTAACCCTGCACCCGTCCATACAACAAAGCCATTTACTTCAACATAAAGGGCTCTTAAAATCGATTTCTGTACTCCTCCCCGATGAGGGGCACAGCGCTGAAATTGACATTGCCGGTTTGAATTAGGGTTAGTGTGGACGCAATTCGAAGGTATTGGCCTCCGGGAGCTATACCACAGTGCACCATTGTGACCGCTCTGGACAGCAATCTGAACTTGGATGCACTGGCCAGGTAGACAGGAAAAGCCTCGCAAACTTTTGAATTTCATTTCCTGTTTGCCCAGCATGGAGAGCTGATCAGCACAGGGGACCATGCAGAGCTCATCAGCACAGGTAACCATGCAGTCCGAGAATCGAAAAAGAGCTCCAGCATGGACCGTACGGGAGGTACTGGATCTGATCGCTGTATGGGGAGACGATTCCATGCTAGCAGAACTACGTTCCAAAAGACGAAATGCCAAAACATTTGAAAAAAATCTCCAAGGGCATGATGGAGAGAGGCCACAATAGGGACTCACTACAGTGCCGCGTGGAAGTTAGGGAACTCAAACAAGTGTACTAGAAAACCAAAGAAGCAAGCGGACGATCCGGGGCAGAGCCTCAGACATGCTGCTTCTACGCTGAGCTGCATGCAATTCTAGGGGGCCCGCCACCACTACCCCACCCCTGACCATGGATTCCGATGAGGGGTTACTCTCAGCCATAACTGAGGATTTTGTGGACGGGGAAGATGAGGCGGAGGAGGACGAGCTTGCAGAGAGCACACAGCACTCCGTTCTCCCCAACAGCCAGGAACTTTTTCTCAGCCTGACTGAAGTAGCCTCCCAACCCTCCCAAGGCAGTATCCCAGACCATGAAGCCATAGAAGGGACCTCTGGTGAGTGTACCTTTGTAAATATAAAACATGGTTTAAAAGCAAGCGTTTTTTAATGATTAATTTGCCCTGAGCTCTTGCTATGCATTTGCGGCCAGTACAGCTACTGGAAAAGTCTGTTAATGTGTCTGGGGATGGAGTGGAAATCCTCCAGAGACATCTCCATGAAGCTCTCCTGGAGGTACTCCAAAAGCCTTTGCAGAAGGTTTCTGGGCAGGGCAACCTTATTCCGTCCTCCATGGTAGGACACTGTACCACGCCATGCTAGTAGCAAGTAATCTGGTATCATTGCATGACAAAGCCTGGCAGTGTATGGTCCCGGTGTTTGCTGGCATTCAAGCAACATCCGTTCTTTATCTCGCTGTATTATCCTCAGGAGAGTGATATCATTCATGGTAACCTGGTTGAAATACGGGAATTTAATTGAGGGGACAGAGGTGGCCGTTCCTACTGGGCTGTTTGCCTGTGGCTGAAAAGAAATCCTTCCCTGCAGTTAGCCAAGCGGGATGGGGGTGCGCATTGGTGCAGAGCTATTGGCGTTTGGCTAGCAGGGATCATCCCTGATACCAGCCATGCGGTGGAGGGAGGGGTAAAGCGATCATCCAGAGAATTGGATAGGGGGGGGGGGTAGTTTGGTTTCTGCTGCTGCATGTTAACACAAAAACTGCAGCACTCAACGGGCTTTGCTTGGTATGGGAAAGAAGGGCGCTGCTTTTATGAAGATTGCAGAAGCTGAAAGACAATGGCTTACCATGGCCTCATGCAAGCCGAATTCTGTTGCCCGGCCCTGCGTCTGTGATCTCTAACACCAAAGCCGCAGGCACTCAATATTAAGATGCAAAATGCGACCTTGTACCGAAATCACATGTGCTATGTAATGTGAATAGTGTTGTTCACTGTGAAAGAGTATACCCATTGTTCTTTAAAATGTACCTTTTTAAATACTTCTCTCCCTTTTTTCCCTCCCACAGCTGCAAATTTTTCAAGCCTCCCTCCTCCTTCCCGAAGGCTATCTCAGATAAGGCAGTGAAAAAAACGCACGCGAAATGAAATGTTCTCTGAGATCATGCAGTCGACTCTCAATGAAAGAGCTCATCTGAATGAGTGGAAGGACACAGTATCACAGTACAGGAAAGTGGCCAATGAACATGAGGACAGGAGGGATGCTCGAGATGAGATGTGTCGGCAGGAAGATCAGAGGAGGCAGGATGCAATGCTGGGGCTACTGCGGGATCAAATGGACATTATCCGGTGTCTGGTGGAGCTTCAGGAACGGCAGCAGGATCACAGAGTGCCACTGCAGCCTCTGTTTAACCGCCCTCCCTCCTCCCCAAGTTCCATAGCCTCCTCACCCAGATGCCCAAGAACGTGGGGGGGTTGGGGCGGGAGGCTCTGTGCACCCTGCCACTCCACCCCAGCAAAAGGCTGTCATTCAACAAGTTTTGAAGTGGCCTTTTCCTTCCCTCCTCCCACACCCCACCTGGACTACCTTGTCAGTTCTCTCCCTATTTTTATAATAAATTAATAAAGAATACATTGTTTTTAAATGATAGTGACTTTATTTCTTTTGAAAGCAAGCTGTGATCGAAGGAGGGAGGGTGGGTGGCTTACAGGGAATGAGTCAATCAAGGGGGCGGGTTTTCATCAACGAGAAACAAACAGAACTCTCACACCGTAGTCTGGCCAGTCATGAAACTGGTTTTCAAAGCTTCTCTGATGCGCAGTGCTTCCTGGTGTGCTCTTCTAATCGCCCTGGTGTCTGGCTGCACATAATCAGCGGCCAGGCGATTTGCCTCAACCTCCCACCCCGCCATAAACGTCTCCCCCTTACTCTCACAGAGATTGTGGAGCACACAGCAAGCAGCAATAACAATGGGAATATTGGTTTGGCTGAGGTCTGAGCGAGTCAGTAACATGCACCAGCGACCCTTTAAATGTCCAAATGCACATTCTACCACCATTCTGCACTTGCTCAGCCTATAGTTGAACAGGTCCTGACTACTGTCCAGGCTGCCTGTGTATGGCTTCATGAGCCATGGCATTAAGGGTAGGCTGGGTCCCCAAGGATAACTATAGGCATGTCAACATCCCCAACAATTATTTTCTGGTCTGGGAAGTAAATCCCTTGCTGCAGCCGTTTAAACAGACTAGTGTTCCTGAAGATGCGAGCGTCATGAACTCTTCCAGGTGTGACAGATCCAGACCAGTGGGGTACAGGACTCTGGTAGAGGGCAAATATACTGGTCACTGGATGAGTAGTTTTCTGTTCCCTGAGTGACCAGAGCAGGGCTGCACTAGAGTAATCAGGAACCTGCTAGAACCAGTTAAGGCAGGCAGGCTAATTAGGACACCTGGAGCCAATTAAGAAGAAGCTTCTAGAATCAATTAAGGCAGGCTAATCAGGGCACCTGGGTTTTAAAAAGGAGCTCACTTAGATTTGTGGTGGGAGTGTGAGGAGCTGGGAGCAAGAGGCGCAAGGAGCTGAGAGTGAGAGGGTGTGCTGCTCGAGGACTGAGGAGCACAAGCATTATCAGACACCAGGAGGAAGGTCCTGTGGTGAGAATAAGGAAGGTGTTTGGAGGAGGCCATGGGGAAGTAGCCCAGGGAGTTGTAGCTGTCATGCAGCTGTTACAGGAGGCACTATAGACAGCTGCAGTCCAGAGGGCCCTGGGCTGGAACCCTGGAGTAGAGGGCCGGCCTGGGTTCCCCCCAAACCTCACAATTGACCTAGACTGTGGGTTCTCCCAGAGGGGAAGGTCTCTGGGCTGTTCCCCAACCCACATGGTGAATCTCTGAGGCAAGAAAATCCGTCAATAAGCGCAGGACCCACCAAGATAGAGGAGGAACTTTGTCACACAGGCCATCCCATTTTGATGTTGGTGAAACGTCCCACCAGTCTGTGCTTGTTTCCCAGGCCCACAATCAGCGTTCCATGGCATGCACCTGCCCCATTAACACCATGATCTCCAAAGCGCTGGGGCCCGTGGTTTGAGAGAATTCTGTGTCCATATTCTCATCACTCTCGTCGCTGCGCTGCTGCCGTCGCCGCCTCCTCCTCGCCTGGTTTTGCAGGTTCTGGTTCAGCATAAACTGCACAATAATGCGCGAGGTGTTTACAATGTTCATGACTGCTGCGTTGAGCTGAGCAGGCTCCATGCTTGCCGTGGTATGGCGTTTGCACAGGTAACCCAGGAAAAAAGGTGCGAAATGGTTGTCTGCCGTTGCTTTCACGGAGGGAGGGAGAAGGGGGCCTGACGACATGTACCCAGAACCACCCGCGACAATGTTTTTTGCCCCATCAGGCATTGGGATCTCAACCCAGAATTCCAATGGGCGGGGGAGACTGTGGGAACTATGGGATAGCTACCCACAGTGCAACACTCCAGAAGTCGAAGCTAGCCTTGGTACTATGGACGCACACCGCTGAATTAATGTGCTTAGCGTGACCGCATGCACTCGACTTTATACAATCTGTTGCCAAAAATCAAATTCTGTAAAAGCAGAGTAATCCTGTAGTGTAAACATACCCTTGGAGTTCCTCTCAGCTGCGTCTGCTGGCTCCCTAGATACCTTTGAGGAGTAGTGGGCACTGTCCGGGCTTCTCTGCTTGGTGTCCCCTTCCAGTTCCCTGCTTATGGCCCTATGATTTCACTCCTGTCCCCATTTTATTATTAGTTGTCCCCCAAAATCATTTGGGCCCTGGGTTTAGTTGCTCTTCCCCTTAGGCTAAGGGAGGGGCCTTCAGATGTGGGCAGGCTTGTGCACACCCACCTCCCGGAACTCAATAGGTGCACCTTGGAATGAATGCATAATGAATGAAAAAATTATCTTGCTCCTGTTCATGTGATGAATAAATCTGTGACTTGTTAGCAATGCACAGGCTTCCAGAAGAAAAGCCTGGAAGGTTGAAAGTTAGCTGCGTAACTTCATTCCATTTATGGGTATAGTTTAGAATTTAGCCTCCACCCTTTACGTTGCTATGGGATGCAGCCAGGAGATAGAGAGGAAGAGAAAATGAGATCTGGAGTGAGCTTCACCCATGCTTCAGCCCTTATGCACCAGAGAAAAGGGCAGGAGCAGCATATAAGGGCCTTATGGCTGTGTTCCACAGTTCCTGCACCTGGGGAATCCTCCTCCAGATACCAAGGTTTTAAGACACTTTTTGCAATTCTGGCCCTTTCATGTGATTCTGAGGGGACAGAGCTGGTGTGAGGATCTAATCCTTTATTCTTTTGTCTGGGTCCCTCTCCTATATTATAAAGGTACATATTCCACATTTGCTCCTTAGCAAGTGGAGACCTATGGTTGATCTTGCCTATAGTGTGTGTGTGTGTGGGGGGGGGGGGGGGGTGTTTTGTGATATTGACACTTATGTAGCCTGTTAGTCCAGGCTTCTTTAGGCCTTTGTTGACCGTTTATTATCATATATGCATACAAATTGTTTTAGCACATAAATGCCTGTTTGCTGATATTGCTACTTTTCCTTAAATTTACTACCATTTCTAGGGGTAAATCTGGGAATTTGTTTATACTTTGTATACAAAGTATATAAAGGTGTCTTTCAAAAGAAAAAAAAGAAATTCTAAAATTAAATAATCTGAATTAGCTTGCATTAATATTTTACTACTTACATTGCTTTTCTGAAGTTGTATTTGAAACTTCTATATATTTAATTATTTTTAACACATAATCAGCATTAATACATATTTTAAAAAATACTTAGATGGAAGAACACTCCCCATATCTGGGAAGTCCACGATCTATCTAGCTTAGGAATTTACAGGGTCCCTATCACTGTAGTATATAAGCACTTCACCATCTTATCCTCACAACATCCCTGTGAGGTAGGGAGTTGCTAATAACCCCATTTTACAGGGAACTGGGGCACAGAGATGCTAAGTGACTTGCCCAGGGTCACACAGAAAGCCTGTAGCAGAGCAGACACTTGGGCCTAGGTCTGCCAAGTCCTAAACTAGTGCTCTAACCCCTGCACCTTCCTCTCCAAAGGGTTCAGTGATGTGAGAATCAGTCAGAAATGATGGGTAAGGTAAAGGCAATTAATTAAAAACATACATCACCACATGTATCACATGTTAAGTTATAAAAGAGGTCTTTCAAGCAAGTGTTCAATGCATTTTTAAAAACCAACAATAGAAAACCAGAATCCTCAGCTTGTGTAAATTGGTGGTGCTGCACTGAAGCTGGTATTGGGAGCACAGTTTCTCCTGGTGCTTCCCCAGAATTCACATAGAAGGTGGTGGAACTGTGGGGCTTCAGAGTGGAATTCCAGCTCATTTTTGGAGGTTACACACTCGACCCATCTGAGAATGATTTGGGAAAAACTCTTTGAGTAGATTCATATATGGAGCGTCAATGGTGCCTCAGAAAGACCAGTCCAAATAGTTCCCTGACTTTTACCTCATTTCTAAGTGCTTGCAAAGATTTATCATGTCTCATATTTTAAAGAGTAGTACAACTGCTGAACAAAACTGAAGAACAGAACAAAAGTTGGCTGAAAAACCTCCTGGCTTTGCAGTGAACATACAAGTAACTTTGTCACTCAGTCGTTAGGTAGTTTTGTGGCCCTAGTTAGAACCCAGGAATGTTAGAGCATCTTTGTCCTCAGCAATCAGAGATGTTTATTCTTAAATCATCCAAGAAAATAACAATGTTTTCCAGCTCCATTAGGCTTTTGCATTTTTTTTTAAAGGACTAAACAACAAAAACTTGCCTAATTGGTCCAGATGCATTTACTTATGCTATTGTAAAGTAAAATAGGATAGTTGATGTTGAATGCTGTGGACGTGGAATCCATAGAAATGTGATAATTTATTCCAGCTGTAATTTCCCATGCAATGATTTTTATGAACTTCTCTGCCTATCATTTCCACGACTTCATCTGCCATTGTGGATAATGAAAAGAAAAAAACAAAAAACAAACAATAAAAAACCCCTGACGCTTCCCTTTTCTCCACATTGATCATTGGAGGCCAGATTCTCTCTCTCACCCAGCACAAAAGAGGTAAAATCTGAAGGTGGCTGGCCAACTGAGAATTCCACTGGTGGGCAAGTGGAAGACCCTCAATTGGGATGAAGCCACTATAACTGCCTCCTGTACCCCTCCCAAGCTAGAATATGTAGCATGTCATGATGGGCTCCTTAACCAAGAGGAGAATATGTGTTCCAGAAATTGTCCAAGTTCTCTTGTTGTTAGGGATGTCTGTGCGCAATTACCTATACAACAGTAATTCTAACAAAAACAAGATTGAATAAAACCGGGGGGAAATTGAATTAAAATGAATGGTTTGCTTAACATACCTCATAAAATGAACTACATAAGACATTCTCATCTTAGTTACACAGAGAACAGAATGAACTTTGTCTGAAAAGCAAGGTCTTGTTCTGCTATTGTCTTGTCAGAGTCAGCTCCTGCTGCTGTGGCCAGAGAGAGATGAGTGACTCCCCCTCTCACTCAACCAGCCAGTGTCCCTAGATCCAGTGTCACTACCTCTGGTTTCCAAACCGTTTTTCTCCAGTTACAAGCACACAATAGGGTTTGGACTCCCTATTTTCTCTACGGGTATGTCTACACTTAAAGCTACAGTGGAACAGCTGCACTCCTGCAGCACTTCAGTATAGACTCTACCTGTACTGATGGGAGGAGTTCTCGTGTTAGCATAGGTAATCCACCACCCCAAGACGCAGTAGCTAGGTTGACGGAAGAATTCTCCAGTTGACCTAGCACTGTCTACACCAGGGGTTAGGTCAGTATTGCTAGTGTACCCAGTGATGTAAGTTCCCAGAGTAGACCAGGCTTAAGAGATGGCCTATTGAGGATGCAAAGGCCTTTCATGATGATAAGCCTGTCAAATGGTGTCTATCATCATTAAGGGTCTTTGAATCCTCAATGGTCCATCTCTTAGGCCTGGTCTTCACTTAAAATTAGCTCAGTATAACTACCTCGCTCAGGGTTGTGAAAAATTTCACACCCTGAGGACCATAGTTAAGTCTACCTAAACCCCTTTGTAGACATGGCTAGGTCGTTGGAAAAATTCTTCTGTCAATCAACCTACTGCCTCTAATAGAGGTGGGTGGATTAACTACATTGATGGAAAAAACCCTTCTGTCGATTTAGCAAGTGCCTATACTATAGCTAGGGCCCTACCAAATTCACGGCCATGAAAAACACATCATAGACTGTTAAATCTGGTCTCCTCGTGAAATCTGGTCTTTTGTGTGCTTTTACCCCATACTATACAGATTTCACAGGGGAGACCAGTGTTTCTCAAATTGGGGGTCCTGACCCAAAAGGAAGTTGCGGGGGGGGGGGGGGGGGTCACAAGACTATTTTAGGGGAGGTCACGGTATTGCCACCCTTACTTTTGTGCTGTCTTCAGAGCTGGGTGACCAAAGAGTGACGGCTGTTGGCCAGGTGCCCAGCTCTGAAGGCATTCCCACCCCCACCTCCTCAGCAGCAGTGCAGAAGTAAGGGTGGCAATACCATACCATGCCACCCTTACTTTTGCACAGCTGCCTTCAGAGCTGGGTGGCTGGAGAGTGGTGGCTGCTGACTGAGGGCCCAGTTTTGCAGGCAGCAGCATAGAAGTAAAGATGGCAATACCATTCTATGCCACCCTTACTTCTACGCTGTGCTGGTGGCGGCTCTGCCTTTAGAGCTAGGCTCCTAGCCAGGGCCACTGCCAGCAGCAGTGCAGAAGTAATGGTAGCAGTACCGTACCCTTCCTACAATAACCTTGTGACCCCCACCCCCAACTCCTTTTGGGTCAGGATCCTTACAATTAAAACACCATAAAATTTCAGATTTACATAGCTAAAATCATGAAATTTGCAATTTTAAAAATCCTATGACCATGAAATTGACCAAAATGGACCGTGAATTTGACAGGGCCCTAACTATAGCGCTATAGTGGAACAGCTGCAGCACTGTAGCTGTGTCACTGTAGTGGGTATAGTGAATACATAGCCTTAGAAAGACTTAGAAACCACACCTCACAGGCCAGTCTCTTCCCCAGTCAGATTCTGTAGGCTGGTCTATGCTTAGGCCGGTGTACACTAGGAAAATAGGTTGGTATATCTACATCGCTCAGGGGTATGAAAAATCGACACCTCAGCAGTGCAGTTAAACCAACCTAACCTTCCCCTCCCCCAGTGTAGACAGTGCTAGATCAATAGGAGAATTATCTTGTCGACCTCGCTATTGACTCTCAGGGAGGAGGAGTACCTACACCAATGGGAGAAGCCCTCCCATTGGCATAGGTAGCATCTTCACTGAAGTGCTACAGTGGCACTGCTGTAGCATTTTAAGTGTAGACAAGCCCTTAAAAGTTTTATTGGTGTAACTTTGTCAGTTAAGGGTAGATTTTGCTGCCTTAGCTATACTGGTAAATGTCCCAGTTTAGACAGTTATTCTGATATAAAGGTGTCATATACTAGTATATCTTATTTCAGTTCCCTACCCAGAATATAGCTAGGTCTACATGACAGACTTGTGCTAGCACAGTTTTGTCAGTCAGGGTTGTGATCCCCAACCAAAATAGTGTCAGGGGACCAGGTCATAGGTGGTCAGACCTAGTAGTAGGAGTGGAAGTCAGGCCTAGTGGTCGTAGTCCGAATGCCAGAGCCATGGGTCAAGACAGAGTCGGAGTCGTGAATCAGAGCTGAAGGTCAGAACCGGATTACCAGGAGTCAGGGAAGGCAGGAGCAGGGCTGGTTCTGAGGCAGGAGCAATGCTGGGAGAGGTTGGAAACAAGACTGAGTGAAGGGCAGGATCTGGGCTGCAGCTATGGAGGAACAAAGCAGGAGCAGGGATTGGCAAGAGATGAGCACAGGGAAGCAGAGAATCTGTGGGCATGTGCATTGAACAGCCAGTGAGCTACTGCTGGCTTCCTGAGCCAATCTGGCAGAAGGTCTGTCAGGCAACCTAGCTGGCTCGGTAGGGCATCAGAAGTACTGAGCAGGTGCAGCTTCAGGGCCTTACTCCTGACACATAGTCAGCACAAGTCCCCAATGCAGACGCAGCGATACTGGCAAAGCTGCGGTTCTGCAGTTATAGCTTATTTTATTCATGGGGGGTGGGTCTGCTATGCCAGTACAAAGCGCAGCTTTGCTAGTATAGCTAAGTCTGCACTAGGAGCATTTTGCCAGTATATTATACTGCTGTTCCCTCTAGCATAGGAATGGCTTTGCCTAACCAGAATAAGCTATGCCAGTATAGGCACCTTTATACCAGTATAAATGTATCCACACTAGGGTGCCACTTTAACTATATCAGTATAGTTAATGCAGGAAAACTTTTAAGGTCTTGTATTGTCCTTTCAAATACGCAGATTGGGGTGGAGGGAGGACAATGCCAAAGTAATTTTCCATTTTTATGAACTATGAATTAGGAACTGAGATCCAGACCCTCTATCACAGCTAAGGCTCTCTGATAGTCCTCTGGCCCCTGAACTTCTTCGCTACACTGGATCTTAGTGCAAGAGAGAATTTGGCCGTATGGTTTTCAGAAGTAGATCAAATTTGTCTAGTAAGCTCTTACTTAAAATACATTTTCATTGTTGATGGCACATATCGCCTCTTGTCACCTGGAAAACAATGTGTTGTCAAGTGAACCATGACCATTTTTAGACCGTCACTGGAGCATCAAGAACTCCTGAGTTCTAATCCTGACTCTGATAACAACTTGTTCGGTGATGTGTCCTTGGACAAGTAACCTAGTGCATGCCTCAGTTTCCTCGTCTTTAAAAAGTGTATAATAAAACCTATTTCATACCTATTTCACAGGGATGTTGTGAGGATTCATGTTTTGTAGAGCATTTTGAAGATGAAAAGCACAATATAAATATTTAGTATTAGTCTTAGTCTTGCAGGCAAGCTGTGCATATTCTTGGTTAAAATTGTTCTAATGGCATCCATCTGCATCTTGAATACAAGAAAGAAATTGTAAGACTGCCTGTCTATGATCAAAGCTTTTTCATGCAGCTCACCCTACTGTTTGGCATTTAGCCAATTGCAATAGCCTATTGAGGAGGGAAACAGCTCTGAAGGAAAGAATGTGCATGTTAAGCAGAAGACAGCTTTTGCAAAGGGTGAGAAAAATAAGACAAATATCACCAACTGCCAAAGTACTCACTGGTACACACAAGAATGAAGCAAGACAAAGGGAAGGGAAAAAAATTTAATAGGCCCCTGACACCTTCCTCCTCATATCCCCCACTAAAGAGAATATCAGCCCATGTGCACTGCAGGCTGCAATAAAGAATTCTTCTACCTCAGGACCAGGTCTGCTTTACATTAAGGTTGCTTCTCTATGGAAAAATATGGGAGGGATTAGTTTGGAGCTACTTAAAGCAATCCAGAGTGTGACCAAACTTTCATCATTATAGCAGTGATGTCAAAAGTTTGAGGGTCATCTAGGTAAGGCCAGATCACATTGAGAAGGCACCCAAGTGATCTGCTTTTCTACTAGCATGACAATGACCTTTTTATTTAACTGGACTCATCTCACTATCAGATGCACTCTATATTTTTGTTGCTGATCTACCAGGAGCTGACCCCCAAGTCTTCCTGAGAATTACAGGACACAGTGCAGAATCGCCAGAAATTTCTGTTGCCTGATACATATCCGATGTCAGAACTAGTCTCCTTACTTCCTCTCTCTAGTCATCTATGGATTCATTTCACTCAAACTGTGCTGCAGCTGTACATTGCTGCAGAGCTGTAACAAACATATAGTGTTGCAGCCAATATCTATGACTCTGTGAATCTATGCCCTCCTCCACTTCCTACAAGGTTTCAATCCGAGAGAGGTCAACAGGTAGCCACCTTCCCCAATGCTATTTTCCCTTTTATAAGGCTCGGAACCTTCTCTTAAGCCCAACTGGGCAGTAAGTACTGTAATCTTTCACAGATGGGCCCCACTCCCTCTTAGGCCTGGTCTACACTACGAGTTTAGGTCGACTTTAGCAGCGTTAAATCGAATTAAGCCTGGACACGTTCACACGACGAAGCCCTTTCTTTCGACTTAAGGGGCCCTTTAAACCGGTTTCTTTACTCCACCTCTGATGAGGTGATTAGCGATAAAATCGGCCTTAGCGGGTCAGAATTGGGGTAGTGAGGACAGAATTCGACGTTATTGGCCTCCGGGAGCTATCCCACAGTGCTTCATTTTGACCGCTCTGGACAGCACTCTCAACTCAGATGCACTGACCAGGTAGACAGGAAAAGCCCCGCGAACGTTTGAATTTCATTTCCTGTTTGCCCAGCGTGGAGAGCACAGGTGACCATGCAGAGCTCATCAGCACAGGTAACCATGATGGAGTCCCAGGATCGCAAAAGAGCTCCAGCATGGACCGAACGGGAGGTATGGGATCTGCTTGCCATATGGGGAGATGAATCAGTGCTAGCTGAACTCCGTAGCAGTAAACGAAATGGCAAAATATTAGAAAAGGTCTCCAAGGCCATGAAGGACAGAGGCCATAACAGGGACGCACAGCAGTGCCGCGTGAAAATTAAGGAGCTAAGGCAAGCCTACCACAAAGCCAGAGAGGCAAACGGAAGATCCGGGGCAGAGCCGCAAACATGCCGCTTCTACGCGGAGCTGCATGCCATGCTAGGGGGTGCAGCCACCACTACCCCAACCGTGTGCTATGACTCCGTCACTGGAGAAACACACAGGGAAGAGCGTTCGGGGTACGAGGAAGAGGAGGATGAAGATAATGTAGATAGCTCACAGCAGCAAGGAAGCGGAGAAACCGGTTTCCCCAACAGCCAGGATATGTTTATCACCCTGGACCTGGAGCCAGTAACCCCCAAACTCACCCAAGGCATGCTCCCAGACCCTGAGGGCACACAGGGGACCTCTGGTGAGTGTACCTTTGTAAATATTACACATGGTTTAAAAGCAAGCGTGTTTAATGATTAATGATTAATTTGCCCTGGCAATCGCGGCCAGTACATCTACTGGAAAAGTCTGTTAACGTGTATGGGGATGGAGCGGAAATCCTCCAGGGACATCTCCAGAAAGCTCTCCTTCATGTACTCCCAAAGCCTTTGCAAAAGGTTTCTGGGGAGGGCTGCCTTATCCCATCCGCCATGGTAGAACACTTTACCACGCCAGGACAGTAGCACGTAGTCTGGAATCATTGCATAACAAAGCATGTCAGCGTATGGTCCCGGTGTTTGCTGGCATGCAGACAACATCCATTCCTTATTGCTCTTTGTTATCCTCAGGAGAGTGATATTATTCACGGTCACCTGGTTGAAATGGGGTGATTTTATTAAGGGGACATTCAGAGGTGCCCGTTCCTGCTCGGCTGAACAGAAATGTTCCCCGCTGTTAGCCACGCGGTGGGGGAGAGGGGGGGGTGAAGTGATCATCCCAGAGAATTGGGTGTGTGTGTGGGGGGGGGTTAGTTGGGTTTGTGCTGCATGTTAACCAGGGAACCGCAGCCCCTCCTTTTACATTGCAAACCCATTTTAAATGGCCAACCCAATGGGTGCTTGGTATGGGAAATGAGGGCGCTATTGTTTGAAACCATTCCAACATGTTAAGAAGGTTAAAAAAGCCAGAAGACTGTGGCTTACCATGGCTGCCTGCAAGCCGAAATCTGTTGCCTGGCACTGCGTGAGTGATCTCTCACACCAAACCGGCAGGCCCTCAATATAAGAGGAAAAATACGACCTTGTAACGAAAGCACATGTGCTGTGTAATGTGAACAGCAAAATTTAACGTGAAAGAGTGTACCCATTTTGTTCTCTAAAATGTGTCTTTTTTAACCACCTCTCCCTTCTCCTCCACCAGCTGCAAATGTTTCTCCTTCACAGAGGCTAGTGAAGATTAGAAGGAGAAAACGGCGGACTCGGGATGACATGTTCACGGAGCTCCAGATGTCCTCCCATGCTGAAAGAGCACAGCAGAATGTGTGGAGGCAGTCAATGTCAGACTACAGAAAAGCACAGTATGAACGAGAGGAGAGGTGGCGGGCTGAATCGCGGGATGAACAGAGCAAGTGGCGGGCTGAAGATGATAGGTGACGTCAGCTTGCAGACAGAAGGCAAGGGTCGATGCTCCAGCTGCTGGAGCATCAAACTGATATGCTCCAGCGTATGGTTGAGCTGCAGGAAAGGCAGCAGGAGCAGAGACCGCCGCTACAGCCCCTGTGTAACCAACATCCCTCCTCCCCAAATTCCATAGCCTCCTCACCCAGACACCCAAGAACACAGTGGGGGGCCTCCGGCCACCCAGTCACTCCACCCCAGATGATTGTCCGAGCATCAGAAGGCTGGCCTTCAATAAGAGTTAAAGTTTTAAACTGCAGTGTGTCCTTTTCCTTCCCTCCTCCTCCACCCATCCCGGGCTACCTTGGCAATTATCCCCCTAGTTGTGTGATGAATTAATAAAGAATGCATGAATGTGAAGTAACAATGACTTTATTGCCTCTGCAAGCGGTGCTTGAAGGGGGAGGGTAGGGTGGGGTGGTTGGTTTACAGGGAAGTAGAGTGAACCGGGTGGGCGGGTGGGGCGGAGGGTTCATC
The DNA here is from genome assembly GCF_011386835.1 of Chrysemys picta bellii. NCBI lineage: Eukaryota > Metazoa > Chordata > Testudines > Emydidae > Chrysemys > Chrysemys picta. Next base: position 64,948,652 of record NC_088795.1, on the reverse strand, counting down.
AAGGAGAAACAAACAGAAGTTTCACACCGTAGCCTGGCCAGTCACAAAACTCGTTTTCAAAGCTTCTCTGATGCGCACCGCACCCTGCTGTGCTCTTCTAACCACCCTGGTGTCTGGCTGCGCGTAATCAGCGGCGAGGCGATGTGCCTCAACCTCCCACTCCACCATAAATTTCCCCCCCTTACTCTCACAGATATTGTGGAGTGCACAGCAAGCAGCAATAACAATGGGGATATTCTTTTCGCTGAGGTCTGAGCGAGTCAGTAAGCTGCGCCAGCGCGCTTTAAACATCCAAATGCACATTCCACCACCATTCGGCACTTGCTCAGCCTGTAGTTGAACAGGTCCTGACTACTGTCCAGGCTGCCTGTGTACGGCTTCATGAGCCATGGCATTAAGGGGTAGGCTGGGTCCCCAAGGATAACTATAGGCATTTCAACATCCCCAACGGTTATTTTCTGGTCCGGGAAGAAAGTCCCTTCCTCCAGCTTTCGAAACAGACCAGAGTGCCTGAAGACGCGAGCATCATGTACCTTTCCTGGCCATCCCACGTTGATTTTAGTGAAACGTGCCTTGTGATCCACCAGGGCTTGCAGCAGCATTGAAAAGTACCCCTTGCGGTTTATGTACTCGGTGGCTTGGTGCTCCGGTGCCAAGATAGGGATATGGGTTCTGTCTATCGCCTCACCACAGTTTGGGAATCCCATTGCAGCAAATCCATCCACTATGGCCTGCACGTTTCCCAGAGTCACTACCCTTTATATCACCAGGTCTTTCATTGCCCTGGCAACTTGGATCACAGCAGCCCCACAGTAGATTTGCCCACTCCAAATTGATTCCTGACTGACCGGTAGCTGTCTGGCATTGCAAGCTTCCACAGGGCTATCGCCACTCGCTTCTCAACTGTGAGGGCTGCTCTCATCTTGGTATTCTGGTGCTTCACGGCAGGGGAAAGCAAGTCACAAAGTTCCATGAAAGTGCCCTTACGCATGCGAAAGTTTCGCAGCCACTGGGAATCGTCCCACACCTGCAGCACGATGCGGTCCCACCAGTCTGTGCTTGTTTCCCGGGACCAGAATCGGCATTCCACGGCATGAACCTGCCCCAGTAACACCATGATTTGCACATTGCTGGGGTCTGTACTTTGTGAGAGGTCTATGTCCATGTCAATTTCCTCATCACTCTAGTCACCGCGCTGCAATCGCCTCCTCGGCTGGTCCTGGTTTTGCTTTGGCATGTCCTGGCTCTGCATATACTCCAGGACAATGCGCGTGGTGTTCATAGTGCTCATAATTGCCGCGGTGATCTGAGCGGGCTCCATGATCCCAGTGCTATGGCGTCTGGTCTGAAAAAAGGTGCGAAACTAGTATCTGACGGACGGAGGGAGGGAGGAAAGGAGAGAGGGGCGAGTGATGACATGGTGTACAGGTACAGGGAATTAAAATCAACAAAGGTGGCGGTGCATCAGGGAGAAACACGAACAACTGTCACACAGAATGGCCCCCCACAAAGATTGAACTCAAAACCCTGGGTTTAGCAGGCCGTTGATTTCACGGAGGGAGGGGGAAGCAAATGAATACAGAACAAATCTATTTTTTACATCTTAAGCTGGCAGACGACAGTGCAGCATGTCTGATAGCCCTCGGCATCTTCTGGGTGCTTCGCAGAAAATACTGGGTGCTTGGCAGAAAATAGCATACTACGACTGATAGCCATCATCGTCGAGACTGTTCGATAGGACTGAGCATGTCTGCCCAGGTGCCCATGATTGACAGCCACTGCAGTACGACGACGACGGAAATCAATCATAATATACCATCTTCTGCCAAAAGGCAATGGGCTGCTGCTGTGTGCAATGCAGTCCCACATCTGCCAGCCCCACGTCTGCCAGCACCCAGATCGCCGATGAAGGCTACCAGTCATACTGCACCATCTACTGCCAAAAGGCAATTAGCTGCTGCTGTGTAGCAATGCGGTACCACGTTTGCCGGCACCCAGAGGACATATGGTGACGGTGAGCTGAGCTGAGCTGAGCGGGCTCCATGCTTGGCGTGGTATGTTGTCTGCACAGGTAACCCAGGTAAAAAGGCGCAAATCGATTGTCTGCCGTTGCTCTGATGGAGGGGGAGGTGCCTGATGACATGTACCCAGAACCCACCGCGACACTGTTTTGCATCATTCAGGCATTGGGATCTCAACCCAGAATTCCAATGGGTGGCGGAGACTGCGGGAACTGTGGGATAGCTACCCATAGTGCAACGCTCTGGAAGTCGACGCTAGCCTCGGTACTGTGGACGCAGTCCGCTGACTTCATGCACTTAGAGCATTTTATGTGGGGACACACACAATCGGCTGTATACAACCGATTTCTATAAAACCAGCTTCTATAAATTTGACCTAATTTCGTAGTGTAGACATACCCTTAAAGGGGTTAGTAACCCTTTGACAAGCCAACAGAAGTTCTGGATCTGTAACAGACCTGGCTGAAACACTGGATTAATTTTTGGGAAAACTTTTAGCAAAAAACTTGTCCCTATTTTCTGCTGGATTTTTTTTTTTTTTTACTGTCTCTCCTGCAATCACCCTGTCCCTTCTGGTCTACTCTAGGAACTTACATCACCGCCATATTCGGGAAGGAATTTCCCCCCAATTCAGAGTGGCAGAGACCCTGGGGGTTTTCACCTTCCTCTGCAGCATGGGGCATGGGTCACTTACCCGTTTAAACTAGCGTAAATCGTGAATTCTCTGTAACTTGAAGTCTTTAAACCATGATTTGAGGATTTCAGTAACTCAGCCAGAGGTTAGGAGTCTATTACAGGGGTGGGTGGGTGGGTGAGGTTCTGTGGCCTGCAATGTGCAGGAGGTCAGACTAGATGATCACAATGGTCTCTTCTGACCTTAAAGTCTATGAGTCTATGTCTTCACTGTAGATTTAACCTGGTCTGGGCACCTCAGTTAGCCTGTGGCAGAGCGGGGGTCAAGCACCCCTGGGGAAATCAGCAAGTTGGCGCCTCTGCAACATCCCCCAACTCCTTATGCCCAGTGCCCCCCTGGGCCTGTTATGCTCAGCACCCCATCCCCACAAATGCACAGCACCCTGCATAATGTCACCTCTGCCCAGCACCCCCCTGCCCACAGCCCCACCTCTACTGCCTAGCTCCCCACACAGAAACCCCACTCCCTAGTGCCCCAACACACAGATCTCCCCCACCTCCTCACTTCCATCACCCCCATCCCCAGGTTCCCCAGAGACCCACTCCCCATTCCCTGCCTCTCAGCTGCACTCACTGGCCCTGCTGGGAGGTGACTGTGTCTGCTGGGCTGAGCTGGCAGCGCAGCCAGGGCTCCGGCCCCTCGGGAGTGGCGTGATTAGTCAGGCCAGGGCCTGCCCTGGCCGAGCTCCCTCATAACCCACTTGCCTGGAGGGGCCCAGCCAAGCCTCCCACACTGTCCCCCACCCCCAACTGGCCAAGACTGGTCAGGCTTCTGCAGCAGTCCGAGGTGGCTCAGCTTCAGGGAGACAGGCAGGGCCCCACAGGTGGTGGGAAGCAGAGACTGCATGGAGCTGGAACTGCACCAGGTGCCGGCCAAGGGGCACTCCCAGAGTGTTGCCAATTTAGCTACTTTCTCACTAGATTTAGTGATTTTTTGGTTTCCCTAGCAAGACAATAAGTGTCAAAGTGACCAGTGACAAACTAGTGACTTTCACTGCCAATTAAAATGACACTCAGAGAAAGAAGTCACCAATATCTATAGTCACAAAATCATTCACAAGCAGCTCACTAGTGTTATAAAATCCATTCCATGCTCTTCTTACTTCACTCTTTTGCACACCAAGTCAATATATTATGTCTCAATTGACCATGTCCTCAGAAGGAATCACATTCCAGGGCTTCTTGGGCTGAGATCACTATAATCTGCAGGTGAGGAAAAGAACTTTGTGGAGGCTAATTAAATACTTTGCTAAAGCCAGGTACACTTTGGAGGGAGCAGCACATTAGCCCAGGCTTGTTTTTACCCAAATGTGTTCTTTCTCGCTGCTCTGTAGTAGGTAGCACACCCTGTGATACAGGGGAAGATGGCTAATGAAGCAGACAGGGTGGGGGAGGCAGGTTTGCCAGTGAGGAGAGCCGCCTGGATGGAAGGTGGCGTGGGATGAGAGAGGGCCATGTGTCCCAGTGAGGCAGGGGGCACCATGCCTCTAGGGATGAAACCCCTAATACAGGATCAAAGGTGGAGCTAGCTTGATTTCAGTTCCCCTTTACTCCTTCCCTGGACTTGGCCTGGGATTAGCTGGCCAGCTGTTTTCAGAAATGGAACCCTGGAAGCGGGAGGATTGGGAAGGGGTCCGGCTAGAAATCTACTTTCTTGGCTCTCTGCAGTGCAGAGCTCAGCTCTGTACACTACAGCCCAGTACGGCTGGAGTTGGTTAATTTCAGCTGATCCCCCTTTTCTTGCCAGCCTGGATTTGAGCCAACAGGTTAGTGAAAGGGAAGGCCCAGAGCCCAGGAGGAAGAGGGTATTCACCTGACCTGAGCTCGGCGCTGCAGGGAGCCAAGAAAGTATTCTTAGCGCATGAACTCACTAAATTAAATGACTTGCAGCAGATGGTAAGGTATGGAGCCAGCTCAGGATGATGACCAGTTATAGCTGTTGGCATTAATACAATTCTGATTTCAAAACCAGGAGGCAAATTTAGTGCATGAGACACAGGAGAGGGCATTCCAGCTGAGGCTTGTCACCCTGAGAAGGCAGCACCGTGCCTTGCTAGGCAGATAACACAAGTTACAGGCAGACATGTAAGAGTGGAGACAGTTGAGTTAGGTTTTAATAGCTACGGGTTCTCCCTATGCTCAGTGGCACCTGCAGCCATATGGACATGGTGTGTGCCTTTGGCAGGGGCAGGGCTCCTGATGGGGGAGAAAGGGTAGTTTGCCCTGGGCCCATAGACCGAATGGTGTTTCAACCTGACATGCTGGGTCACAATGCCACTCACTAAAATTTGGCCTGGTGGCCTCTCTGCCTGGCCAAATCTTCAGTGGTGCCATGATAAGTTAAAGTGAGAGTTCACTTTCTGGAGGTGTCCCTACCTATTCTGACGCGTGGGAAGGCAATGGAGGACTATCAACACTCAAGTTAATTAGTCTGCATCAACAATGCAGAATGGACAGGTTACTAGCCCAAGTGAAAGTGGCATCTGGGTTCTAGCCTGTCCACTTACTCAGCTGGGCTATCTCCACTCAGCCCAGATTTCAGACACAGCCAAACTCGAGTTAGATGATGTTCTGTTGTGTGTTCCTGGGTTAAGGGCAACATCTGAACAGGAGCCTGTGACAACTTTTTAGTGAAGAGGTCCACTTAGAATTGTAATCAAATGCGATAGATACTGATGATAGAACAGGGGACTATTGTGTCTACTGATTAGGAGAAGAAAATGCATTGTCTATTAATGCTGTGTCCAAAAAATTACACCAACTGACAAAAAGTAAAATAAAATGAATCCTGCTTTCACTAAATTACTGAAGTGCTATGCCTAGGTATAAGAACCAGAACAGAACAGAATACTATAGCCGGGTTGTTGGTAGTTTGAAGTCTCCTCAGCTGAGAGGTGGGTGGATGTGGAAGTCATCAGAGGCCAGCTGTGTACCCTGGTACCAGGGCTTTCCAGCTATTATCTTTCATGAGCACTAAATTCAATCAAAAATCAAAGAAATTTAACAAAGGTAAAGATATAGAGAGACCTGCATAACTCCATCCATCTCGCTGCTATAGACTACAGTCCAGGGCTGTAGCCCCAACAGCTCCCCTGGGGCAGGACCCCATTAACCCAAAAGCTGGGCACCCACAGACGCGCTGGCGCCCACTCTGACCTTGCCTCTTGCAGGAGGTTCAGGGTGTTAGCCGCGGAAACATCCCTCCCCCCCCCAAGGGCGCCGGTGCTCTCCCTGCGCCAGAGTCCCAGGGTCCCGGGCTGCGCGCCTGGAGAACGCGCCCGGCCGCTGGGCTGGGCGGCCGCTTGCACAAGGACAGTATGTCACAATGCAGCTGCGGCCAACGAGCAGCGACCCCAGCAACCGGCCCTCGCCGGCTGCTGCCTGTAGAGAGCCAACAGCTGCCGCTGCGCCTGGCGCTGGGCTGGGTCCGCCAAGGAGTAACCGAGGCAAACCGCGGGCAGGCAGCCGGGCAAAGGCAAGGGGCTGCGACGCGTCATGCCCGCCAGTACCCCCAGACCCTCCCTAGGAGTAGCAGCTACGGGGAAGAGGATGATATTTACAGGTAATTAGTGCGTCTCCGCACCTGAGAGCCCGGAGCTAGTAGAACAGGGCAGCTGCGAGCCAGAGCGGCAGCGAAGTCTGTACAGTATAGCAAGCTGCTGCAATTAATATGATTATATTATTCACACCCTAAACAATTATGTTCTACTATATTATTGATCATAAGCAGGAGCAATATGGACAACGAAAAATTAAGAGTTGCAATTCACTGTAGATAATGTTTTCATCGCTTCTCGGCTCTCTGTGAGCTGAGGGGTGAAAACATTATCTACTATTTTGTAATGGTGCTGCAGCTTTATTTTATCGAGTCTGTGTGTGTGTGTGTGTGGGGGGGGTGTCTTGATATCTAGATTGAAACCCCTCTCTTCGTTGTTCTTTTTTATGATACTGTCTTTTCCCATCAAGTAAATGTCTCTATTGTTCAACCGTAAGGACTTATTTAATGTGTGCGTGTGAGAGAAACACACACAAAGCAGGAACGTGAAATCGACACTTCCTCAAGTTGGAAGCTTTTGTGCTCTGCTCAGCAGTGCTCATTCTTTATTGAAAAAGTGTGCCCTAAGCCTAGGTATTAAACAAAGAGACCATATCAGCGTCTGAGAAGAGCGCTACATCTGCGGGTCTGTATGAAAACCTCCTGCTGATAGCAAAGAGATTTCTCAACGTTGCAGTTTAACAACAGTTTCAAAGTTGGATACTTACTAGAAACACATTTGAATTTTAAATGTCTAGAAAACACAGTATAAAATGAAAAAGCACAGGAATTAAACTGAGGGACTGAGAGCAAATTTGTGTGTATTTAGTTTTGAAATTTCAATTAATCCTGGGACCCTAACTTTATAATCAGAGAAATACCACCTCTCTGAAATTTGAATTATACACAATTATTTGATAGCTTGATTTCAGAGTACTCCTATACTATTAAACAATTAATTGTAAAATCACTTAAACTTTCACTTTTATCCTTATACTGCAAAGAACTGGAAACAAACTATGAATTGTAGAAAGTATTTCAGACATGGTACACATTATTGAGAGTTATATTGAACACATTAGGCTGTGCTCTACATATTATATACAGTAGTATAGTTCTGCCACTAGGGTACAGTCCCAATAAGAAAATCTGAATAAAATACATTTGTCTTCATTCCAAATCTGTGTGTCATTCACAGGTATTAATTTACCAGTTCAGCACATCTAGAGCTGTACAGGGGCAGCTGGCTTGGTCTCTATTTTATTTGGTGCACATGTACACATTCCATTAGGGGGCCCAAAGCAGTAGCAGAACTGCATTGAACAGCCCAGCAGAGCACTTTCAAAAGTGCCCTTAATAAATATACTTGCACATGTGTAGTTAGAGTTTTGACCTAGAGCAGTCACTGTGGGTCTTATTTGTCTCCTTCTCTAAAGTACCCTGTGGAAGTGGACAAGTTCTGCAAGAAACTTCACCAGTTTTACCATGTACTTCCCTCTAAAGTGTCCCTATGGAGATAGGGATGCACTCACAGACACACAGAGCGGTGAGGAGCTGGTTGGCTCTCTACACCCACAAGTTTCAGGACATGGGGACATTTAATCTGTCTACACTAGTGCTCCCACCATTGTTACCACTGAAATTGAGGGCCTTTCAGCAGCTCAGCAGAGTACCCTCTCTTCATGGCAGCCCTTTATGTGGTCCCTGTCAGTGACTGCTCTTAAAATTGCCCGTCACCAGTAGTCTGACACTGCAGAAGGGCACTACAAAAGTGAATGCTGATAGGGCAGCACTGTTATCTTATGCAGGACAGTGTCACAGGAACAGCCATCACTGATCCCCGACTCCTGGAGTTCAAACACTATGGTGTACACATGGAGAGGCTTCCCTGGGGCTAATACCAGTTTAATTAAATTGATTTGAAAACTGATTTTGGTTTAACAGGTGCAAGTTTATTGTGCAGACAAGGCTGCAAACTGACAATCCCTATATTTCTCTTGGGGTCAGGTGTTCTCAGATGACCCTTCAATCTGGATATGCCTCTGTCACATTAGAACAGAACTAGAATTTATTGATCACCTAGACAAGCTGCAGTGCCAAATATCCACTCAGGAGTTTTCTATAGGTCAAGTCAGTGGCAGAGTTGAGATTAACATTGAGTTCCCTGCTCCCAAATCCAGTGCTCATATTAGTAGACCATGCCTCGCTCAAGGAAACTGTAACTCCAAAATGCATATTGTTACTCCTGGGGAGATTCTGCACCACTGCGCATGTGCAGAATTCATATCCCCTGCAGAAAAATGACTTTCTGACAGGGAAGCAAAGGGAAGCTGCAAGAGCAGTCACGCACCACTCCCTTGCTGCGCAGGTACATAGTTTCAGGCACCTGAAGCAGCCGGCAGAGAGGTAAATCATCGCAGAGCTGGGGACACCCCAGCCAGTGGTTCCTACCCTGAGCTAGGATCACCTGCTAGTCCCGGCTGGACTAGAGGCAGGAGAGGATGGGACTTCCTCTTCACCTGCAAGGAGTAGCTGGGACTGCATCAGACCCACCCCCAGAAACCTCCCCCAGCTGCAGGAAGCGCAGCATCCTCCCCTGCTTCCTGCCCCCGTCGCTCCTCAGCTGCAGGGGGAGGGATCACTGTATGGGGAGCTGCTCCCCCATCCACCCAACCCCCATGCATCTGGACCTCCCATACCCAGACACCCCTGCAAAGCCTCACCCCAGACACCCAGAACCCCCTAGCCTTCCATACCGAAACCCTACCCCATTGAACCTCAACCCCTGCATCTGGAGCCTCCAGCACCTAGACCCCTGCACCCAGACCACCCCCCACTGAACTCCCTACACTCAACCCCCACCCTGATGAGCCCCACCTCCCTGCACCACCCTGAGCCCCCACATCCAGTCCCCCGTGCATCTGACCCCCAATTAGTTGCACCCAGACCCCCACCCCACCAAGCCCCACTCCCCCAGCACCAAGATCCCCCTGCTGAGACTCCCACACCCCCCCACTGAACCCCAACCACTTTCACCTGGAAGCCCCTGCAGAGTCCCATTGCCTCTGCACCTAGAACACCCCCCCCAATGAGCCACTGTGCATCCAGACCCCCCACTGACCTGTCTGCACCCAGATTGTCCCACATAGAATCCTCTCACCCCACACCTGGATGCCTACACACTTAGCCCCCCCACACTTGGATCCTGCCTGCCCCACACCTGGTGCACCTGGTGCAGAGGGGCAGTGCCCCACAGTGTTTCTGGGGCAGGCCCAGGCCTTGTGCTATGTCAGGGTCGGGTGCAGCCTCACCACTGTGTCCATATCCCAGGGGTGGAGAGGCTGCAGGGTGATCTCCCACCTTCATGCAGCCAGTGGCCTGTGCTCCCCACTGCCATGCTGGAGCCTCTGCATTTATTTATTGCCAAATAAAACTTGCAGAATTTTGAAGAATTTTAAAATATTTTGTGCGGAATTTTTAATATTTTCATGCAGAATTTTTACTTTTTTGGCACAGAATGCCCCCAGGAGTAAATAATATTGTAAAAACTACAAATGAGTTTTACATTATACATGTATAGACTTAATAAACTCAGCATTTTTCACAAACATTACACATTTTCATCCATATACACTTTTCCTCTCATTATCCCCCTGTGGAAGGTTTAGGCCTTTGGATCTGCATAGTGCCAGATCTACTAGCTGTTCCCTTGCACTTGCCTCACCAGGCCACTGAAATCCTCCTCGATATATTGTTCCCTGGTGTGGTATGCTCCTTTGTCCAACATACCCACAATTTTAGGGTGTGTTTAGAGTCTCCTGTGGCTGCAGAGGACAGATGAGGCAGCATATAGCCTTAGAGATGTTGTTTCATTCTGTCTGCAAACTCAGCACTGCATGGGTTTGCATTCACAATTGTATTTTTTCAACTTTTAAGGGATAGAAGGAATTTTTGAAAAAGATAACATCTATTCCATTGAAATTGATGGGGCCACTAGAGAATGCTCATCTGACATGCCATGGTGAGGGCTTATCTACACTGGCATTTTCCAAAAATCTCCCAATGTAATACTACCACCAGTAGTAGCAATACTGGGACCATTAGCATAACACTAGTGATAGGCTGGCCATTGGCCATTTAATCTGTCTACACTAGTGATCCCACTAGGGTAACCAGACAGCAAGTGTGAAAAAATCGGGAAGGGAGTGGGGAGTAATAGGAGCCTATATAAGAAAGACCCAAAAATCGGGACTGTCCCTATAATATCAGGACATCTGGTCACACTAGCTCCCACCATTGTTACCACTGAGACCGAAATACAACAATGGGAGATTTTTAGAAAAGTGCCAGTGCGGATAAAGCCTAACTGGCTCAATCCAGCCCCTGTGCTACAGATTGTATTGGGATTTTTAATACCCTGTAAATGCTTGATCCTTTGTTATTGAAATCAGTAGAAAGATTCTCACTTAGATCAATGGGTGCTGGATCAGGCCCTAACGCACTCTCCTATGAGTAAATATTTTTCTGTGGAAAGCACTCTTGTTGAGCATCTAATCTTGGAAAGGTTTCAGAGTAGCAGCCGTGTTAGTCTGTATCCGCAAAAAGAACAGGAGTACTTGTGGCACCTTAGAGACTAACAAATTTATTAGAGCATAAGCTTTTGTGGACTACAGCCCACTTCTATGCATCCGAAGAAGTGGGCTGTAGTCCACGAAAGCTTATGCTCTAATAAATTTGTTAGTCTCTAAGGTGCCACAAGTACTCCTGTTAATCTTGGAAAGTGATCTTGACTCTTCATCCTGGCCACCTTTAATTCAATAAAGTTGCAACATCTTTGTTTCATGCAGGCAGTATCACTGTACTATTGTAAATGTTTGATCACTGTCAGGCAATTTCAACACAAGAGTAATAGTCAAGGTTATTTTTAAAGAGTCAAAGGCAACTTAATCACAGCCTTAGTTCAACTAAAAATGCAGTGTTTGCTTTTAGTGACAGCAATGAAGTGCAAGTAAAGCAAGCAATACATTTCACATCATAACTTGCTGGCTGCTATGGCTGGTAACTATGTTATACAGGGTTTACAACCTCCTGTATCAGTTCAAGGTTAGCATAATTTTCATACACATTCTGAAACTCTCAGTATAAAAAGAATTAACCTCTATATTTTAGTTTTCTAGTATGGTATTCACAAGGAGGACTTATGCTCTGCAACACGGAGCGTCAATGTACCTAACTGTTAGGCACCCTGCCACCTAGTGGAATTCAGTCCTGAGCTAGGTAAGGCACCTATCTCCACTCATGATTCACAGCCATGAACCCTCTCCTGTATATAAATAATTAAATATTCATTGGAGCAGGGGGACTAAAACCTGGCTGTCGTGACCCAGCTGAGCGTTCTACACTGGGTTAGAGAGTCATTCTAATGTTCTCTCTGGCTCAATTGCTATTTAATTATTTATACTAAGTGGAACAGCTTCATGAGGAGACCTTAAGGGAGACCTGTCCCACAATACCTTATAGCCCAGTGGGTTCGGGCACTCCTCTGGGAGGTGGGATACTTCAATTAAAATATTTGTTCCACAGCAGACAGAGGAGGGAATTGAACTTGGGCCTCCCACATTCTGGGAAAGTCCCCTAACTACTGGAATAAAGGCTGTAAGAGGGTGGAATGCACCACCCCCTCCTGCTCTCTGGGTGTTTTGTGAGGGTTTAGACATGTTCTAAGCACTTCTACTGATTGGGTCCCACAGGCAATGTAGAAAGGTGAACTAAACCCAGATCTTACGTGTGAGTTAGGAGCCGAGCTGCTGGTCAGTGTCAGGACTTCGGGAGCTATTAGAATTCTTTGTCCACAAGCATGTGGACAAGGGTGATCCAGTAGACATAGTATACTTGGACATTCAGAAAGCCTCTGACAAGGTTCCACATCAGTGGCTCCTAAGCAAACTAAGCAGTTGTGGGATAAATGGGAAAGTCCTTTCATGGATTAGTAACTGGTTAAAGGACAGGAAACAAAGGGTAGGAATAAATGGTCGGGTTTCACAATAGAAAGTGGTAAATAGCAGGGACTGCCAAGGAGCTATACTGGGACCAGTGCTTTTCAACATACACCTCTACCACGATATTATGCGATCCGATATAACACAGGTTCACACATAGCGCGGTAACCCCGGGGCTCTGGCAGAGGGACTCAGGCGGTGCTTTAAAGGGCCCAGGGCTCCGGCTGCTGCAAGGAGTCCCGGGCCCTATAAATCACCACTGGAGCCCTGCCGCCGCTACCCCGGGGCTCTGGCAGTGGGGCTTGGGTGGCAATTTAAAGGGCCCAGGGCTCCCCACGGCTGGAGCCCTGGGCGGTTTAAATCACCGCTAGAGCCCTGCCGCCGCTACCCCGATATAACGGGGTTTCACCTATAACACGGTAGGGATTTTTGGCTCCCGAGGACCGCGTTATATCGGGGTAGAGGTGTATTCCTAAATGATCTGGAAAAGGGGGTAAATAGTGAGGAGGCAAAGTTTGCAGATGATAGAAAATTACTCAAGACAGTTAAGTCCAAAGATTACTGTGAAGAGTTACAAAGGGATCTCACAAAACTGGATGACTGGGCAACAAAATGGCAGTTGAAATTCAATGTTGATAATTGCAAAGTAATGCACATTGGAAAACATAATTCCAATTAGAGAGACAAGGTGGGTGAGGTAATATCTTTCTAGGAAACTAAGTCACAGTGTCACAGTTAAATACAAAGTGGAATAGATTGTTTAGCATAAGTAGTTAACACATATTTCAAGAGATCATTGAATCTGTTCCACCTTGTATTTAGCTGTAATACTCTGAGTTAGTTTCGCAGACCTGAAGAAGAGCTCTTTGTAAGCTCAAAAGCTTGTCTCTCTCACCAACAGAAGTTGTTCCAATAAAATATATGACCTCATCGACCTTGTCTCTCTAATATCCTGGGACTAACAAGCCTACACTGCACATAATCCCAATTATATATACAAAACTGATGGGTTCTAAATTAGCTCTTATCTAGGGTTACCATACGTCTGGATTTTCCCGGACATGTCCGGCTTTTTGGGTTCCAAATCCCCGTCCGGGGGGAAAAAAGCCGGACATGTCCGGGAAAATCGGGACATGCGGGGCCGGTGGTGCTGGGCCGGGGGCCGGGCTGGCGGTCGGCAGTGCCGAGCCGGGGGCCGGGCAGGTGGTGCCGAGCCGGGGACTGGGCCGGCGGTGCAGTGCCGAGCCGGGTGCCAAGCCGGGGGCCGGGGCCGGGGCTGGGGCCGGGGGCTGCTGAGCCGGGGGCCGGGCCGGGGACCGGCAGTGCTGGGCGGGCCGGGGGTGCTCGGCCAGGGGCCCGGGGGCCGGGCCGGGGACCGGCAGTGCTGGGCGGGCCTGGGGTGCTCGGCCGGGGGCCGGGCCCGGGGCCGGCACCCCCCAGGGCCCGAGCCGACCCAGACTGGAGACGCCGGGGGGGCCAGACTGGGCCGCGCCTCCTCCCCCCACATCCCTCTTACCTGCTTCAGGCTTCCTGCGAATCAAATGTTCGCGGGAAGCAGGGGAGGGGGCGGAGTTGGGGTGGGGACTTTGGGGCAGGGACAGAGTTGGGGCGTGGGCGTGGGCGGGGCTGGGGGCGGGGCCGGGGCCCCGTAGAGTGTCCTCCTTTTGGAGACTCAAAATATGGTAACCCTATCTTATCCACAAGAAAGATCTTGGAGTTATTGTGGAAAGGTCTCTGAAAACATCTGCTCAATATGCGTCGGCAGTCAAAAAAGCTGACAGGATGTTATGAGCCATTAAGAAAAGGAAAGATAATAAAAAAGGAAGAATTCTTCCATTGACTTAGGTACCACCTCCTAGGGAGGTGGATTAACTACAGTGACAGGAGAACTCCTCCAATCACTGTAGTGAGTTTCTACCCTGAAACGCTACAGCGACACAGCTGCAGTGCTGCAGCTGTGCTACTGAAGCATTTTAAGTGTAGACGTAGCCTAAGTGTTGGATTTAGACGCCTAAAATGGCAGCTAGGTTCCTAAATCTCCCTTGTTAATCCCACCCCTAATGATCGAGCTCAACTTTTGATTGCTGTTCAGTTTCCAATGGTTTAAAGCTTATATGATTATCCTCAACAATAATTCACCTTAAAATAGTAAGACAGTAAATTTATTTCTGCAATACCACCTGTAAATTTGTTCCTCCCAGTTTTAATAAAGTTTCCTGCCACTATGTTGGCATACTCCCACATCTCCAAAGCTATGTTGTGGGAATTCTAATGTGTTGTTAATTGTTATGTCTCCTGACATGATTGACGATCCTAAGATCAAAGGTAGCAGCCATCATATGGTCTCAGAACTTGTCTTGTCAGGAAGCTAAAGAAAATAAACCAGAACAACTGTATGATAAAGCTGACCTAACATGACTCCTTTGCTATATCGCTTCAGCCTCTGTTGTGCAGAGCACTGACTGACTGTTGGCAGGTGGATCAAAAATAAAGTTAGCTTCTGTTTCTCCACTTCTCTTACTTTGCTCCAGCCTCAGGCTCAGATGGTTCTCCGAGAGTCAGGTTTAGAAAAAAAGCACAAGCAAATAAAAACAGTTAAATGTCATTCTAGTGCAGCTCCAGGCACAAAGTAGCTTTGAGAGCATCCCAGAATCCTTGCAAAGGTTAGATTAGGAAGTAAAGCTATAATACTTACCAGTACGTTGCCAGGAAATTTAGATTCCACCCCCTAAAACATTATGGGGGACTGGATAGCTGTAAATTACAGGTTTGAGTCCAGCGTGGGGAGACTGGCATTATTGATGCCTGTGTTGTACCTAGAAGAGTTGTATTTACATATTTGTCAGTCTGCTGCCTTTCTAAGGGAGATTTTTTTTAAAGTGGACAAGTGTATGCATAAGTTTGTGATAAATTTGCTTTTAGCTTTTGAGAAACCCTTGCTGAGATAAAATGTGATTACCAAACTCAACTAAGCTACACATCCACATTTTGGAGTCATATCTGATTACAGTACAATTTCAAACAGAAATTAACTTTTCAGTATTTCTCAGTTTACAGTATCACCAATTAATGTTCATAAAGTGATGCAGCTCTGAGGACTGGCTTGTCAATTTTAGGAAAGAATAAGCAGTTGGCAGTTTATCATTGGTTTTCTACAGCTGGCCACAGGGTCCAAACTTCTGAGGTGTTAAGCACCTCCTGCAAAGTGCCAAGTATCCTCAACTCTTACTGAAGTCCACAAGTGTTGCTGTGCACACTAAACATTTGTCTACCCTTGAAAGTGTTTCTGATAAGGTAGGGTATCAATTTAAAGTGCAACAGCTATTCCTGAATAACTCCATGTGTGAACTGAAATAAGTGTGCCCACATATGGAGTGAATCAGGAACAAATCCATGCGTAAACAAGCCCTTAAGCAACTCGCAGGATTTGATCTATACCATATATCAGGCCAGGCTAAAGACAGTCACCATCCAACTGGGATGATGACTTTGGCCCTCATCCTGCAAAGACTTATGCACATACTTAACTTCATGTACTGTGAGTAGTCCCATTGCTAGCTTCAAATGATAAAGTTGTAGTAATTTTGGAGTTATTGTTCTGCTGCTAGATTGAACTTCAATAGGAAAAGCAATGTAATTCTCCTACAGGGCACAATGCATTTAAATGATTGTGGTGTATTTAGCTATGAAGCTGTTCACTGCATTTTTAAGCACAGTTTGAGGATTTATTTACAGTAATTATTTATTTAGATTTAAATACAACAATGCTTATACAAATCTCTAGGCACCGTGATTAATAATGATAACAAAACAAACATTCATATTATAACAAAACAACAACAACAAAAAGAAAAACAAATCCCCAGCAGCATTAAAAGTAATTATTCAAAAAGGAGCTCTGCCAGTCTCTACAAAAATCCCACCCTTTCCTGCCCCTTCATCATTCTGGGAACATACCCTCAGCCCTCTCCAAAAACCTAATCAAACAGAAGTGTTCTGCAGCATTCTCAGAAGGTGGCCATATTCCAGCTATTTTGGATCCAGGTAGAGACCATGTTCCAGAGACTTTGAGCTGTCACACAGAACACCCTGCTATGGGCTGCCTCTCTTCTACAACAAGGGGGAACCTATTCAAATGTCTCTAATGACTGCAGCTGGGACAGTATGGCACAATTCCTCCAGATTCAAGATGGAGGGTCTTACAGAGTGACACACATTCCACCTGCTTTCTTACTCATGGAGAGTTTATAATTGTTCCTTCCTTGTTTGTTGTTTTCTTTACTCTAAAAGGAAAGATTGAACATACAACTTTGTGTATAGAAGACATTCTTTACAAGGAGTTAATCACACACTAGCAAGCATGTACCAACTATATTTCTACAGATTATTTAAAGCCACTGATTTCTTTTAAATTAAATCTGGATAGCAGATCAACATGTGTGATTAGTGAAGATTATTTTATGTAGTTGAAATGTACAATGAAGTAATAATGTAATTGGCAGAGCTGAGAAATGCCAAAATAAAAAATAAAAAAACTTAACACAACACTGATGCTCCAAGCCAGAGGTGTCAATGTCTACTTTATGGTGTTCTCATGGCTAAAGTGATGGGAAGAAGGGAATTAACTCTCTTATATCCAACCAGATGGTAATAATGGTATTCCTTTCTGAGTAGGTGATTATTGCCTAGTATTCACAGGCATAGGAAAATCAATGTTGGAATGATTCACCTTGGTATGAGAAAGTCTCTCCAGTTTTACTTTATTTTTCCTTGATTTTTCTAGCATCTCTCTCTTTACCCCTTTCTATTACACTGGAAGGTTTTAAATTAGCACTTGCCCTAGTCCATTACATTAGGAATAATCATCCCTAAACCTGAAAGGAATAAGACTCAGTTGACACCTTGCTGGTTAGAGTGTTCCCACTGTGTCTCCCAACATGGTGGTTTCTTCAGCATATGAGTCCCAGGAGCCTACTAGATCTGACAGGGATCTGAAGTTTGGAAATGTATCCCTTATGTGAGGAAGTAGTAGTTAAGGTTTGTCTATACTTGAAAGTTCATTCACATTAAGGTAGGGGTTGAACTTAAGGCAGAATATCTATTCCTGAAAAGTTCCAATTGTGCCTACACTTAAAAGTTTAGCCAATATAGCTGTGTGAGTTAGGAGTGTGATTCCCCCTCCTCCATGGTGACCAACATAGCTATGCTGACAAGAGCCCTAGTGTAGATGAACATAAGAACGGCCATACTGGGTCAGACCAATGGTCCATCTAGCCCAGTATCCTGTCTTACGACAGTGGCCAATGCCAGGTACTTCAGAGGGAATGAAGAGAACAGCCAATCATCAAATGATCCATCTCCTGTTGCCTGTTCTCAGCTTATGGCAAACAGGCACTAGGGACACTTAAGAGCCTGGTTTTGCATCCCTTCCCATCCTGGTTAATAGCTATTGATGGACCTATCCTCCATGAACTTATCTATTTCTTTTTTGAACTCTGTTATAGTCTTGGCCTTCACATCATCGCCTCGCAAGGAGTTCCACAGATTGATTGTACGTTGTGTGAACAAATACTTCCTTTTATTTGTTTTAAACCTGCTGCCTATTAATTTCATTTGGTGACCCCTAGTTCTTGTTATGAGAAGGAGTAAATAATACATGCTTATTTACTTTCTGCACACCAGTCATGATTTTATAGACCTCGATCATATCCCCCCTTAGTCGTCTCTTTTCCAAGCTGAAAAGTCCCAGTCTTATTAATCCCTCCTCATATGGAAGATGCAGTTATGCTGGCAAAAAAGGCCTTTTTTTCTGGTATAGCTTACTCAGTTCAGGGAATATAGCAAGAAAACTCTTTTCCTGGTGTAAGCTGCATCTTTCCTAGGAAAGGTCTGCCAGTAATAGCTCCACTGGCAAACCCTTTCGAGTGTAGACAAGACTTGTTGCTTTTCCAGTAGCATTGCTTTTCCACTTGGGGCATTGGGGGTTCCTCCTTGTGGAAATATTGGGGTGGTGAGTGTCATGTCTGAGACAACTTCCCTTTGGGGCCCAAAAGACCTGTACACCCCATTGCAATGACTACAACTTAAAAACAATCTGATACCTTTTCCCCCCAAACACATAAAGCAAATATTTTCTTCTGGGGTTAGAGTTTGCTTTAGTTTTGTCTGAATAAATTATTATGTCAAAGTTTAATTCCCTGATAATAGAGGTTTATGATGGAAATGGCAACACACCTTCCCTTCACAATATAATGATGTTAAGGAGATATTAATACAACCAGTTTTGGGAAGCTGTCATCAACATACTGTAGTTGTGACTTAGGGTAAGTCTATACTGTGAAAAAAAGTGTGTTCTGAAGTTAGCTAACCTATATAAACTAACGTGGATTAAAATAGCAGTGAAGACATGGCAACTCTGCTTTTAATTTGGTTTAGCAGCTCAACTTAAAGCATATAGGGCAGGCGGGGGCTGAGCTAGGGCTGTTAACTAAAATTATAACCCGAGTTGCTGTGTCTTCACTGCTCTTTTAACTGAGTTAGCTAACACAGGTTAGCTAATCTGAGTTAAGAATACATCTTTATTTGCAGTGTAGACATACCCTTAAGGATTAGCTATTAGGGCAGAACCAGCCTTTAGAACCAGTCAGGTTCAAAGACTCCTCAGTGTTTGGGATTTCTTAGAATATCAATACTAATGTCAGCTTTAATTTTGTATCAGGTAAGTTTCTACCTCTTTTTTGCAAGGATATTCTTCTAAATGTAATAATACAAAACCATTATAGTTATTTTCATCCGTAGACTTCAAAGTACTGCACCAAGGTGTGTAAACACCATTATTCCTACTTTACACATGGGGAACCTGAAGCAAGTGACTTGCTCAAGGTCAGGCAGAAATTTAGTGGCCAAACCAGGAATAGAAATCTCACCTCTTCACTCACAGTTCACTGCTCTAGTCCCTGCTCATCAAGCTAGAAGCTTTGCCACAGTAGCTTTTCCTAATATTTATAAGTTATTCCTGGCCAACTCCCGAAGATGCCCAGCGCTGGCCTTTGGGGTCCAGACTATGACACTTACAGCTGCAGCTCTACTGGTTTTTGGAAGGGCGCAAGAAATCATCTTATTAGGCAGGTCCTAATTCTAAGCCAAAAACAATAAAATCCTACTTCCTGTTAGAGAATGATGGTTTACTTTGCTCCCCCTTATGGCCTCTTTTTCAAGAGTCAGTGCTTTAGGAGCATGAAAAAGTAGTGCCCATACAAAAGCTTTTTTCCCACCTGGGAGCATGTTGTAACCAAGATAGAATCATAGAAATGTAGGACCTTGAGAAGTCATCTAGTCCAGCCCTCTGCATTGAAGCAGGTCCATGTAAAGCTAGACCAGCCCTGACAGGAGTTTGTCCAACCTGTTCTTAAAAATTTCCAAAAGATGGAGATTCCACAGCCTCCTTTGGAAGCCTATTCCAGAGCTTAACTGCCCTTGTAGCTTAAGCCCATTTCTTTTTGTCCTACCTTCAGTGGACACGGAATATAAAGAGGACAGTGATCAATTGTAACAGCCCTTAACATATCTGACATAGACAAAATAAGCGTGAACCACTCTTGTGCAGTGAAACGGCTCTTTAAAAGTTGTTGCAGTAAAGTAACTGAGAAAATAAAGGATGGAACAACACATACTGAAATAGTAAGAAATGTAACTCTTCGGTTTTATATAACCAATTTTTAATCTTTTTTCCTCTAAGGCCCAGATGCTATTCGTGATTACAGAACAAAGCTCCCTGAGTATACTCGCTACATCGGAGCAACCACTCCAGCACAAGGGGCCACCGCTGACCTTGAGTACTTGTGGCGTACTGCCCCCTGGATGACTTCTATACTGCCCCACAAACATTCCTACCCTGGACAAATTGGCTGGGGAGTAACAGAATTTAGTTATCTCAACAGAGGAAATCTGCTCAGTGGCATGCAGATTAAGGTAACTACTCATACATTTCTCCAGAATTTTATCAGATGCCATCTAGATGGCATTAAAGAGTGTCTTGCTTTGTAATTTTATGCTGTGTATTTGTAGTGCTGTGGTTAATCAGAGAACAAGATGGAACACATTTATTTGATAAAAAGACACCATTTTTTAAGATCATGTACAGTCAACATTATTACAACAAATGTATTAAAGTGGTGGTACTTGAAATTATACTAAGCATTCATAAATCTTAGCTTTCCTGAAACAAATTAAATGGAAAGTTGTGTTGTGTAATGACATGTGCACTAGAGGTGTGCAAACTATTAACATCTTAAATCAATTGAGTCCATGTGTTTACAAATATCAACCCATGTTCATGAAAGCTTGGGGAAACATTTTCAGAAATGGGTCCCTGAAGTTAGACTGTCAAGTCCATGCAGATACCTAAACAAACAGCCTGATTTTAGACAATGCTGTATGCACAGCACCTATCCACTGATGTTAGCTTTAGACACCCATTTTTGAAAATCTTGGCCTTGATGGATGTGGACTGAGTTTTAACACCTTTCTGGGAAACTGTCCACTCAGAAGTGTGGAAGGAGGAAGTGACTGGAACAGCTGGGAGGAGCTAACTTTAGGATGGAAGGTTCCCTTAAGGGTTGCAAGGTTCACTTGAGAGTTTGAACTTGAGCTTTAAGGTAAACCTGCAGGTGATGGCCCACTTCCAAATACTGTAAAAAGAACTGCAGGCATGAGTTTCTGAACTCATCTGTGAGCAGAATCCTGCCAGGTTTGCACAGGTCTAGTATGTGCTCACTACCTCTGAGAACTCTTAACATTTTTTTGGTGCTTAGCCACTTGGGGAGCAGAAGTAGAGAATAGAATCTCAAGACACTCTTGAGCTTGTCTACCTCCCCTCTGGGTGCTGAATCTGCAACCTTTGCTTACACCTGTAGTCCCAGTTGAAGTCATTATTGGGACTCTTGACTTCCATATGTAAGGATGGCAGGAAAGTGCCTTAAGTGTTTAATTTTTGCAAACATCTTTAGTTTTTATATACAGATGCCAAAACTGCATGTTTTTATTGAGTCGATCTGACCAGTTATGCCTGAGGCCCCAGTCAGGTTCGGGAACTATCATGCTAGGTGCTGTACAAACATATACAACAGAGTTCCTGGCCTGAACGAGCTTTTTTGTATCGCTAAGACATAGCTTACAAATGTCCGATAGTGTTTGCACATTATATAACTGCACACTGCACTCCTAAAAAAAGTCAATGAACATAGTTAAAACCTCCAGATTATCAGTTCTTAGTACAGTATATGAATTCTTACCCCACTCATGGGGCCCTTGTGTTTTCCCACTTCTCCACTGGCTGCAATTTTCTCTCCCCAGTCCTCATTAGTGTGAAAAGGAACAGAAACAAAGGATGGAGGAGCCTGGCCTGATCCTTCGTCCAACATCCTGTGAAGAAAAGCAGGAAGGGGGCAGCTGTCCTGGTTCAGCTCTTTCCCACACAGAGGATGACAAGGAGGAAAAGGTGGCCCTCCAACCTTTATCCCCTCTGCACAGTAGCACCATGTATAAATAGCTACAGCTGAAAACATAACAGATTATTTTCCTTGGTGGATGGGTAGGAACTGTTTGTGTTTGAGTTTACCAGGAATGGAAAAGAAAATGCTCAAGGCATTTTGAGAACTATTAGAGAAGAAACAGCAGACTTTGGCTCTAAAATGTTAAAACTTTAGTTTCCATGGGTTGTTCCTTCATAGCTTTGACGCAGGGAACTAAAAGGCACTTGAGGACTCTGAAAGCCACATTTGGTCCTAAGGGCATAATTTGGGCACCCTTGCAATACAATGCCCTTTCTAGGTCAAAGTCTGAACCTTCATTGATTGCTTCTCTGCAAAATCTGAGCAGGTGTACATTCCTAGGAAGAATACTGGCATTGATTAGTGTCTCATGCTTCTTTGTTCAAACAATATATCCTGCTCAAATGAGTCTGGTATGAGAAAAAGCTTTGTGAAAGCATAAATGGGTGTGTTTATATATATATTTGTACACACACACACACACACCATTTTATATACTGGTATGAACTCATGAATGGGAGGTGGTGGTGGTGGTTGCCACTCAAAAATAGGCAGAAATTAAATAACAATGTGGGACCTAATTTTCTTCATTCTTAGTACTGGGCTCCAGTATGTAGAAACTAAGGTATCTCTTCATTTAGGATCCTGAATTATTTGGGCATAGGAGCCTTCCTGGCAGCATTGCCCTACAGAAGCAGGAGGAGCTGCATCTCTTTTGGGTACATGTGCAACCACTCAATTCATCCTACAAAAGCATTATGTGAAACCACTCAATTTAACCTACAATAATAGGGGAGGAGACCTAAATAATTTGGGCCAAGAAACGGCTGCATAAAATGCACAATTCACACCCCATCCTGGCATATCACCTCTGCTCTCTGGCTGTGAAGGATCTATGTGGGGTAAAATTCAGATTTTAGTGGAAACAGAGTTGAGCTGAGCAGTTGCACCCTGCCCTCTTTCACTGCCTCTTTTCCTGTCTGTGACAAAGAGGCTGCTAAATTTAGCCTAACCGGTGTAACGGGTTTATTCCGTTATCAGATAGCCATTAATAGGATGAACATTTTAATCTTAGATATCAATACACAGCTGTTTTTCTTTTAACAAATTTCCTATTTTACTTGATACTTCTAAGTCAGCTTCTTCTGGAATTAAAAATAGTTTTGAACTGCTTTCCCCTTATAGAATCAATAACACACATGGAGTCCAGGTCCCTCTCAAATGCCTGACAATCTTCAAATAATTTCAGCTCCCACATTTCTGATCTGCAGATGTTGCTGTCAGTACAAATTGAAATTAAAAAGAACATCTTTGGACTTTGCTACAAAGTTATAAAAGTAGCTTTTAAAAGCACCTTTCATAGCTCCATGGCTATGAGTTTTAGTTTCACTTAAATATTATTTATCCTCTCTTGTGTCATAGAAGATTGTAATTAAATCGGATATACTAACCAGGAGTATAAAACTTCAAGCTCTGTTAGATAAACATATTTTCAGATCTATTTTACAAAGTGGTAATGTCTGACTGACAACAGTTCTGCCAGTGTTAGCACCCTAACATTTCTGAAAATCACAACACATTGTGTTCTGAACAATTGTTGACATTGTAGGTAAGAGTCTACGAACCAATATTCCTGTTGCCATCCCTGCATCAGATGAATGTGCTCATTATATAGGAAAAAGCTATACGACGTCTAAATGACCACATTGCTATTTCAAGTTGCTGCTGATCCTTTAGAGCCAGATCTACTGCCAAATTCTGCTTTCAGTTATACCAGGTTACATTTGCAGTAGCTTCATTATTGTGGATTTACTCCAATGCAACTGTATTTTATTTCATTTTGCTTTACAAACCTCATGAATTAGGGGGTCAGATACTTTGTAGCCTACGTAGGCTGAGCACACATCAGGAGCTCCTTGCATTCCATCTCACAAGCTCCCGTGTGCCACCCACCCCTCCCCCTCTATTTCAGGAACTCCCTGAAATTTCCCGCAATATACCCCATGCTAGACATTCTGCATGACCCCTTTTCTCTCTCCTTCCATATCTGGTTTCTCCATTCTTAAAATTTGGCTCCCAGCGGGAATAGAGGGGAAGAAACAGAAAGAACTTGACCATTCTTCAGTTTGATGGTTGGTGATATTTGTGGATATTGAGCCTGATTCTCTTTTCATGTACACCTATGTAAACACAATTGACTTCAGTGGAGTTACTTCTGGTTTACCTGAAGTAAGTGAAACAACTATTCCCTTTGTTTGTATTACTATTCAGAATGACTCTGCTTTGCCATCTGTCTTTTTAATTTTATTCTGATTTATTTTGTTTTCTATGAATTCCTGTTGCCATAGCAGCTAGGCCTATACAATAAATAAATAAATAAATAAAAGCTTAAAACAAGTTTGATAGCTAGGGCTCTTTCAAATTCACAGCCATGAAAAATGCGTCACAGATCGTGAAATCTGGTCTCCCCCGCATGAAATCTGGTCTTTTGTGTGCTTTTACCCTACACTATACAGATTTCATGGGGGGATACCAGCGTTTCTCACACGGGGGTTCTGACCCAAAAGGAAGTTGCGAGGGGGTGTCACAGGGTCATTTTAGGAGGGTCGCAGTATTGTCACCCTTACTTCTGTGCTGCCTTCAGAGCTGGGTGGCCAAGAGTGACAGCTGCTGACTGAGGGCCCAGCTCTGCAGGCAGCAGCATAGAAGTAAGGGTGGCGATACCATACCATTCCATCCTTACTTCTGCGCTGCTGCTGGCAGTGGCTCTGCTTTGAGAGATGGGCTCCTGGCCAGCAGCCACCGCTCTCCAGCTGCCCAGCTCAGAAGGCAGTGCTGCCGCTAGCAGCACAGAAGTAAGCATAGTAGTACCGCGACCCCCTTCACAACTCTTTTGGGTCAGGACTCCTATAGTTACAACACTGTGAAATTTCAGATTTAAATAGCTGAAATCATGAAATTTACGATTTTTAAAATCCTATGACTGTGAAATTGACCAAAATGGACTGTGAATTTGGTAGGGCCCTATTGATAAGTTAGCAGCAAGTGATGGCAACCTAATTGTCCCTTGCATTACTATAATCAATGTCTTACTAAATCAACTGTTAATACAAAATAACCAAAACTGAACAAAAATAAGAACTCATACAAACCATTTTTAAAGGGCCTTATGTCAGACCCTGAAGCTTGCCAAACTCTGGTTCTGGCAGAGCTCCAAGGGGAGCAAATTCCATCAGTGGAGGCCCCTCACTGGAGAAAAGCTACAACTGACAATCAACCCTTGCAAGATCCCACCCATGAGCTAACAATACCTCTTTATAGACCAGGGGATAGGCAACCTATGGCACACGTGCCGAAGGCGGCACGCGAGCTGATTTTCAGGGGCACTCACACTGCCCAGGTCCTGGCCACCGGTCCAGGGGGCTCTGCATTTTAATTTAATTTTAAATAAAGCTTCTTAAAGATTTTAAAAACCTTATTTACTTTACATACAACAATAGATTAGTTATATATTATAGACTTATAGAAAGAGACCTTCTAAAAACGTTAAAATGTATTACTGGCACGCAAAGCCTTAAAATAGAGTGAATAAATGAAGACTCGGCACACCACTCCTGAAAGGTTGCCGATGCCTGTTATAGACATTACTTGTGCCCATCACTATCGTGTCTAGGCACCAAATACTTATGAGTCACTTGTACCAAAAGCTGCTTATCTAAGTAAGACACATGTCACATACCTTAACCTGGTCTAAGCACACCTCAATAAAGGAAAGACCAGCAATCTAGGGCCTTAGATTATAAACCCTTCAGGAAAAGGACTGTCTTTTCTGTTTACACAGTACCCACCACAATGGGGCCCTGTCCCAACTGGGGCTTTTGGGTGGTACCATAATAATATTTTCTGCTACTGCTCCTAACACTAGGTCTGTAGACTCAACTGTTCACATCTTCCAGGAGAGACCATAAAAAAAGCCTGGCTCTCTCCAGGTCTCTTCCCGCAAATTTTAGCAAGGGTACTGTTTATGTACTGACTATATTTCCCATCGTGCCTTGCAAAATAGGGCTAATTATGGCTATCATAAGGAAATACATTTCCCAGCCAGCCCTGCTCTTCTGCTGCTTTGAGAGGTCAACCAAGAGCTAGCCTGATCCCCTGCCAGTGTGAGGAGTTCCAGCCCTTTCTGTTCACTGAACCCTGGTGGTGGGCCATAAAGCCAGGGTCTGCAGGATGGCTGTTGTTTATAAACCCCCGACTGCTTCCCCAAGACTACAGTCCATGCCTTGTGACTGTGTCTCCTGTCTCAAAGATATTTTTATAGGAAAACTGGGATGGGATGTACTGGGTCAGGGAGCTTCCTTATTAAACTCTGAGGACCGGTGTGCCCTATATTTGCATTTAGTGGCTCCTGAACAGGCCAGCAAAGAGGGTGGCATGGAGAGCAGGCTGGACAGTGGGTGCTGGATCTGCAATTACATGAATCCAGTGGTCCTAACAAGTGGCATATGTGGGGGCGGGTGGATGGGCGAGGGCGGGAGGAGGGAAGCAGGAAGGAAACTACAGCTGCTATGTTGACCCATAGCCTGGAGTAACAGCCTGCACCACACAAGGGTTTTGTTGTGGTTTTCGCTTCTCATCCCCTCACACTTCATTGGGCTTTATGGACCCAATTCAGCAGGGTACATAAATGCATATGCCTAACTTTAAGCACGGATTTCTGTGCAACTCCTTTCATGCATAATGGGCTCATTCATATACATTGCTGGTTCAGAGCCTCTGGATACATCCACAGTTCAATACAAGACTCGTGGCATGACCACAGCTGGCCTGAGCTGCCTCAGGCTTGCAGATCTAGGGCTGTGGGGCTAAATATTGCAGTGTAGACACTTAGGCTCAGGCTGAACCCCAGGCTCTGAAACCCTGTGAGAGGGGGAGGTTCTCAGAGCCCATGATCCAGCCCGAATGTCTACATCGCAGTTTTTAGCCCCGCAGCCTGAGCCCTGTGGAACCACGTCGATGACTCAGGCTCTGAGACTCAGTGCAGCAGGTTTTTTATTGCAGTATAGACGTACCCTCTGTGAGGGAAATACAATTTTCCCTTAAAGCTGTCATTCCTGTATCTGCAGACTCACTAATACAGCACAGCATGGGTTCACCTTTAGAAGATGTTTTCTTTGCAACCATAAGGGATAGAAATGTACCGTATATACTAGTTCATAAGCCAAATTTTTTTTAGTAAAAAAGGGAAGCACCAGAGAAGGGGGTCGGCTTTGAACGGGTATAGAGAGGGAGAGGTGGGACACAGCCCCTTCCCCCCTCCACCCCCAAGAGAGGGAGCAAGGAGAGGCAGCAGAGCCAAAAGGGAAGAGGCGGGGCCAGAGTCTCACCGCTTCTGACCACGCTGCTCTCCCCGCAGCCTCCGAAGCAGCTGCAGCTCCGGGGCTGGCAGGCTGCAGCCGTGCCACTCGGCCCTGCCCCACAGAGCAGGCTGTGGCCGCGTCGCCCAGCCCACCGGAGCATGCTGTGGCCGTGCCGCCCGGTCTGGCCCCCCGGAGCAGGCTGTGGCTGTGCTGCCCAGCCTGCCGGACCAGCTCCAGCCAGGCCAGAGACATCCTCCCCTGGCCCTCCCCAGATAGGGAATGGGATGGGAAGAGTGTGGGGGTCCCGGGCTGGGGTGGGGTTATGTGAGGGGTGGTCACAGGAGTTACTCCCCTGACTCCCAGCTTCTTCCCCCCCCCCTCAAAAATTTCCCCACCAGTTGCTGTCCCAGCCTGTCAGAGTAAGCAGCTGACGCACCAGGACACTTTGTTTACTTAGGTTTACCTCCGTGCCTGCGGAGGCTCGAGGTAAACAAACCATCTCAACCCACCAGCGTCTTATCCTGATGGCCCGGGAGCCAAAGTTTGCTGACCCCTGAATTATAGGGTTGGCTTATGAACAGGTTATAAAAATTTTCCATTTTTACTTATCCATCTTGGAGGGTTAGCTTATAAACAAACCGGCTTATGATCGAGTATATACGGTAACTTATTTTTTTTAATAAATTATGCATTTAAATTTAAATTCTGCAGACGCAAAGAGGGGCCACAAGGTAAGTGCTGGGTTTTCATTACAACTCCTGAGAGAAACAGAGACAGAAGTGAGGCTGGGAAGAGGGAACAGGACAGGAAAGGCAACAGCAAGAGAGGAGGTAAGCTGCAGGGTGTGAGCTGGTAAAAGCATGAAATGAAAACAAGGTAAATTTTGAATTATGGGACTATAGTTCCATCACTACTTAAATTCGGTGGATTAAACAAAGAAGCTGCTCAAAACAAAATAACATGGACAGCAGAATAGGGCAAGGAAGTAATTATGTGGCAAACTGGTTGCTGCTTTAGCAATGACTGGCATTTTCAGTGTTGGACTGCATAACACCTGCAACTGTTGACAAAGATAAATATGACTAGGAAACAGAAAAGCCAAAGAGAAAAATGAAGACATCATATGATGCTTGAATTTAATAGAAATAACTGAAGTTTTGATTCAGAGATTTGCATCAGAATTGTTTGCAATGCACCAAGTTCTGCCCTTAGATAAGTAGCATTACAGGAATTCAAATGAGAAACACTTAGATTGGCTTTCCTATTTTAATTTCTATCCTCAGATTTATCAATAGGCATGGTGCATCTAAGGTCCAACTTGAGAGAGATGGGGAGAAGCAAAAATGGGTAAGAGTAGAGTGGGGAAAATAGGATGTGGTATTCAAGGGGTGTGTGTGTGTGTGTGTCTGTGTGTGAAAAATGCACACCGTAGGCTATATTGTTGCTTCCCCCATCAAGATACATGTACAAGTAGTGTGTGAGACTACCTTACTGACCCAATTTAAGTTTTAAAAATTACTTCCTATAGACCAGAGGTTTCCCTTTTGCCCTGGATTTCTCCTTGACTTGCACATACTGCCATCTGCTGCCCTGCCCACTTTTTGCCCACATGCTCTCTGAGTTGTTGTGAGCCTGTTGTGAACTTTTGATATTTTCAATTTTACAGTCCACATACAGGACCCTTAGATGTACCAGACATTGCTTAACTCTTATGTACCTTGTTCTATTGCCGGAGACGTTGTAGAAATATAGCCTTACAATTTCAGTTTTATTGTCTTTCTAAATTCTTCCTCTCTAAATGTTAAGGGGGCCAGAATGCTGCACCCAGGTTGCTCTCACATTTCAAGATGTAGAACCATAGCACCCTTCCTTGGCTTTCAACTCTGTTAATGGACTCTCTCCTCACTCCCACTCTGATTGGAGAGGGGCAGACAAACATAATATCAATTCCCCTTGCCAACAAGCTTTGGTTTTGTTTCTCTTTGACAGACTGGAGAATTCCGTCAGGCTGCTGAAGATGAGATAACTCATCGATACCAGAATCCATGGTAACTATTTATTCATCATTCTAGCAAACATCCTCTGGTGACTAGCCCACTGTTGCAGAGATGCTTAGATTACCATGATCGGTGAGAAAACCTGGGACAGGTAGAACAGTGGCATCCTTAACCTTGTAGCAGAAGATATTGGACAACAACAGCTATTGTTACCAAAGAGATTCCATGAGTATCTACTGCTGCGGGAAACCCATTTTCAGCAATAGAGCTATGGTGAGAATGGCTAAGAGGCAGGATTTATAGTTAACCATTTAATTGATGTTATAATAAATGATTAGCACTATTACATAAATAGAACCAAAATAAACGTTAGAACTTAGGGAAAACTCTTTGGGACTCATAAATGCCACTGTTACACTGTTAGTGTAAGGTGATGCATTTGGGGATGACTAATAACAACTTTAGTTACAAGATGGGGACGCATTGGTTAGAAGTAACGGAAGAGGAGAAGGACCTAGGGGTCCTTGTAGACCGCAGGATGACTATGAGTCGACAATGTGACGAGGCGGTGAAAAAAGCCAATGCTGTCTTGGGATGCATTAGGTGAGGTATATCTAGTAGGGATAAGGAGGTCCTGCTTCCGTTGTACAAGGCGCTGGTGAGACCTCATTTGGAGTACTGTGTGCAGTTCTGGTCTCCCATGTTTAAAAAAGATGAACTCAAACTGGAACGGGTGCAGAGAAGGGCCACTAGGATGATCAGAGGAATGGAAAACCTGTCGTATGAAAGGAGACTAGAGGAGCTTGGGTTGTTTAGTCTGACAAAGCGAAGGCTGAGGGGGGATATGATTGCTATCTTTAAATATATTAGAGGGATTAATACAAGGGAGGGAGAAGAATTATTCCAGCTTAGTACTAATGTGGATACGAGAACGAATGGATATAAACTGGCCGTGGGGAAGTTCAGGCTTGAAATTAGACGAAGGTTTCTGACCGTCAGAGAGGTGAAATATTGGAACGGCCTTCCGAGGGAAACGGTGGGGGCGACGGACCTGTCTGGTTTTAAGATTAAGTTAGATAAGTTTATGGAGGGAATGGTTTAATGGTAAAACATAGTAGTCAAGGAAAACCAAGCAATGGTAGGTAAATAGTATAATGGCTAACAGGGGTCAGGCTGGAGACTCTTGCCTATATGCTCGGGGTCTTACTGATCGCCATATTTGGGGTCGGGAAGGAATTTTCCTCCAGGGCAGATTGGCTGAGCCTCTGGAGGTTTTTCGCCTTCCTCCGCAGCACGGGGCAGGGATCACTAGCAGGAGGGTCTCTGCCGATTGAAGTCACTAAAAACAGGATTGGGGACTTCAACAGCAGAGTCCAGGGAAGGGGTAGGGATGGTTTTATGGCCTGCAGCATGCAGGGGGTCAGACCAGATGATCATAATGGTCCCTTCTGACCTTAAAGTCTATGAGTCTATGAGTTACATGAAAATCCTACTTTTCAGGTTACCGATCATTTTTCAGACAGTCCCTAATTTTACCTTGGTTTATAGGGTCTGTCACATTGATTGGTGCACCATGAGCCAAGTCTGTGCTAAGCATTATTTATTATTAATTATTATTATTAATGATAAATTTAGGTAAAGTATGAGGGGGAGAAAGAGATTGAGGAGATCTGTGGAGGGGAGGAGAGTGAGGAGATTTGTAGAGTTCTCTCCCAAGAATAACACAAGAACATAAGAATGGCCATACTGGGTCAGACCAAAGGTCCATCTAGCCCGGTATCCTGTCTTCCACTAGTGGCCAGTGCCAGGTGCTCCAGAGGGAATGAACAGAACAGGTAATCAGCAAGTGATCTGTCCCCTGTCGCTCATTCCCAGCTTCTGGCAAACAGAGGCTAGGGACACCATTCCTGCCCACCCTGGCTAATAGGCATTGATGGACCTATCCTCCATGAATTTATCTAGTTCTTTTTTTGAACCTTGTTAAAGTCTTGGCCTTCACAGCATCGCCTCGCAAGGAGTTCCACAGGTTGACTGTGCGTTGTGTAAAGAAACACACAACTCCCAGCATCATAAAACTAGTCCTATTCGAATGAGGGCTAGGTTGTCACATTATGATCTACTCTGAAAAAGAGGCAGTGTCTAGTTATGTTGTCCTAGGAGCAGCTTATGAATCAGACTATGACTCGGAGTTGCAATTTGCCTCCAAGTTTGCCTGCCTGCTCCAGGGAGGAACTAAACTGCATTGGACCTACCCCTGGCACAGTGCCTTCTGCACTAACACAGCGCTGGCATGCAGGGAGCAAGCCAATGCTCTCCTCTACTCTCTGTCCCATTTTTTCCTCTCCTCTCCCACCCACTTACATACACATGGTGAGGGGGGGGGGGTAATGATTCTCTGGAGACTACTTCCCCTACTGTGCCCATGGTATAGGTAGGCCATATAACAGAGTCAGGAAGTGCCTTAGTTGATCATCTACTAGCTCTGAGTGACTAAAGTTTCTTTGTTGTCCTATAAATCATAGGTATAAAGCCATATCTGTAATTGCTTATTTGGGTTAATACAGTGGAATTCTGTTGAGGTTGCTTTATTCTGGTGACAGGTTATAAAATAAACAGCTTCTTCATTACATTTTCCAAATGCTGGGAGCTAATGAAACATTCCGAGTTCAGTGTAGGAGGACAGCCAAAGCAGTATCTTTCAAGAAGGCTTAGAGTGCTTGTCCATCTTTTAATGCATTCATAAAACATTCATAAGCCATTCATATTATCAAGATTTTTTAAAGCAATCCTTGTGTACAGTGATTGTATAGGGATTAATATGGGGCTTACTATAAAGGACATACTATATTTACTTTTACCAGAGAAAGGTGGATGGGAAGGCAGAGTGACCTGAGTTTAAACACAATTAAATGTGTGCAATCAGCTAATGGAATGTCTCAGAAAAGGATGCTCTATTAGATAATTAAGTTATTTTATCTAGTATGCTGCAGATCTTTAAAGCATGAACAAATGTTATAGGAACTGCACAAAATATTCAGAGGATTTAATTGTTACCACTGGATCTTTTGCATATAGCTTCACTACTGACCCTGTAATAGCGCTAACTCTCTAGTCTTATAATCAATACAAGGTTACTACAGGCATTTCTAAGCGGAAAAAAACCCGGTGAAATTCATCAGTGCAAGGACAATACTTTGATTATCTCTAGTTATTTCAAACACAAAGTGTTCTCTGAGATCTCTTGCAGTATCCATTTTATATTTAGGAAAGTTGGTTAGAAAAGGGTCAGACCTGTTCACTGGTGTCTTCCAGTTCCACTTTTCCAGCAAAACTATTAGAAATGTAAACTAGAATAATCAACTTTCATCCTTGACAATATTGATATCACAGTATTATTCAGGGTAATATCTCTGCAACTTTTATATAGTTTTCCAATAGCAGGATGCAAATTCCATTCATAGCAAGTATAGTCCACTATCTATCATTGCTATAGACTTTTTTCTCTCTCTTTTGCTGACTCTTCCTGAATTACACTACTCAGTAGAAAATCATATCAGAAATTCTTTCTGAAAGGGTAAATTATTATTTGGAAGAGAACCTGAAGTCTCCAATCATAGCAGGAAGTAGAAGTAATGATAACAGGTAGGCTGCATTTCAGCTGGAGAAAAGTGCCCGGGTTGCAAATTTCTGATTCAAATTTGGATTCATATCTGAAGTTTCCCAAAGGTTTAAAGGGTGATCAGCTCTGATGTCTTGGTTCCAGCCCATGAAGGGAAGTAGATTATATATGTATATTGCAATATCTGGAATAGATTATACACTAATATCATAATGAACCCACTAGCTCATTACTCAGTGTCTTCCCTGAAATCTAAATAAAATGGAAGGGGAAGGATGTAGCCAAAGGAGAATTGTGTCTTGCCTAGCCCAACATTTAACCAGTAGCAGTCTCGCTAATGTAGCATACAGGAAAGGGTAGTAACCCTCAAGAGTCTTAGGGGAATCTAGATTGGGAATAGAGCAAGTTGTGGAAAAATAATTCCACGGACATCTTTAAAGAGAACAATTTCCCTTCCCCCCCAGTTTTGTCAAATTTCCTTGGAAAATGTCAACTTTTCACCCCAAAAAAGTGAAATATTTCCCATCAAAAACAGTTTTGACAAAATATTTTGACCTGACCTACTTGGGAGAGAAAGCCAGAGGTTTATGTGACTAGAAGCAGCTGGCCAGAGACAGCAGCCTGGCAGCTGGTTGCAGAGGGAAAGCTGCATGGCAGACAGCCTGACTGCTGCGACTGAAAAACCAAGAGCTGTGCACAGGCACACCCTGTTGTTGGCAGAGGGCCTGTAATAGCAGCAGAAGGAAGAGGATACAGCTTAGCAAGCAGAAGGCATGGGACATGTGGATGGCATATGGACAGTGCTGTAGGGCCACATCAAGACCTGAACCCTGCCTGAGCACTCTTTCTGAGATCCAGAAAAGCACTTAAGAACACACTTAACTTTAAGCATGTGAGTAAACTAGGGCTGTCAAACGGTTTAAAACTGTGATTAATCATGATAATTTTTTTTTAAATTGCACTGTTAAACAATAATGGAATACCAATTTAAATGTATTATAAATATTTGTGGATGTTTTTCTACATTTTCAAATATTTTGATTTCAGTTACAACACGGAATACAAAGTGAGCACTCTATCCTTTGTAATATTTATTATAAATATTTGAACTGTAAAAAAGAAACAAAAGATCTACAAGTCAAAGCATGAAGGGGCATATGAATGTTTAGCATATCTGGCACATAAATACCTTGGCAATCCCAGCTACAACAGTGCCATGCAAACATCTGTTCTCACTTTCAGGTGACATCGTAAATAAGAAGTGGGCAACATTATCTCCTGTAAATGTAAATAAACTTGTTTGTCTTAGCGATTGACTGAACAAGAAGTAGGACTGAGTGGATTTGTAGGCTCTAAAGTTTTACATTGTTTTGTTTTTGAGTGTAGTTATGTAAAAAATAATAATTCTACATTTGTAAGTGCACTTTCACGACAAAGAGATTG
Source organism: Chrysemys picta bellii (assembly GCF_011386835.1). Taxonomy (NCBI): domain Eukaryota; kingdom Metazoa; phylum Chordata; order Testudines; family Emydidae; genus Chrysemys; species Chrysemys picta. The sequence goes on along the minus strand of NC_088795.1, from coordinate 64,914,434 downwards.
CACTACGGTACTTATATGAGGTGAACTGAAAAATACTATTTCTTTTTTACAGTGCAAATATTTGTAATAAAAATAATATAAAGTGAGCACTGTAGACTTTGTACTCTGTATTGTTTAAATCAATATATTGGAAAATGTAGTAAAACATCCAAAAATATTTCTAATAAATTAAAATTGGTATTATTGTTTAACAGTGTGATTAAAACTGAGAATAATCACAATTAAATTTTTTAATTGAGTTAATTTATTTTCAGTTAATTACTTGAGTTAACTGAGATTAATTGATAGCTCTAGAGTAAATCCACCCCCCCCCACTACTCTTGTGCTTAAATTTAAGCATATGCTTTTCTGATTTAGGTCTGGAATGCTCAGCTCTTTGCACAATCAACCCATGTATGAGTAAAGTATTTCTAAATGCATTTCTAAATGTATTAGTACCTTGAATGTTTACAGCAGGCATAGATATTATTACTAAGGAAACTGTCTCTATATCTGTAAGAAGAGGAATTCCTTGTAGCTTGAAAGCTTGTCTCTTTCACCAATAGAAGTTGGTCCAATGAAAGATGTTACCTCACCCACCTTGTCTCTCTTATATTCTGGGTCCAACACTGCAGACATCTGTATCTGTAAGTCAGTCTTGGTTTGTGTGATTCATAGAGGCTGTGTCTACCCTAAAATATCTTGCTCCGTTTGACGCGTCCACACCACCCTCTCAGCTTTTGTTCTCTGGCTTATGTGAAGGGTACAGAATCCAATACTCCTTAATAGACAGTAATATTGACTCCTAATGAACCTGAACATTGGGCACTGACCCTGTTGATATCAGATGAATAGTTTCAACATCAACAAGAGGTGAGGTGATTTAGGGTGAAGTGTGCCATACTTGACATCCATATGGTTGGATGTTTCTAGCGCTGGCATAGCCAGACAGAAGCAGCCATTGTTCAGTTTGCATGGAAATGATAGAAAGGGAGAAGGTGATGCTTTCAGAGGAAGTGAAAGTGTTAACATTTGCCTCTGTTTGGTGGCCAGTGAAGATGTTTCTGCATGAGTATAAAATGATGAGGCACACAGAAGACATGCAAGATAAAGCAGTTTCTCCTCTCTTGGTGTTCACACCTCAACTGCTAGCAGAGCACCTCACCCTCCCTGATTGAACTAACCTCGTTATCTCCACACTGATTTATACCTGCCCCTGGAGATTTCCATTACTTGCATCTGAAGAAGTGAGGCTCTTCCCACGAAAGCTTATGCTCCCAATACTTCTGTTAGTCTCAAAGGTGCCACAGGACCCTCTGTTGCTTTTTACAGATTCAGACTAACACGGCTACCCCTCTGATACTTCAAGGAGGAAGTGTTTCAAAAGTTGGAGGAGGTGCACTAGCTCAGGATACTGGGTATGGTACCTGTGAAGTTAGCAATACTCTTTACCCTAGCAAAAAGAAAAGCAGAACACTTCTGTTTTATTCTTGCCTTCAATTTTTTCTTTTACGGTAACAAGTCACTTTTTCCCTTGTGGAAATGTGATTTGCATAAAATGGAAAAATTTCCACTTCTCATATATTCATGATTTTGCTTTGTGGTGGATTTCATTCATTTCATTACATAAAGCCACCAACCCCTTTTATTTTCCTTGGGGTGCAGGAGACTTGGCAAAAATGGTGAAATTTGTTTGTGGACAAATTCACATCTCCCCTCTCCCCATATCCATCTGAAAAACAGCATTTGCTAGTAGAAATGGTACATCTTTGCCCTGTATATTCATGTAAACCTTTGTTTTAATATGTGAATACTCACAAAAGTGTTGCAAGGCCCTGTATCTCTTAGCACTGCATGGACATGCCTAATTGGACTGACTTGATCACCAATGACTGTAGTCTATTGGATTCTTTGAATGTATGCTTCAACATTACTGTGCATTATTTCTTAGGATATCTAAAAATATAAATAATATGTAAATCTTTTATCATAAATTTCCATAGAGTTAATTTTTGTTCTGGAGGAGAAGGCAAATTTCTTATATCCTTCTCAGATTTATGTCACTTGTAAAAGTTAAGCTCCTGCTCTTGTTTACACTGATGTAAATTCAGAGTAACTTTATTGAATTAAGTAGCTTTCCTCTGAAGTTTCACTCATATAAATGAGATCACAGTCTGGCCTTGCTTTCATTCCACCAAAACCAAATATTATAAGTATAAGATCATATATAGGCATCCAGACTTTTGGAAACTTAAGATGAAGCAAAAAGTAAAAGTAGGAGGGTGTTGTTAAAAGCCTGAAAGGAATTGAGCTGCAGCACACACAGAAAATCCCACAAGTTCAATCTTCATTATGGATGTGGTGACACACTCTTTGCTCTCTTCAAATGAGTATATTCCATAAAGGACTGCAACATGAACCAGTAGTTAAACTAGCACAGATGTTGCTGGCAATATTTGAAAGATATTTACTTCATGTTATTAGTGATCAACTTTGTGATTTTGTAAGGGGAGTCCTCCTCATGATTTCCCACAAGACATAATGTTTGCCTAGTTGGAAAGAGCAAATGACTACATTGTAGGCAGGTTTTGTAACCTAAATACTTCAGACTGACGTCATAATTACTTGGCCCAAGTAGGCCTCTTCCCATGCCTTATATCCTTCCTTCCCTCTAGCCTTGAACCCTTAGCTTTTCAGAGTGAATGCCATTGGGACTTTCAGGGATGATCTAGCCCTGCCTTCCCTCTGTGGTTTCCAGAGCTCAGCTTGCAGCATTGCTTCCTTTATATTACTTTAGAGACCTCCCTTTGCAACCTGAAGAAGTGGGAGTGGTATGACCACCAGACTCTCAAGGTAACAGACGTCGGGATTTCCTACACACAGACATGCACTGGTTTAATTAAACTGAGTCAGTTAGGGCTGGTCTGTACTGGGGGGGGGGGGGAGGGGGGAGAAATCGATCCAAGATACACAATTTCAGCTACATGAATAGCGTAGCTGAAGTCGAAGTATCTTGGATCGAATTACCTGGGGTCCAGACGGCGCGGGATTGATGGCCGCGGCTCCCCCGTTGACTGCGCTACCGCCGCTTGCTCTGATGGAGTTCTGGAGTCGATGGTGAGCGTGTTCGGGGATCGATATATCGTGTCTTAACGAGATGCGATATATTGATCCCGGATAAATCGATTGCTACCCGTCAATACGGCGGGTAGTGAAGACGTACCCTAACTCTGATGAAAACCCCTGTGTGGACACACTTATATTGGTTTAAAAAGTGGTTTAGCTTGCTCATGTAAAGCTAGGGTTAAACTGAGGTAAGCGTGTCTATACTCAAAGAAGGATTAATTTAACTAGTTTGCTTTAGAAATCACTTTGGTTAAGCTGATGCAACTTTGTATATAGACCAGTCTTCATTGGTGAAGGAGAGTGTTAACAGCTGCAGCTTGCTTCTCTCTCTCCTGAGCCTCCTTTACCTTTTCAGAATGAAAAAATAGGGTATCCCATATTACAGTAAAAGCCAGGCATAAGGGAAAGAAGTTTCTCCATGTCTTCTTTGCAGTCTTCACTCCCTGTACTATATTTCTACTCCATAACATTAATTCAAGTTGCTATTTATTAATTTCCCTACTCTAAGTTTCACCATAAGTCTTGCTCCCCTCTGTAACAGTAACCATTGGACTCAGTGGTTATTGATCCCTGTCAGGTGACAGAGATCTGACCTCTTGGAACAATAGATCATTTTGTGAGATTGAGGCCAGGCAACAAAGCTCCATCTCTTTCCAACAGTCCTGTTTCACACCCCTCACATCATTGTCCTTTTCTTTGCTGTCTAGATTTTGGTCTGCTCTGTCCTTCCCCTCCCATCTTCTCCTTCCTCACTTTACCTTCTGCTAGTTTTTCCTCCCATCTTTTCTCCCCCTGCTCTTCAATCTATACCCTCTTTTCTCATCTGTCATGTTTTGCCTTCCCACCCCAGATGTTCTGCTAATAGGGCCATGAGTGAGCTAGAGCTAGCCTGAAGAGCAGGCACTGAAGTTTTCACACCACCTCTCAGCTGTTTATAGGTTTATCGGGGACTCGAGGCACTTTTGGGCCCTGATGCACAACTGAGGTGGTTGGCAGTGGAGAGGAGTTGTTGTAGGGAGAGTTGCCTCATTGTAGTGTTCAAGTGTCCAGGGAAAAGGGGGCTTAGAGAGGAAGACTGGCTTGGTTTCTCCCCCTTCCCATTTAAGGATGAAAATAGGCCAGGAACAGCACCTGAGCTGGGCTGCAGGTTACTAGTGCTCTGGCAAGTGTGCAAGCCTTTCTAGGAACATATAATCTCAGCCATTCAAATGCTGAAGGGGTTGACTGCTATGCGTTTCTTGCAGGAGATTTCTCTAGTACCAGGCCAGCACTATACTCAAAGTGCTTCTGTTATACTGTTGTCAGGTTTTAGTTCTCTTGGCAAAGGGCATAGAGAAACTCATTCTGCTCTTACCCTTGTGTAATTCCGTCAATGTCAGCAGAGTTACTGCAAATTTACATTGGCACAAATGTCAGAATGAAGTCCATCAATGCTTAAATATTGATATTTTATTTAGCATATTATATAATTACACATGCTGTGCTGTAATCAATAGAGTAGTCAGGGGGAAAAAAAAAAGCAGAGGCTTGATTTATACACAAGTTGAGTCTTATGTTGTATCCCTCCTCTGTACTAAGTCTTGTCCATACAACCTTCTCCAGAGCAACATGTTTTATTCATATGCATCTCTACAGCAAGGGTCAGATGATAAAATGTCATCTTTACAGCCTGTGAGAGCTTAAAAAACTCTATAACTTGCTGAAATAATAGGCCGATAACACTCCACTTTCTCTTTCATCATTCATCAGGATTTTCTACATCAGACATTCTGTAGAGTGTGCCTGTCTCTTGTCATGCTGCATGCGGCAGATTGGCTGTGTAACTGTCAGAACAGGGCCAACTCTCTCTGCCAGCAGCTTCCACTGAGACTGGAAAACACGACAGTAAGAGAGGCAACCACAGAATGTTTTTACTAACAAAATTGGAAATTAATATTTTTCTTTTCTATAGCACTCTCCATGAGAAGATCTGTACATGCTTTACACATATTAAGCTTCAGTCCCACTCTCATGGGTCTTATCCTTATTTTAAATTAATTGACCATGGCCACACAGAAAGGCTATAGCAAAGCAAGGAATAGATCACAGCTTTTGATCACCAGTTGATTATTTTTAACCAAAAGACCATTCCTCTTCCTCATTGTCTCTAAATTAAATGCTAAACATTAGTGTAAGAAATAGTTAATTGTGACCCGACACACTATTACCAGATTGTAGCTGGCCCTTGCATTAATGTGCCAGCATCTTCTATCCCTTTGCAACTGCTCCCTTACGCAGAGGCCAGTCACCCTTGCAGCTCTTGCTAGCCCTCCTTTCAGTACAAACCACTACAGAGAGGATAGGGCAGAGGCAGAGCCTCCTTTGAACCAGCTAACTGAACTGGCCAGTAATAGGGGTGTGAACATTGGACCCTCCTGAAACGGTGCAGGGGGTGAGATTCCTTAGCATGCTAAATAGCTCAGGGAGTCATTGTGTCTCCCCAAATCGCCATGCTTCCTGGACCTCTCGCTGTGGTAGAGCGGCTCTGCACCATCTCTTATGTAGGACTGTGCTTTAATGGCACAGTCCAGCCCAAACTATTCTAAGCCACAACTATAGCTAGAATTGGAAAGTAAAAAAAAGATTTCAAAATGTGTTCCCCCTCCCCAATAAACAAGGAGCTTGGCAACAACAGTAATGTATATCATGCAGTGTTTGCAAGTGCACAGTTCCTTTAACCTCTCTGTGACTCAGTTGCCCTTAGGGTCATCTTGGAAGAACAGGGATGACGCTCAGACCAACAATGCCCACATCCCCAGCGTAGTTGGATGTTTGAATATTATTTCACTACTAGTGACTTCAGCAGATATTAGGCATCAGAGTTAGCGCCTACTTGAGGATGAATGGGGTTAATTTGCAGCTCTGAGCTACTGTGCCTGCATACGCTCTATGTAATTCTCAGTGGCATTTGTTTCTACCTTCAGCTGACAGTAGTGCATTGGTTCACATTTGGAAGATTTCCTTTATCAACTATGAGGCCTAAACTAGTTTTAAAAAACATTAATGGAAAAGGATGATTTTGTATGTCCTTTACTGATCTTCTCATCTATCTAAAACTGAGTTTTCCCCCCTCCTTCTGTTTTTCCTTCATTTTAGAAATATGCGGAATTACAATTGCTGACTTCCTATGGACTAGGTAAAAATAAGGCCCTCAAAATAGGCAGAATCCTGAGCTGCAGCTTAGCCGTCTTTTGAAGGAAAGGTGTTAGGCGAAGAAAACTTCTTTGTGAAAGAGCTAATTGCTTGATAGGAATTTGAATTGAAAAGGTCTGTAATACTGAAACAAAAAGTTTAAACAATCTGACTTAACATCCCTTTCCTTTCCAACTGAGAATTGGAAAATTGAGAATTGTGAATTCAGAGTGTTGCAACTTAAGTTTCTGTCTCTTGTGATGTTACTAACACATTATTCCAGAGACACCTGTAGCAAAAAAATAGGGATGTTTAGACCGGATATTTCTAATATATATATTTTTAAATTATATATAAAAAACATTCAAAAGCCTTACAGGTCATAAGAATTATTTTTTTTAATGTGACTCCAAAACAAAAGTTAAAATTGTAGTTTCTTTCATGAAAAAATGACTCTAAAAATGGCATTGTGGGATCCCACATTAATGGCCTTTAATTTCCAAATCAAGTGTGCTCAATTTTTAAGTGAAAAGATGATTTTTCTAATTGCCAGTAATAAACATTCTGCAACTAAATTTAGTCTTCGGTAACACTTGTGCATATCCAGGGTCATCAACAGGTTTGCACAGGGATAGGCGATACTTAAAATTGTTTGCTAACACATGTGAAGGAATGGAAACTAGCTCCTTCCCTGTTAGCTGTGTTGACTCTGCAGGGCTAGCTGGTGTTTTAATATAATTTTTTTTTTTAAATCACCGAAGCAAGCAGACACTACAGAATACATATGAGTAAATCTGTTGACTAAGAGGATGCCAATTTTACAATAGAATTGTGCCTTCAGTTCTGCAGAAACTGATTGGATCACCAGAAAAATGCCAATACTTTCTACCAAAAAATTAAAAAAAAAGTTGCCTTTATCTAATCCCTAGCTGGCCTTTTTGTAAAACAGATTAATATTATTTAACTACCTTCACAGGGTGTTTTTGAGCTTCAATTAATATTTGCAAATGCTTTGACATACTCCGCTGCAAGTGAAAAATATGGTACTGTGTATATCAGGGGTCAGTAACCTTTCAGAAGTGGTGTGCCGAATCTTCATTTATTCACTCTAATTTAAGGTTTCGCTTGCCAGTAATACATTTTAACGTTTTTAGAAGGTCTCTTTCTAGAAGTCTATAATATACAACTAAACTATTGTTGTATGTAAAGTAAATAAGGTTTTTAAAATGTTTAAGAAGCTTAATTTAAAACTAAATTAAAATGTAGTGCCCACCGGACCGGTGGCCAGGACCCAGGCAGTGTGAGTGCCACTGAAAATCAGCTTGTGTGCTGCCTTTGGCGCGCATACCATAGTTTGCCTACCCCTGGTGTATATAAAAAAAACCTTACTAAAAATGATGATAAACAGTCACTCATAACACAAGTTTTTAAGTCCCATGAAAATGAGGAATGTATTATTCATATACTTCTAAAAATAAAATACCTAATTCTCTTTTAAAAAAAAATCCCCTTTTCTTTTGTTCAGTAGGAAAGTGTTTTCCCCTCTACTATTGGTAGCTCACATGCGCCTGTACACCATTTTGCAGTGTTTAGATTCTTCCAACATACTTCCATTTCTTGAATATCTTGGGTTTCCCATCCACATTCCTGTTGTTCTATTCCCAGAGAGAGTGTAAGGGACAAATCCATAGCATATATATGAGGTTTGTGTTCTTTTCTCCGCATTTCCAACATGTCATTTTGTCACTTCTGCCTGCATTCTGGCCACTTTCCAACTGGACAGTTTCCAACATGTTTCAAAGAATTTCCTGCTGGACTTTCAGCCTTAAAGAGGTGGATTTATTGCACAACTTGATCCACACTCTAATATTAAATAGAGCAGTTCAAATCTTTGCTGCTTGTCTCTGGTATGCAGTGTTGTAACTATGTCGGTCCCAGGATATTCGAAACACAAGGTGGATGAGGTAATATCTTTTATTGGACCAACTTCTGTTGGTGAGAAACTTTTGAGCTGACACAGAGCTCATAGTTAATGAGAGAAAAGAATTTTGTAGATAGAAAGACAAAAATTTACAAAATTCAGTAATGTCCATGCAAAGGGATGGATGCTCATCAGCATGGACTGGGCGGGAGTGTTACACTACTATAATATTCATTCTTTACTGCTTTGTCTTAGTAATAGGTGAGATTTATTTAATTTAGAAAGAAAGAACGAAAGAATCAGTCTTTATCATCAGGTAATGACATCTCTAGGTAAGGATTTTAAATACTTTCCATTATAAGGCCCTGTTTTCAGTTCTTATAAATTGGCCAAACTTAAACCTTTCAAGTTGAAATTTTCAATGCCAGATGTCCGTCTCAAACTGTTTTTTTAAGTTTCAGCTAAAATAGTTCTGATGTTTCTCAGACTGAGGTTGGGGAAGAATATTTTTACCCATGTTAAAAATAATTCTTAACAGTTCTACTGAGAAGCTCTAGCACAGTGGTCGGCAACCTCTGGCATGCGGTTCGTCCGCAGGTTCGGCCAATCGTGGCTCTCACTGTCCGTGGTTCGCTGCTCCAGGCCAATGGAGGTGGCGGGAAACCGCAGCCAGCACATTCCTTGGGCCACACTGCTTCCAGCTGCCCCCATTGGCCTGGAGCAGCGAACCGTGGCCAGTGGGAGCCGTGATCGGCCCAACCTGCGGACACAGCAGGTAAACAAACAGGCCCGGCCCGCCAGGGTGCTTACCCTGGTGAGCTGCGTGCCAGAGGTTGCTGACCCCTGCTCTAGCAGCTCCATGCTTTGGAGTAACAGAGGGTCCTGTGGCACCTTTGAGACTAACAGAAGTACTGGGAGCATAAGCTTTTGTGGGTAAGAACCTCACTTCTTCAGATGCAAGTAATGGAAATCTCCAGAAGCAGGTATATATCAGTGTGGAGATAACGAGGTTAGTTCAATCAGGGAGGGTGAGGTGCTCTGCTAGCAGTTGAGGTGTGAACACCAAGGGAGGAGAAACTGTTTCTGTAGTTGGATAGCCATTCACAGTCTTTGTTTAATCCTGATCTGATGGTGTCAAATTTGCAAATGAACTGGAGCTCAGCAGTTTCTCTTTGGAGTCTGGTCCTGAAGTTTTTTTGCTGTAAGATGGCTACCTTTACATCTGCTATTGTGTGGCCAGGGAGGTTGAAGTGTTCTCCTACAGGTTTTTGTATATTGCCATTCCTGATATCTGACTTGTGTCCATTTATCCTCTTGCGTAGTGACTGTCCAGTTTGGCCAATGTACATAGCAGAGGGGCATTGCTGGCATATGATGGCATATATAACATTGGTGGACGTGCAGGTGAATGAGCCGGTGATGTTGTAGCTGATCTGGTTAGGTCCTGTGATGGTGTTGCTGGTGTAGATATGTGGGCAGAGTTGGCATCGAAGTTTGTTGCATGGGTTGGTTCCTGAGTTAGAGTTGTTATGGTGCGGTGCGTGGTTGCTGGTGAGAATATGCTTAAGGTTGGCAGGTTGTCTGTGGGCGAGGAGTAGGGACCCTGCTTTGGAGTAGGGACTTGAAATTTGGCAAGGGGTAGTGATGGTTTTCACGATGTGCTTTTTGATGTTCCTGTGAAAATCTGCCTCAAAAATTTGACCAAGTTATAAACCTTCTGGAAAAAAAAAATCTCATTTTGTACATGCTCACTAGAAACTTGTTACAATTTGGCAACTAAATGATCTGGCGATTTCATCCGCCCTGAGCGTGCTCCATCTCTCACAGCTCCTACATGCCAACCAGACTGCTCATGAGCCATTGGCACAGAACAACTCACAATACTACAGCCCAGGACTGCAGGGACTGAGGTGAACTTTCCCTGCAATTGCTCCTCCTATCTGTTGGGTGCTACTGGGTACTGCAATTCATAGCAGGGAGACTCTCCTGTGTGCTCAATGCACCTCCTGGCTAGAATGCAGAGAGGGCTCCAGAACGGGAAGAACAAGGACGTGAAAGAGACACAAGGCAGGGAGCCAGGGGCAGGAGCTCGAGGAAAAGGAAGTGAATAAGCCCTTGGCAAGCATGGAGTTAGGAGTGAGTGGAGAGACTGGGAATGAACAGAAGTGGACATAAGACAGGGACGGATAGGAACAATGTGAGGGGTGGGGGCGGGGGAAGCCATAAGGATAGGAGCAGGGATGGGACAAGGGCAAGATTTGGGAGAGAGAAAAAAAATGGGTAGGAGCCAGGGAGCATAGCACCAGCGGAGGGGACAGAAAGAGGCTGGGTGGGGGCAGGAGCAGAAGGGTCTGTAATAAGTAGAGTACACACACTCCCTTCAGAATCTGGACGTGAACCTCTTATTCCCAAGTCTCAACATTCCTTTGGCATAGTGTGAAACCCACTGGCAAAGGGTGTATCTCCATCCCCCTCACTTTTGCATGCTTGACTTGGCAACCTTAGTTTTCTTTTAACATAGTGTTGGGATGTAAATTAAACATTTATATTGCAGTAGCACCTCAAAGCCACAATCTGGTTGGGCCCCATTGTGATAGGCAGTGTACAACACATAATAAATGGCAGTGCCTGGTCCAAAGTCTAAAAATTCTAACTTGAGATGTTCCCCTTATAGGCAGATTGTTTTGTAAATATGAATTGTTAATCCATCTGGGGGTGGGGGGTGTGAGTGAGTGAGTGTGTGTGTGTGTTAGAGAGTGAGTGAGTGAGAGAGTTTTAAACACTGGGATTGTCTATACAATGTTGAAAGTACTAATCCCTAGTACTATCTACAATGAAGGCTAATCTTGAAAGAGTTAGTGCTGTAAATGGCAAAATTTTAAAGTAAAACTAATGCCCATAGCTCTGCTTCTGACATCTATACAAATAATGAGTTTTCAAATGGCATATGACACATCCAGATTGGTTCAGTAGGAAAACAGGTTTTTGTTTTTTTGGATAAGGATAACCAGATGGACAAGGATTGTATAAGTATTGGCAAAGGTAATGCTGTTGAAAGGGTGACAAAATGTGTTAAGTTAAAGTTGGATACTCAGCTTTTCATCAACATTAAATTAAAATTGCAATCTGAACATGCCACTCTATTTTGTAAATTCATCTGCCAAAAAGAGAGAGAGAGAGAGAGAGAACACGAACAGCAGAGACTAGACTATTTTCCCCTTTTGTGGATATACTGAGTGCATAATGTACATAAAAAAGAAGTCAACATCAAGAGCCTGATTTTTAGAATTTTAGACATGTAAATGCACATAGAAAGTGAGCTCATTTGCATGCCTGATTTACAAGCATATGGTAATATTTAAGCTTGGAAATGGTGCATGCCTTTCCCCCCCATATACTTTGCCATTATTATCCCCCTCAAAGTAATGATGGGGAATGGAAAAATTTGGCTTCAAGAATGGCTTAAAGCTGAGGATATACAATGCTTTGGTGATCATGGCCGTTCCGTCAAGATTGAGAAGAAGTTGGATATCATTTAGATGAAGCATCTCCATATGTCAAAATCATTCAATGGTATGAATTCAAGTTGAATGAAGAGCTCTGTCTTCTAAACTGACCAGGTCCTATTCTCTCAAACGGTTGCTCAAGGCTCTGTAAGGTGTTACAGTCATCTCCTCCAGATGCCTTCCAATTTCCCTTCAAGAATCATCTTCAACTTTGACGCAATGAAACCAAGATGGAAAAGATCCCCCAGAAGACCTAAAACACTATGGCAGGAGGACATGGTCAGACACCTGTCCTTCAGAAGACTTCCCTCATGTAATGCGCCAGGTTTGGCTCATGACAGAACATCATGGAGGCGCATAACTTGTTCAGTGGCCTTTCCACTGTTCAACCAACAGCATGAAACCTAGCCTTATTTCTGTCTTGGAAGAGAAATAATTTGACCAGAGACAGACTATTAAGCTCTGGATTTAGCGGATCTGCAAGCATGTACATGTTTGAACAGCTATGTTAGATGGCAAAAGCAAAGCTCCATCTCCTGACAGATGTGCTACGGTTCTCTGAGAGCCACTGCTCTAAACCTATCCAGGTTACTGTACCCCTTTCAGGAGTCTGATTTGTCCTGTGTACCCCCAAGTTTCACCTCACTTAAAAACTACCTGCTTACAAAAGTATCACAGCACACTATCACTGAAAAATTGCTTACTTTCTCATTTTACCATATTATAAAATGCATTAGAATATAAATATTGTACTCGACTCACCACTGAGGCACTTCAGTGTGGCTACATTGTGCCTCAGTGGTGAGTCGAGTACAATATAATGTGGAATAGCTATGCTTACATTTCAGTGTAGAGTATATAGAGCAGTATAAACAAGTCATTGGCTGTGTGACATTTTAGTTTGTTCTGACTTCATTAGTGCTTTTTATATAACCTGTTGTAAAACTAGGTAGTTATCTAGATGTGTTGTACCCACAGAAAACCTCTGTACCCCTGGCTGAGAACCACTGCTTTAGAACTCCCAACATACAGCTCTGTGTTCAAATCCAGTTTCTAGCCAGACTAAAGTTTCTGAAATTGCTCCAAGAACTATATATTGTAACTCTTCATATATATTAAATTTGTGGTCTGTATATTGAGATTTGTCAGTTCAATATACAACCCCATGATTCATATGTCAATCAGCACTATCCTTGGCTTGGAATCTCTGAGACAAATTTATTCTGGTGTAACTATGGATTTCAGTGGAATTACACCAAGAGTAAGTTTCTGCATCTGTGTCTTATACAAATGAGAGACATTTGTGACATTAAAGGACCCCCACACAGAATTCTTCCTTTTGATACAATGGATAATTGTATTAATCAGAGAAAATATGGTAACAATTGTCAAAATTCCCCCCTTATTGCTGCATCTGCAGCCTCCAAAAAGTATGCTGGATGCTTTACAGAACACAAACAGGTGCCCTGCCTTGAAGAGCTTACAATCTAATTTTAGACATGTCAAGATGAGTAAAAGTAAGAACACTCTGAAGGAAAGGAAAGACAAGGATTATAGCCAATAAGATCACAGTTACTTAGTTTATGCATGTCCACATCTTGATGTCTTCATCATTACAATTATTGTTGATGCCCTTCGGTGGAATACTTCTGAAATGCCTATTTCAACCCCACTCAGCATAATCTGTAGTGGTTAACCCCTTCTGTAAGGGCTCACCTTTCCCTTTCAAATAGCACTTCAGCATTAAATCTGATGTTTATGTATTAGTCACTTTTAACACAACAGACCCACTCTATTTAAACAGGCAATATTTGTAGTGGACTGCATATCTGTAAGGACTCAACAAGGTATCTTGTTCAACTTGACTATAGGAAACAAAGCAGCATTTAGGAAAATCAATAGAAAGGTACTGTATTTGAAATATTTCAGAGTAGGTCAATATTTCCCTGACTAGTGGGAGATTTCAGTCAGGAGACCTTGGCACTGAAGTAGTTTTTGGAGGCTTCTTCCGAAGAGTAAGAAAACAGGATTTGCTTAGCCTGCACTGCCTCTGAGTAATCAAAAGCCCAGCTGGAACCCATAAGCAGCTATCAGCTTTGTGCTTGTGATGTCACTGTGGCACTGGGAACATTTTTCACATACTAGGACAGCTTGGATGCAGTCTGCTAGCCTAGGGAGCTTATTAACCAGTCAAACTACAGACAGTGAAGCCTTCCATTTTGCAAAGTAAACTTTTCATTTTGCTAGGGTGATTATGTATTGAATATGCCTTTCAAATGCAGTGGATGCATGCGGGTTTGGATTTTTTAAAAATATCACTAATGCCAGCCAACACCAGATAAACCCGAGAGTGTCAGAGCAGATTATATCTAAGTGTGGAATCATACACCATCCATGGTGGTTTTTTCTTCCCTCCCCTCCCCCAGATTATTTCTAGGGAACATATTTCTTAGTTGTAAATATTACTAACTGTAATGTCAAGAATTCTGTGTAACACACTTAGTATGTAAGCAGCATTTTAACCAAAGGAACTACACTATTTTATTTCAGTATTGGCAGCTCTTAGGAATAACGTGATTTTGAATACTAGTGAAGGCAGTCTTACAATGATGTAAAAAGAGAGAAGAACCAGCCATATCATACTATAGTTGTAGCCTAATGGAAGATACACTGAAGTACAAACCCAGAGACCAAGGTTTCATATTATACTTTGGGGTGTGGTTGTAACAGGATCTCTACTCACCACTGAGGCACTTCCTTGTGGCTACCTCTGGGAAATAGCTCCACCCAATCTGACACCCTTTCTGTCCAGGAGTTGCAATGCTTCCTCTCAGTCACTCGGGGTGCTCCTTCTTCATGGCTCAGCTCTCCAACAAAGGTCTGCATCATCCTTGCTGCCATATCCCTATTCCACCTTCATCAGGCCTCCATCCACCCATCTTCTGGGTAAACCTTTCCTTCAGGGCCAGGATCCCACGGCTTCTACTCTTACCCTGGGTTTCTGCCTCTGAGTTTCATACCTCCAGAGAAGAATTGCAGGCTTCCACACTGCAGCCTTCTTCTGCCTCACTTCCTGGCCTTATACCAGCCCTGCTGCTCCTCTCAGCTGGGCTCCATGCTCAATCAGTGCTTGCCTATCAAGCCTAACTCTCCCCCAGGTATGGCCTACCAGGTTACTTAACCCCATCTAAGCCACATTAACCCTTTTTGACAGGATGTCACTGTCACTCATCAGTATCACAGATAATTAAGAACTTGCATCCAGTCACTTCAGATAGAGCTCTAGGTACTATTTCAAACTCTAATATACAAGAGCCAAGTATCATCCACATTGCTAAAGGCTTTTAAAAGAAATATGCTAGATTAGGTGCCTCTGTAATCCACATTTATAAAGTGCCACCTCTACAGCTAGAGCACATATAGAAGCTTATGACCCTGATGGGACTTCCATGCTAAGAGAACTGCTTCTTTAGCTCAAGTGGGAAAGATTCATAATTTACATCCACATGTCCCAGGCAGAAGGCCCAAACGTGGCTATTGTTCCATTTGGCTGTGTTGCCTGTAATCACTAGACCACAATCTGCTTCCACAATCATGAAAAAAAACAACAACAACCAGGCCTGGTGCCCAGCGTTCCACTGCTGTCCCTCTAAGAACTATGTAATGCACTGGCAACACGTGTGTTGGTCTTCACCCATGTGGGCTGATTCACAGAGAGGTTAACAGCATACTTTTCCTTTTCTACCAGCAACTCCTCTAGTTGAAGTGTAAGACTCTATACTGTAGCTCTGAAGGTTGTGGGTTCAAGCTGTGGTGATTACCTGGGAATGAAAAAAATATACATATTTGTGCAAAAGATAGTTTAAGGACCCTGCACATAGTATCAGGATGATTTGCTAATATTTATTTTACTTCTGCATTTTTAATATTTGTATGGTGCTAAGGGGAGCTGTACCTTTAAGAATAAGATGAGGCAGTCTGTGCTTGAGTCAGAGAACAATATTTGGGAGATTTTGCCATTGTGTGCAGACACTAAAAAACCTGCCTGTGTCAGCTTCAAAAAAGACCAAGCTTGATTTAATATATAAACTTATCAAGCCATATTTTCAAAGGTGTACTGTTAGCAGCAGGACAGAATTCCTCAGGGCACTGTGAATGAGCCAAAGAGAGCCTTCTACCTATGGGTCACCAGTCTGAATCCTGCAACCATCAGCAGGGATTAAAAATTGTTGCAGTCTAAGGGATGCGTGATGTCAAACTCATTGAATATAGAGGCTAAGTCCCAGCTCCAGCTCCAACATCACAAACTCCCGGTCGTACTTAGCACTAGATTGTAAGCTTTTTGAGACAGCAATTCTCTTGCTTTTGCTTGCTACAATACCTACCATAATGGGGCATAACCTCAGCTCGGTCCAGTCCTCTACTGAGAGCTTCTACTGTGGGGGCGGCAAACCTCAGACCTTTGCTCATTGGCTGGTTATCAGCTTCTGTAGGTGTTTTTTTCACCTCAAGTCATAAACCTCTGGAACCTCAGTCATCTCTTGATGCTGACTTCTGGTGAGAAATAAGCAGGTAAACTCTTACAGAAGATAAATCCTATTTTTGTGCAAACACCATAGCAGGGAAGAGAAAGCCCAGAATATGTCACTTGCAGAATTGCTTTAAAACCATTTTTTTTCAAAATTTCATTCATCAGCAGTAGCTTTTTAAAAATATTGTTGGCAAGTCATGAGCCAAAAATGAAAAAATATTAGGATGGAAGAAACATATCTGTTTGGCAAATCGGTACCTGGATGTTTAAGCTGTAATGGCCTAGCCAGAGGTTTAATAGACCAGAAGTGTGCTGCTCCAGGGTAAGGATACACATTTTACTTACACCATGCTGCAGCCTGATATATAACGTAAAGCTAGTAAAGGCCAAGGGGAAAGTTTCCACATAAATTACTCCATGAAACTGCAGAAGAGCGTGAATGTTTATAGTGTGCCATCATTCAATCTGACTGGTTTGTTATCCAGCAAGACTCAAGAAAATGGCTGGTACAGTTCTACCAAAACAACATTTGTAGTTTTTCTGCTGTCATAGCTTCTCAAACTTCAGAGAAATTTTTCCCACTTATTCAAAGATGAAGAAGATAGAAAAATATTTCTGTAGCAGCATCCATATGGTAGATGCTTAAGGAAAGTCTCTGCTACAAACTGCACACATTCAGTTACAATTGTGAGTATAAACAGACATAGAAAAGCACAATGCACCTCATAAGAACTGAATATTATTCCTCGCTTTTTGGAGCAGTAAAGGGGGAGAAAAGCAAGTATTTTGGGATGCTAAATACTAGCCCTCAGACTTGCTGTCCTGAATTATTTGTATTACCCCACCATCCATATTTTTAACCAGAGCAACATGCCCAGAAGGATGGTCCAGTGCTAGGACACTTACCTGGGACTTGAGAGTTTAATTCCCTCCCCTGCCAGACTTCTTGTGTGACCTTGAGCAAGTGTAACTGTCTGTAAAATGAGGATCTATTACTTTCCCTATCTCTGTGAGAGTTAATACATTAAAGATTTTGAGGAGCTGAGACACTAAGATAATGGGGGACATGTAAGTTCCCAAGAGGAGGTCTACACTGTAATGTAAACCTAGGCTCAGACTCATCTTGAGACCAAATCCCACTTCTCTCTCTACACAGGACCCAGAGTCCTAGGAGCCTGCGGGGTTGGAGGGTTTGAGCCCCAGTCAAGCCAGGGCCCAAACCCTATTCCTTTGCAATGTAGACACAGCCCCCCACTCCACCACATGACTCAGATCCTAGGAGGCCACCAAAAGTATCCCACAATCCCATGTGCCAACTTCCTTTGTCCTCTCTAGCTCAAGAATCACCAAACCACTCCAGGGAAAGGTAAACGCCCCTTGCTGTAGAGCAGCAGTTCGGCAAGTCAGCATTTAACCCTTCTATTGCTAACTGCCAAGCTGCAAACACTTTTGGAGACCCTTCTGTGTTTGCAGTGGAAGCTGACCAGAAGAAGTCCTTTGCAAAGCATGCTGCTTCATGGTTGCAGGAGCACAACCAGCTTTTGGTTAATCTCTGGTGTGTGGCCAGCAAAACACTGGATTTTAGTAAGAGTACCAGGAATAACTACATATGCCAGCAAACAACAAGGAAACTGACAGCATTGGAAATTTGCTCGACCGGTGACCAGTGTAGGGAGCAGATTAAGTGGCTCAAGACTGAGTACCGAAAGGGACGAGAAGCATACCTTGGGCAACTTGCCAACATCATGCCCATTTTATGAGGAGTTGGACTGGGGGCTGGGTACTGCGCCGAGCACAGAGTCAACAGTGGTGCATGATGATCTTACATTGCCATACCTGTATGTTTGCTGTTCTATAATTATTCAATGGTGCAACAAGCTAGCTGGAAACAGTCAGCTGTGGGGCGGCAAGAAGGTAGCAATGTGTTCCATTTACAAATCTAGTCCATTTCAGCTAAAGGTAGCCCATGTAGTCAATAGGTGACAAAATCATTAGTCCCAAATACAACTGGGATTTGAAATTTTATGCAGAAATGTGCTGGGCAGGGGGCAGGGAGAGAGGATAAAGAGGATGGCAGTGGAGTTGTGTGTATAAGCATCCAATCATAACAGACTAAGCCATGTGAAAGCTAATGCAGCATCTTGTCGATTTCCCTCATGAATTCTGACCCAATCCTGGGGGCTGCTAGCTGCAAACTTTCCCTGTAGCAGGAACATCAGATAGGTAGTCACATTTGAGGAAGGGCGTTGTCACAGGGCACTCCACTCACCCCTAGGGGCCACGTCTAGGGATTAGCTCCATTCAGGTCTGATGCCCCCTTCTACTGCTCATTGCATGCGCTGCCGTTTTTCTCTCACTCCCTGTAACTCAGACTGCCCCTCCCCCGCAATCCCAAGTGGTTCTGCAATTTTTTGGGGAAAAATGCCATTTTGATTTTTAACTGACCATTGTCTCTGCAATTAAACTGGCAGTGCTCAGGGAACTTCTGTGGTCTGAAACAGCTTTCTCACAACATACCAAAGTTCAGTCTGGAAAAGTAACATGTTATACCCTTGGAATTTCACAAGGATTTTTTTCTGTGCTCCTGCACTGAGCCGTTTGAGACAATAACCCACTGTGTCTTGTCCTACTCCAAAGCCCCTCAACCTCTACTGGCTGCGGTACCTCTCTGCCGCTTAGCCATACAGCAGCAGAAGCCTGCATCAGCAGACCTTTACGGTCCATTCCAAGAGGAAGAGTTTTCATGATGAACTTATGGTTGAAATTCTGAAAAGGCACAACAAGCAGGTCCACTTCAAAAAACAGAGGGACTTACAACTAGAGGAAAGTCATGGCGAGAGGCAAGAGGAAAGGCTCATACTGGCTGCACAGCTTGAGTACAGGGTTTCAGCATGAGAGCAGGCTCTTGCTTCGCAGCTCCTGGAACAAGAATGGCAGCTAAGGGAGGATGACAGAGCATTGCGAACAGCTGACATCTCTAATGGCTGCCAGAGTATCAGCTCCTGCTGCATAACCCACACCATGGCCTGAGTCCCCTCCATGGTACCCTGTGATGCAGTCCAGAAACAGCTTGGACAAATCCATGGCTAGGTGACCCATGCAATCAGGCCCTATGAATAGCAGGGCAGGGCAGGGCAACTGTGCCCCATGTAGTCTTCCATACTGAGCTCCTTCCCCTGGCACTAAGTGCACTGCAAACAGGGAAGGAAGGGAAAGACGAATGAGGGGCCTGGGGACATTCAACCATAGGGGGTTTTGTCTTGTACATAGTTTCACTGTTTGCACTTGTTGGTTTGTGCTGTATGGTTTGTTTTGAGTCTTTTTAAGGGTGTTGTTGTTGTTACAGGTATTTTGGTGGGGTAATGGCAGCTGGCCTGCCTGGCAATGGATGAATGACGTGTTTTTCTAATCTATATTTATAAATAAAGCTTTTTATGTTATCAAGAAAATGTATTGCTATCACTGCATCACATCATACAATGTGTATTTAAAATAATAAAGGTAAACACGATCAGGGACTATTCCTCAGTACAGTTAGTTACATCAATCCCTATATCAATCACTTCCTGGCATCATTCCTTACTATGAATCCATGTCCCCCTCCATTGGATAAGCAGTCAGGTCATTCATAAGCACATTGCATGGCAATCAACCTCCCCCCAACCTCTCCCTAAGCAATGAAATCCCACCACAATCAATCAGCTCCTTCCCCCCCGCCACAAGCACATGCATAAAGGTACTATTCTCCCTCTTCCACTGGGCCATGTAAATCCAAAATGTGGGAGCACAAAGCATCCCTGACTTCTGTTGTCTTGGTGCATGCAGCTCCAGCTGTGGTAGGTGCACTTCCAGGCAGAGTGTACTGATTCAGTGGCCCCTTGCTGTCATAGGCCCATTCAGGGGGAAAATGGCTCACCTCTGGCTTCAAAAAGACTGTGAAGAGCACAGCAAGTCACAATAATGCACACAGCATTGATGACACTGGAATCGGTCTAAATATCTTTAGTGGGATTTCAGTCTGACAAAAGTACATTCAACAGCCATTCTACACCTGCTGAGAGTGTAATTGAACCTCCTCTTGCTAGGCCTCTGAAATCAGGGCATGGTTTCATAAGCCAAGGTAAAAGGAGGTACATCCAGGGTCCCCCAGAATAACAGTGGGGACAGTAACTCCATTTATTACAATGTCATTTGGTGGGAATAGTGTCACAGCTTGTCCATGAGTGTAGATTTCCCATAGGTGAAAAACCCTGGCATCACAAACTTTTCCAATACAACCCATGTTGACATTCACAAATCAACCTCTGTGGTCCACAAGAGCCTGGAGGAGTACTACTCTTTGTGATTTATGTACTCATGTGCTCCTTGAGGAGGGCAAACTAGGGGCACATGAGTCCCACCAATCGCCCCTGTGCAGTTTGGAAACCCCATCCTCTGAAACCCAGCTATTACTTCAGGAATCTCTTTAATGCCCATCTCCTTGGGGATAAAAAACACACCTGATTACCTAGTTGACTTGCCAACACCAAAGTGGTTGGCAAAGGACCTGTAGAAGTCTGGGGTAGTCAGCTTCCAGACAGTTATAGCAACTCGCTTTTGGACCTGCATGGCTGCCCTCATGTGGGTGTCTTTATCCTGGAAGGTTAGGGCAAACTGCTCACAAATGTATCTTCCTTCATGCAAAAGCCTTTCGACCCATTTATGGCCACCCCAGGTCTGTATGACAATGTGGTCCCACCAGTCTGTGCTTGTGGCCCTGCTCCAGAAGCTCCGGTCTGCATAGGGGACATCAGCAGTGATACAGAGTATCATAAACAGCTTCAGTTTGAATTTGCAATGTTTGTGTCTTCCTCCTCCTGCACCCTCAGAAGCTCTGTCAGGTGCCTCCAGTGGGTCAGAAAATGTACCCAAGCATATCTGCCTGTTTCCTGAACCAGGAGTGGAAAATGCAAGGGAGAGTTCTTCAAAAGGCACCTCACCTCATCCACACTGCTGGCCCTGGTAGCTGGGAAAATGTGGACCAAAATGATGCTTGCGAGGATGTGTTGGCAGGTTGTTCAAACTTCCTATAATGTACAGCGTGGACATTCAAGTTTTCCCATGCTGCACCATAATCAAAGGGATAGAACGGACGCATTTTGAGAAGGCAAAAGGGAGTCTGGGATACAGTTGACTTGATTTGTGTCTACGTGCAGCAGTGTGGACACTAGTGCCCCAGATTCGAGCCCGGGTAGAAAATTTTTAATCTAGGGTTGACAATCAGTGTAGACGCTCAAGCCCTGGATTCTCTAACCCAGGGTCTGCTGACTCAAGTCCCACTAACCCTGGGCTTACATTGCAATGTAGACATACCCTAAGAGTCTGAGGCCTTGTCTTCGCTACAAAATTGGATTATGTTTGAACATAAGGAGGGAAAAGTTAAGATAGCCACGATATTACTGAGC
Source organism: Chrysemys picta bellii (assembly GCF_011386835.1). Lineage (NCBI taxonomy): Eukaryota > Metazoa > Chordata > Testudines > Emydidae > Chrysemys > Chrysemys picta. The sequence continues at coordinate 64,892,756 of NC_088795.1, read as the reverse complement.
AAGGATTTTGCAGTCTCTTATAGACAAGGATGAACTGTGTCATGGTGACAAGTTATGGTAAACCTTAGCAAGTATTTGAACACAAATATAGGATAACAGTTCCTGAAGTTCAACCATGATTGGTTGACAACAATGCTGATCACAGCTTGCCCTTGTCTGCATTAAGGGCAAAATTGTGGTCTGCATCACTTTAGTTAATCTGATTCTTCATATGTGTCCTACCAATCAAATTTTGTAATGAAGACAAAGGCTTAGAGGCACTCTAACCAAAGCATGTGTGTAGGTTGTCAAAGTTACCAGGCTAACTGCATCTCAGATCCCTCCTGGTCTCTGAGTGTACCTACTCTAGGTCTCAGGCTTCTAGTGGAATCACACAATTCTCCCACTCTCAGACTGGCCCCCGTGTTGCAATCTACTGTGCATCAACTATAATTTACCACAGCAGGTTTGACTTATGCTCAGACTCTGCAATTCTGTTCCCTTTGGGACAATAACTGGTAACACTGGTCTACAATTTTTGAGAAGTCGTCTGCTTCAGAGATAAAATGTGCTATTTATTATGTATTTTGATGTGCTGAATTCAAATATGACAATTAAAACAACTGACTGGCTATTGTTTCTAAGATATTTAAGTTTTTACATTTTATGTCTATGTATATTGTGTAGATAGTAGAGTTTTAATCCTAAATTGTAAACCTAGGTCTTTTCATGTGTTTATGGTTGCTTTACATGATATTTCACCTGTCCTGTTTATGTAACACTTTAAAAATCAGCAAAAGGGTTATATAAATCAAATTTATTATGAAACAAAAGGCAAAAAACTATTCTGTACATAGTTTAGTCCTATTCAGTGTCTACTCGGCGCTTCTTGGCTTGTCTCTTGTATTCATTAAATAGAGCATCTCTTATCACTGTCCAGCAATAGTCTGCAAGCATTGATGGGCTCCATTTGCCCTGATAGCGTTTCTCCATTGTTGCAAAGTCCTGGTGAAATCGCTCGCCGTGCTCGTCGCTCGCTGCTCCGCAGTTCGGTGGAAAAAAAACTCTAGATGAGAGTGCAAAAAATCTACCTTTAGTGACATGTTGCAACCAAGGCTTTTGTATGCCTTGAGGAGGTTTTCCACCAACAAACCTGTAGTTGTCTGCCTTGTTGTTTCCGAGAAAATTTATTGCCACTAACTGGAAGGCTTTCCATGCCGTCTTTTCCTTGCCACGCAGTGCATGGTCAACTGCATCATCTCGAAGAAGTTCACGAATCTGAGGCCCAACAAAGACACCTTCCTTTATCTTAGCTTCACTTAACCTTGGAAATTTTCCACGGAGGTACTTGAAAGCTGCTTGGGTTTTGTCAATGGCCTTGACAAAGTTCTTCATCAGACCCAGCTTGATGTGTAAGGGTGGTAACAAAATCTTCCTTGATTCAACAAGTGGTGGATGCTGAACACTTTCCTTCCCAGGCTCCAATGACTGTCGGAGTGGCCAATCTTTCTTGATGTAGTGGGAATCTCTTGCACGACTATCCCATTCGCAGAGAAAACAGCAGTACTTTGTGTATCCAGTCTGCAGACCAAGCAAGAGAGCAACAACCTTCAAATCGCCACAAAGCTGCCACTGATGTTGGTCATAGTTTATGCACCTCAAAAGTTGTTTCATGTTGTCATAGGTTTCCTTCATATGGACTGCATGACCAACTGGAATTGATGGCAAAACATTGCCATTATGCAGTAAAACAGCTTTAAGACTCGTCTTCGATGAATCAATGAACAGTCTCCACTCATCTGGATCGTGAACGATGTTGAGGGCTGCCATCACACCATCGATGTTGTTGCAGGCTACAAGATCACCTTCCATGAAGAAGAATGGGACAAGATCCTTTTGATGGTCACGGAACATGGAAACCCTAACATCACCTGCCAGGAAATTCCACTGCTCTAGTCTGGAGCCCAACAGCTCTGCCTTACTCTTGGGTAGTTCCAAATCCCTGACAAGGTCATTCAGTTCACCTTTTGTTATGAGGTGTGGTTCAGAGGAGGAGGATGGGAGAAAATGTGGGTCCTGTGACATTGATGGTTCAGGACCAGAAGTTTCATCCTCTTCCTCGTCTGACTCAAGTGAGAATGATTCTGGTGCATCAGGAACCGGCAGTCCTTCTCCGTGGGGTACTGGGCGTATAGCTGCTGGAATGTTTGGATAATGCACAGTCCACTTTTTCTTCTTTGACACACCTTTCCCAACTGGAGGTACCATGCAGAAGTAACAATTGCTGGTATGATCTGTTGGCTCTCTCCAAATCATTGGTACTGCAAAAGGCATAGATTTCCTTTTCCCGTTCAACCACTGGCTTAGATTGGTTGCACAAGTGTTGCAGCATGTGTGTGGGGCCCACCTCTTGTCCTGATCTCCAGTTTTGCAGCCAAAATAAAGGTGATAGGCTTTCTTAACCATAGTGGTTAGACTGCGCTTTTGTGATGCAAAAGTCACTTCACCACAAACATAGCAGAAGTTATCTGCACTGTTCACACAAGTACGAGGCATCTCTCCTCACTCTGGCTAAACAGAAATGTGTCCCTTTGCAAAGTCAAACGCTGACAAATAAGAGAGCACGACACTGTATGATTTCTAGAGCTGATATAGGGCAATTTGTTCAGCAGAGTGATGTAAGCTTCGTTATGATTGCATCATCCATGACTTCTAGGAATAACATGATGCAATTCATATCATGTATGATGCAATACCAGCTTCAGATTGCATCATTCATTGTTTTGCCTAAAAAGCAAGTACTGTCCAAACCCAGTCATAGATTTATTCATAGATCCAGTCAAAGATGTATTTTAGTCATTTCTGGTTTAAATTGAAATCCCTTCCCTTTATAACTCACTTATCCTCCGCCATTCCCAAGTCAAGGGTCGTATATACTGACCCAATAGCATATCTTGAAAACTAGAGCCAATCAACAATTTTAAGCATCATTTTCTTTCTCAGTGACCCAGAATTAGTAAAGTTTGACTACATTTATTTCAGAAGCATTTTGGCTGTAGAGCAGTGTAATCGGTGACCAAACAGCTTCCTTAAAACAAAATTTTATTCATATAGCACAAAAGCATTCAGAGGAAAAATATAGCTTAAGAACAATAAACCAGACTGTACATGTCTGGCTTTTCCCTAAGGTGTCCCTGGCCCTGGGAAAATCCAGCTTTTTAAGACTTCCTCTCCACAGTCTCGCTCTGTGTCAGTCTGTCTCCTTGGACAGTTCTGACAAGTGAACTTTTTAACTCTTTAGTGCTCTTCTGATCACCAGGCTTCCAGCTTCAGCAAAACAAGGTTTGCAACTTGTTTGAGACAGGATCCTTGAAGCTAACAGCTTGCCCCATTGTTTTTAAAAAGCAACAGAGGGTCCTGTGGCACCTTTGAGACTAACAGAAGTACTGGGAGCATAAGCTTTCGTGGGTAAGAACCTCACTTCTTCAGAAGTGAGGTTCTTACCCACGAAAGCTTATGCTCCCAGTACTTCTGTTAGTCTCAAAGGTGCCACAGGACCCTCTGTTGCTTTTTACAGATTCAGACTAACACGGCTACCCCTCTGATTGTTTTTAAAGTGTATATATGGGTGTTCTTTCTTGGAAAGCCATTGTGTTGCTTTCATACACACAGGGCGTCCTTAGGCATACGCAGCATACACAGCTCTGTAGGGCACCATGAAAGTTGGGGCAAATTTCACGGTGCTCTAGGCAGCTGCGTGCTGCATACGCATCAGTACCAGCCCCGGCAACCAGCCCTATCCCTTGGCCGGCCCCCCCAGCAAGGGGCAGGGCCGTCCCTAGGAGGGTGTGGGGCCCTGGAGAACTCCCTCCGCCCTGCCTCTTACCCCTTCCTCCCTGCTCTGCCCCTGGCCCGCTCCCATTCCACCTCTTTCCCCAGCGACCCCACACTCACCAGCGGCGGTGGGAAGTGACGCAACCCAGCACCAGCCCGTTCTACTCCGCCAGTTCTCAGCCACGGTGCTCTGCTTCCCGCCACTGGTGAGTGTGGTGAAAGGATCGCCCCATGCACTCACTGGCGGCGGGAAGCAGAGAGACGCAGCCCCAGTCCGCTCCGCTTCCCTTGCCCCGGCCCCAGCCATAGCCATGTCACTCAGGTTGGGGAAAGGACCGCCCCTGGCTCTCACCGGCGGTGGGAAGCGGAGTGCTACGGCTAGGAGCTGGTGGAGTAGAGCGGCCTGGGGCCGGACCGCTCCACTTCCCACTGCTGCCAGTGAGTGGGGGATCCCTTTCCCCAAACCCCCTCTCCCAAGCGATATGGCTGGGGCTGGGGCGAGGGAAGCGGAGCGGCCTGTTCCTGGCCCCCCGCTAATCTCCTGGGCCACTCTGGGCCTGTGGGGCCCCCAAAAGTGGCCCCCCACAGCTCCTGCCTCCCAGACCCTGGGGTGGGGGGGGAGGCCTGAGGCTGTGTAGGGCACCCAAATGGCTAGAGACTGTCCTACATACACAGACCCCACTGAATTCACATATTATAGGCACATAAACTCTCCATTACCCCTAAGATACAACAATTTCCCCTTACCGACCAAGTCACAGTGTTAATAACATTACATAGCATTAGTCATAACACTATTACATATCAGCTCTGCATCTGTCACATAAGTGTTTACCATTGAGTAACATGAGGTACTACTCCCATTCTCTGCAAGCTAGGGAAAAGAGACAGGTTATCCAACTTGGAAGTCCTGCATGACAGAACAGAGCACTAGCCCTAGGTGGGCCTAGTCTGTACAGTTTAAATACTAGAGGATTATTTTATATCGCTTGAAACATTGGTACCTACAAGTTACATCCTCTACTGCAGCAAGCTGGCATATTTAGATTTGTATTCCTCTTTGTTCTGGGGAAGCAGAATAGACATAGGTATTAATAGAAGAAATCTTGTCAGAAGTCCCTGGTCAACAAGTCTTTAGAATTAATAACTCTTTCCCATTAGAGATATCAAAATCTTATCTAAAGATTTCTGAATGAGAATACTCAAAATAGTGGCACAAGGACTAAATTAACTTCTTACTTTCAGGGGTGATTTTTTTTTCTCTTTTTAAATTGTAGGCAGCCACCACGCAATATTCTTGATCTACAAGGCTGCAACACTAGGGGCAGGCTTGCCTGGAATTGCACTGACTACAACAACTTCTATCATGCTGACAGCAAATGGGCTACAATGACCAGGGATAGCTGGTCATCAAGGGGATCTGCGCTTCCCAGCTTAAAGGTACAGTACTTTCCCTAAATTTATAGCTGAAAATTTCAAATCGAGACTGTGGTAGTGGCAAGAAAATGATAGATTAAAGGCTGGCTTCTTAGGCCTCGTCTACATTAGGTGTGTGTGTGTGGGGGGAGGGGGGTCGATGTAAGATACGCAACTTCAGCTACAGGAATAGCGTAGCTGAAATCAACGTATTTTATTTAGACTTACCTCCCGTCCTCACGGTGCGGGATCGACGGCTGCGGCTCCCCCCTCGACTCCGCTACAGCTGCTTGCCCTGGTGGAGTTCCGGAGTCGACGTGAGTGTTCGGGGATCGATATATCATGTCAAGACAAGACGCGATATATCAATCCCCGATAGATCGATCGCTACCCCCCGATCCGGCGGGTAGTCTGGACATAACCCTTAGAGTTGTGGAGTTTGGTGCTGGTCCTGTAGAGCTTGGCAGCGCTTTTTAATTGAGGAACAATCATATACTCTGTTCTAGAAGAAAGTTTAGCTAAATAAACATGCTTAAAACTAAAGTGATCAGCATCAGCAGGCCAGTCCCTATACAGGTTTTTAGGGCCTATATAGAACCTCAAAAAACAGGTCTTAGCACCTGTAGTGTATAGTATTCTAGAAACACAGGAATAGTTGGAGCACTAATAGTCGCCAAAGCAATACTGGTTTGTTAGTTTAGTGATAACTAAACAAATACCAAGAGGAGATTAACTGTCTAGGCTTTTTTGTGTGCATGCGCACACACTCCTAGGCCACAGAGGTTCAATAGTAAAATAAAACGGCCCAACAGTTCATACCTGAAAAGAAATGATTATAGGCATTGTTGGAATTCAGCTCCAGAATGGGGACCCACTCTCTCGTTGCTCAGATACCAGCTCCAGTCCTCTTTCCATATAATTCAAGTTGGATACCCCAATCACCTCATCACTCTGTGGTAGGGGAAAGGCCATGAAAACAAAAGTACTCATGAATCCATTCTTCTCCAGCTGAAAACAGTTCTAACTCCATCCGTAACAGGGCAACTGATTGCTCTCTGTATGGGAACCTCTTTGCTCATAGAAGGAACAATGGAGCTTTCCTTCTGTCATAAAGGCTTTTTTAGCAGATCACCATGGGATCATTAGAACTCCAAAATTCAGTTTATAGGAGACTGCATTTATTTTTAAAAGCTCGAGATAGCACTAGCGAGCTTATGAGTGACTGTCTTGATCTTGAGGGCTCTCTGGACAACATGCAGTTCATACTTGTAATTCATAGACTGTCTTAGTCCTGGGATTGAGCCAAAACAGAAGATTGACTGTGACATATTACAAGGGTAGTTTTTCAGCATGTGGATTACTAGTATGTGGCAATTAAGCTAATTTTATGTGGGAACAGCAGTATCATAAGGTCAGAGTCTTGTGCTTTGTTTACCAATCCATCCAGCTGCCTTTTCCCACATCTAAAATCCTGGCTTTCATTTTTAGTTTCACTCCATTGCTTTTCAATTGTGTATATACAGAAAACAGAATAGCAAGAATATATTAAGCCATCACTGGTTATTGAACTGACTTCATCCTACCTATATTTTATCATGTCTCCTGTACTGGAGGGAAAAGCTATTCTTTAAAACACTATTTTTCTTTGTTTTACACCAGAGTTAGCATATAGTCCACAGTAGTTCTATCAATTGCAGCTCACTGGGGTAAAAATAAAAACAATAAAAAACTAGTGGTCTTCAATAAATAAGTAGAGAAGGTACATCACCACCAGCTTTGTAATTCCAGTTGCCATTTATTTCATGGAATATAAATCTTAAAGCAGGTATCTGCCTCTGGTATTAGTATTATTTTGTTTCAGGACATTTTTTAAACAAATCCTGAATTTTGTTGGCAAGTATCAACTCATGGAATTGAGGTTAATAGTGAAAAATTACATCCCCAAGCCTTGACTGCCTTAATCTGTTTTGAATACCCTATCAGTTTTATTACTCATTGTTAGTCTCAGAGAGTCTACGTTTTTTTATTTACAGATGTACACGCCCTCTCCTACTTTCTGACTCCTCTGCTTGGGTGTTGCATGTGTACTGATCTATAGCTCCTGTTGATACCATTCAATTTATGCTCCCGCTTCTTGTCCAACTGCTGATATCCTGTTCCATCCTCAACCCCTCATTCATTCATAAAATGTTCCCTAAAATAACATAAAAATTCATAGAAGATTAGGGTTAGAGACCTCAGGAGGTCATCTAGTCCAATTCCCTGCTCAAAGATGGACCAACCCCAACTAAATCATCTCAGCCAGGGCTTTGTCATTCCGGGCCTTAAAAATCTCTAAGGATGGATTCCACCACCTCCATAGGGAACCCATTCCAGTGCTCCACCACCCTCCTAGTGAAATAGTTTTTCCTAATATTCAACCTAGATATCCCCCATTGCAATTTGAGACCATTGCTCCTTGTTCTGTCATCTGCCACCACTGAGAACAGCCGAGCTCCATCCTCTCTGGAACCCCCCTTCAGGTAGTTGAAGGCTGCTATCAAATCCCCCCACTCTTCTTTTCTGCAGACTAAACAAGCCTAGTTCCCTCAGACTCTCCTCATAAGTCATGTGCCCCAGCCCCCTGATCATTTTCCTTGCCCTCCACTGGACTCTCTCCAATTTGTCCACATCCTTTCTGTAATGAGGGGGCCGCAACACAGGATGCAATACTCCCAATGTGGCCTCACCAGTGCTGAATAGAGGGGAATAATCACTTCCCTCCATCTCCTGGCAATGCTACTAATGCAGCCCAATATGCCGTTAACCTTCTTGGCAACAAGGGCACACTGTTGACTCATATCCAGTGTCTCGTCCACTGTAATACCCAGGTCCTTTTCTGCAGAACTGCTGAATTGTTAGGGTCAATGCATTAGCTAGCGTTCTCAGCCTTATTGATTAAGTCACAAGTAAAGATCCAGTTTATGGACTTATCCTAAACCTAGGTAGAAGTTTTCACTCAACAGGAGATAGCCGCATAACTCAGCACAAATGGTGCTCTGGTTACGGCCTAGACCAACAAGGGAAAATGCAAGTCAGGATTACGACCAAGAGGCACAGCTGTGCAAGTGTTCTCTGCATGCTACTAGGCCTTCAGTCTCATGAGCACCAAGTTCTGTTTACCTTAAAAAGGTCACTGTTTTGGTAAGAGTCCTATGTAAAGGACAGGCTATGCAGTTCACCACAAAGTGAGTGAGTGTGAAATCCTAGTGATAATAGAGTAAAACAAAGTTGTATTCACTGAATGTACGGGACAGAGCTTGGTACCACACCAAGCACTGTAGGAGATTCCAGATATATGTCAAAAGGCTACAAAGTTTACAGTTACTGGTTCAAAATAAAAGAAACTGAAGCCATTTCAGGGAGATGCACAGTGAGGAGAACTTGATGCCAGGAGTTATTTTTCTTGTCCCCTTCAGCCTGAGATATTACTAATCTTTATGGAGTTCAAACTGAAGATGGAATGAATGGTTATAAAGATACAAACCAGACTGTACCTCAGCTCTATTCCCAAACACAAGGGTGCAAAAAAAATTGTTACATTAATCCCCTCTCTTCTCCGTGTATGTAATGATTGGCTGCAAGGCCAACAGATCCAGTCGCTTCTACAGTTTCTCCATTCAAATCTCATGCTGCTCTGAGGCCTCCAGACTGGAGAGTTGCTTGGTGCACTCTGGACAATATCCAGCTTGGAAGCTTTAGAAAGATGATGGATTTAGCATAAAAAAACTGCCCTGAAACAACTGGAAATCTGGTGAAGTCTGTGATTGTTCATGCACATTAAAAAAAAATAAAAATAAAATAAAGTAGAGAAAATTGAGTGAAGCACAAAAATACAAATACAGAATCTCAGGCTCTTACGGCACTTGGCACATGGACAAGTATAAATAATTTTGTTTTTAAAATAAAGTCATATAGATGTTATGAAAAGCCTTATGTTATGAAAGGGTAAGGAGTGAACCTGGAAACAGGCACAGGCCTATGTGATATCTATTGAATTAAGAGATAACTAGTTCCTCCACAGAACCTAATTAGCGAGGGCATTCGGAACATTCGTGTTCACTCAATTTTCATTTCTGCTCACAGATCACTTTTAAGGTATCAGCTTTGGCTGTGTATAAATGGAGAGGGGGCATCTGTAGATTTGAGTAGAGTTTAGGGAACATAAGCCCTCGAACCTTGCGAATACTGTCTATTACAGTGGTTCCCAAACTGGAGTTCATGAACCCTGAGGGTTCACGAAATGTTAGAGGGGGTTCTCGGGAAAAAAATTCCCTAATGGCGGACAAAGCTGTCCCTAGGGACCCCGGGCAGCAAGGGGCCAGCAGCACGGAGCCATTAGACTTCCACGAGCTAAGCAGATCAAAGCAAGTATATCTATCACACTGAAGAGATTTAAACTTCAAGACTCCTTATAAATGGAAAGGGAGGTGGGTATTTTTTGCTGTTTTTAAAATTAAATAGGCAGCTGGTATTTTTTATTTTAAATTATTATGAAGAACAAGTTTAAGCTTTGTTGTAATGTGTATTGTTTGCCTGGATTGCCTGGAATGCTCAAGACCTGAATGCTTGTGTAGGAGGAATTCTGAGTTGGCTTCTTAAATACCTTCATGATGTTTCACATCTGATACTCCTTGATGAAACATAGGAGCCTTGTCTTATAACAGGCTTATTCAAAGTGATACAAGCTACGAAAGTGAGATATTGGAAGAGTGTCGCCATTTTCATAATGTAATAAAAATACTGTAATAATAAATAATAATAAATAGTGTGTAATAAGCATGTCATAAAAACAAATTTTATATTTCCCAGATCACTGCTTTTATAATTTATACTCAGATAAGGAGAAAATCCCTGGAAATATTCATTTTTAGGAGGGGGTTCGCGAGACTTGACATTTTAGTGAAAGGGGTTCACAGGTTGTTGAAGTTTGGGAACCACTGGTCTATTACAATGTCATATCTGCTGCTGCACTACTGATAATGGTACTAGCCAACTGTACCCATCAATGCAGTGTTCAAGCCGAGCTTTATCCACCAGAAGCAGAAAAACATTTCTAAGAAGATATTTAAAAGGAAAAAAAAAGGCAAGACAATTTAAACTGAATTCAAAAAGTTTATTGCACCAAATGTTGCAAAGAAATAGACCAAAATTATACTGTACATAAACAGCAGTAAGAAAAAAATTTCCACAGTTTGATACTGATACCCATTCAGTCAATCCTAAAAAAAGGAAATCCTCTCATAAAACATGCAATAGCAACACAATTAGATTTGCTTCTAGTATGGATAACCAGTTATGTATGTCATTTTAGTCCATTTAACTGGAGTAGCTAATGTATAGTATATAATTGGCAGTTTAGACTCAATTCTGATTGGAGTTCTTTTAAGTCAAGAGCGGAGGTTGGGGAGAGGGAATCTTGCTTTAGATAGTGACCAAGTTGTGTCACCTTTACATACAACAGTTTGGTGTTTTGAAAAAAGGCTTTTCACTTTCAAGAGTGAAAATATACAAGCAAAACAACTTACTTATTATTTTGTTCTCCAAATTATAGCTATGAAACACAAAAAATTAAAAGTATATATTCATACATTTGAGGCAGAAGAACTATAGTTTAGATTCATTAATAATTTAGGACGCTATAAACTAGATTAAAATGTTTAGCTCTTATTGAAACTGCTTTAGATTAAAAGACTTTAATTATATGCAGTCCTATAGCTTAGTGTTCACCTGTACTGGCATTTCTCCCCCAGGTCTGTAAAAGTTTAATTTAATCTGAAGAGTGTACATTCTTTACATTGGAATGTGTAAACTGCGGTTCTGTAGGGTTTTGAAAGATTACTCAGCCTCACTTGTGTGGAAGAAAAATATGGATTAAGAAGTTTACAAAAGATTTATAATACTGATAAAAATAAAAAAGCTTTGGAATCTTGAAGATTTAAGCTACATTTTTATTTCACTGTAAGTTTTAAACATTTTTCCTGTACATTCATATCACTTTTCATTCTATTAAAAAAATAAAACAAACATGCTATAAAGATGTCTAACACAACATTTGTACATACTTACTGCTCTGTCATGCCCAACCAGCAAGATGCTACAAAAATGTTCAACAGGTAAGCTTTACAAAGTTGAAGAGCCCTAAAGGTAGTATCCTGTCAATTGAGGTAGTATATTTGGTGGGAGGGAGAAATATTTAAGTTTCTTTAAACTAAAGCCACCATTTTTTTTAAATTAAGAATTATACAAACCTTAATTTTAGAGATCAATTGAGACTAAAAATAGGGCAGTCTCGTGTAATTAGTGAAGAGCAGCAAAGCGTTATATAAAAGGCAATAATTATACTGTAAAGATTTTATATTGGGCTGAGGAAAAGTTGATTGCATTTGAATCAATTCATACATCGCCTTAAATTAACGTACAATTTTATCAAACAGCAGCACTTGTTGGGGGTAAGTGGTAAATTAAGGATTTCTGATCAAGGTTCTAATCCTGCAACATGCTGTGTGCAGGTTGACTTGCCTTCAATGGGGCTCCATGTGGATACAGAGGTCTGCTTGCAGGCATCTCTCTGCAAGTCAGTTCAGACGGAAGCAAGACAAGCCATTTTTTGTTGAACATAAACAGGAACTAGACAAACTAAATTACTATGAAAAAACTGCAGGGCATGAAGTAATGAGAATGCATAAAATACAGAATTCTTGCATACTTACAAGGAAAGTCATTACACACACCTACACACTTACTAAGCGGAGAGGGGAAGTTTGCCAACAGGTGCACTTGCTATGTCATTTGGTTTCAAGCAAACCATGGAGTGGAGGTCAAAGCAGCTCGGGGGAACCAAATCAGGGCAAGCAGATTTCTTCATGTATCAGCAATAAGATAACCCAAACCTCAGGAAGACTGTAGCCACTCTGAAGAGCATATTGGGAAAAAGGATTAATTGTCTACAGTGCAATTAAACACCCATGACTGGCCTAGGTCAGCTGATTCATGCTCATGGGGCTTGGGCTGCGCGGCTATAAAATTGCAGTGTAGACATTTGGGCGTGGGGTGAAGCACAGGCTCTGGGACCCCAGGAGGAGGAAGTGTCCCACAGTCCATGCTCCAGCCCAAGCCTGAAAGTCTATACTGCAATTTTATAGACCTGCAGCCTGAGTTAGATGACACGGCCCATCCCTGGGTGTTTCATTGCTGTGCAGACATACTCTGAAAGTACTATGCAAAAGGAGACTCCTGGAATGTTAGATTGGAGAACCAAATCTTAAATAATCTTATCTGTTTAGAACTCATACCTGGAAATTAAGAGTCTTTCAACTTGGACACAAACCTTCTGCACAAAAATTTCTCATGGTAAATCTACACGTTCCTCTCAGACAGACAGAGACAGACTAACAAGATTAAGGGCAATTCTCTGTCATATTTAGAACAAAATGAAAATCCCCATAATACTCACCTTTTCTCACTTTAATTATTGAAGATTTTCTTTAGAAAACCCAATTATCAGGGCAGTATGAACTGAAACTCTGTACTTAAATGGGTCCCTACAATGCTGGGAATTCTGGAATCACCAGCAAGGATGGTTCAGTGAGCCAATTAATAAATCCTAGCAGGTAGGAATGATTCTAGTCGGAAGAGTTCATGTTTCTAAACAAGTATTTAGACAGCTTCGTATCAAATGCTAAAAGTACCCAATACTACTCATGTCTGTGTTTCCACGGAATGTTTGATAGTCTAACACTCTGCTTGGGTGGGTTCCTTGCCTCTAGCTTTCTTTGAAAATAATGTTTTTATTTTCTTTTGCCCTTTCTTGGTCTAAATAGTTTCATATGCTGCTCAATAGTGTTCAATGAAAAAAGTAACATTGTACCTTGCTGTGTATACATTGTATGTAAATAGTAAAGTTTGTGCCTGTGAGCAGAGAATTTTAGATAACTGTATACTATTATATGGAACAATATAGAGACTGGTGCTATGAACTATTTGACCCAATGGGCAAGTTTCTTCCTCAAAGCAGTTAGTCCTTAATAGATTAGAAGGCACTGAGATGATAGTGCAAAAGTTCTGTAGAATCATAGTGGATGTTCATATTAATAAATCATGATGTCCAGGCTTGTCATTGTCCTCTTTGTTTCACTTAAAACAGCCCCTACTTTCAGTGTGAATAAAAGGTCAACTCCAAATAGTAGCAATGCATTTGACCAGTATTTTTTTTTTTTAAATAAACTTTTGTTGAGTTTATGCCAATTGGTTGGTGTATGTGCGCACACACACACACACACACACACACACACACACACACACACACAGTGTAACACATTTGGTAACATATTGTACGTTAGCTTGTCAAACGGAAATATCTTAGATGGCAATATTGGATTCCATTAAGACTTAGGACCAATTCCCAGTTTTACAGGTCATACAGAAACTCAAAAATCTATTAATGTTGTAAATGCAACAATGTAAACTTGTAGTAGAAATTCTATAAGGCTTTCTAAAAAAATCCTCCTCTCTCTCAAAAAGCCTTCTTCATACTAATGTTGGGGTGGCACTACTTATAATCTGAGCTCATTCTGTTTTTTCATCAGTAAAACTAGAAGCAGCTGCAGCTTCCTTTTATCCTTAAAAAAAAAAAAAAGAAAAAAGAAAGAAACAAACCTCACACATGCCACATAACTCAGCTGCTGAGTCAAAGTTTCTTGTTTTGAGCTGGCCACTACTACAATACAAAAGGATGTTTGTGTTCTGCAAAACTTCATGTCCATCCAAACACCTCTGTATAGGAATGCTACATACATAGTTTACAGCGCCAGCTCTGCAACCAAAGAAGCACACAAAACACCATGCGATCACAAGTGCAGTATTAGAAGAACCATCCTATTCCACCTGTTCTTTTTACTGCCACCTCATGGGTTTTATTAGCAGTGTTTTCTGCTAACAGTTCAGTGTTCGCTGTAGTGTTTACTTTTGTCATTTAAAAAGACCGCAAGGATGCATTCACCTTCATGATTCGTTAACTTCAGAAGCGAGTGTAAAAAAAAAAAAAAACCAACCTGAATGCCTTTTACATTATGTAAACTGAAGTCTTTAGATAAAGTGTCCAGCTGAAAGTTGAATCAAAAGGTGTTGGAATGCACTGCCATCACCTGCTCCCCTTTACCGGTACTTGGCACGTCTGTTCTTCATTCAAGATTCCTGTAGTTTGTTTAGGGAATGACTATCCTGAGATTTTAACTTATAAGAGTATTTGAGCAACATACGGGGAGTGAGTGCTTGCGATAGCAGCCAACAAAGGCAAGTCATTGGATTCAATCCTAGAAGTTTAAGAAAAGGAAGAAGGCTTTTAAATATTTATCTATCCACCTTTTACCGGAAACAAAGAAACAAAAGTTTCCCCCTCCGTCTCCCACCTTCCTAATCCACACCAGAAATAATTGGAGGTCACTCCCTATATCACTGGTGATTTAAAAGGCTGAAGTGAGGTCTCTTATCATTAAGGGTTCATTATTTTTATTATTATTTGACCAGTCATAGCATACCAATAAATGTACAGTAGTATATTTTCATTTGTAGATTTTTACAAAATAAGAGATCAGTGTTCTTGTGTCATGCATTATCTTTGCTTGCTTTTAAATTCTTCACTAATTCACAAAATTCAGTTTGCAGCTTCTTCCAAGCCATTAGTGTGAAATAATCAGGTTCTACTGCATTAGTACCACACTAACACCAGTTTGAAGAAAATAGTCAGTTTTTCACAAGTATTGTATATAATCAAAATCAGACAGGCTCAGTGTTTCAGCACCACAACAGCTTTGCACCTCCTGAGACAGAGGTTCATGTTCTTAGCACTCCAGGTAAAAAGTTAAAATTTATTCACCCAGGCTCTACAAAACTCAAGATTCCACAAATTGAGACTATGGCCATAATAAACAATTTAACATTCCAAAGGCATATTGCATCAAAGCCTCAGTAGATGTTTTTGACAACAGATCCTGATCTGAACAGCATTACAGCTGAAGTTGCTTGACAAGAACACATACCCACTCTGCAATCAAAGCAGGAGTAGAAAAAGCACGGCCCTGTCAGCTATGGCGTTCAGATCAGGATATGAGATTTGATGAGAAACAGAATGGAGCACCTCATATAGCTGTGGGGAGGGAAAGTTAAAGAACAGGGAAAGCAAAGAGTAAAAGGAAGGAAGTGTGACTTAGTGGCTAGAAAACTGGACTGGGACTCAGGAGACCAGATTTCTATTCCTAGTTCTGACACTGGCATGGTGGGTGACCTTGGACAATTCCCATAACCTCTATGCTTCAGTTTCCCCATCTGTAAAATGAGGATAATGATATGGCCTCCTTTGTAAAGTGCTTTGAGATCTACAGATGAAGAGTGCTATGTAAGAGCTAAATATTATTATTATTATTAAAACACTAAGAAATAGCCAGAGAAATTGCAAGCTCTTTTGTTCGGTGTTTGTACAGCACACAGCACAATGGGGTCCTTGTCTATGATTAGGCTCCGAGGTGCTACATTAATACAAATAATGAAAATCAATAAATGTAGGATTGACAGAGGGAGAAAGACAGAAGAAAAAAATGGACACAGTCTCTTCATTTGGCTGTTGGACAAGAGGAATACAGTGAATGTACAGAAAGGCTGAAAAGTGAACAACTGAGAAAAACTTCAAAGAAAACCAAGTCATGCACCTTAGTGACTGAGTTACTGTACATAACTGATTAAAAAAAACAAACCCAAAATGTCACACATGATTAACAGCAAGAAGGCTAGCATGCATTTTTAACAGTTAAAGCTAATTAGTATCAGAACTGATTTCTGTCTTATTTCTGAAGATGGGCTTTTAAATTATTGTAGAGAACAAAATCAGTAGGAAAGGGGAGCGGAGAACACAAGCCAGTCTGACCAGCACACTGAGAACAGCTATGTGTGTGTGTTTGGTCTTCAGGATGTAGACAGGTGCACGTGTAAAGGCTGCATGTAAAGTGAGTAAAACACACTATTATATATAATTGCTGAAAGGAGAACACCCGTTCGTGTCCCCACACCTGCCTTTTGTATCCAGAACAATGAATACTCCTGACCCCCCCCCCAAAAAAAACCCAAACAAACCCCAACACCCCAACATTTGGAGGCACTGCTTCTGCCCACCCTGAAACTTCGATACAAAAGGGGGAAAAAAAGATCGGATTGACTGATAACAGGCCAAGTCCCATTCTGTTTGCCCGACAAACTGCTCATAAAAAAAACGTTAATTTTTCTTCAAGAAAATAAGGACCTGCTATGGTTCTTGATGCTAAATTTTAAACAGTTCAGTTTGACTTCCAGATAGCTCAGTGGCACACGTTTTCACACTTTATTTAGCATCTCTCTCATACAAGCCTAGAGGGTAGTGAGAAGCAAGCCTACTCACTGAACAGTGGGGTAGCATTTGAACTTCAAGGGAGTTTGGTCAATCTTGCCAGTAGTTTATAGCAGCTCTAAAGTCTTACTCACCCCAATACAATTCCTAGCTCTTTTACATGAACTCTTGTATGTCCTCGCAGGTATTCCGAAAGCATTTTGCTTTTGAGGTACATCTCCTGTAGCCTATCCTCAAGATGCATTATGCACTGTAAAAAACACACCAGAAATTTCAAGAATCGATTTAGCTTTCATGTGAAATCATTGTAAATGTGTAAACTCATAATTTTAGCTATTATACCAGGAGGCATGATGTAAGTTTAGCGTAACTTAAAACCCCCAAAAGAATAGGCATAGTGCTCTTTGTAAGTGGCCAACACAATCATAGCAAAACGGATCATTTTTCAGAGATTTGGGTCAGGCTATCTTTCCTGGCTAGCACTTTTGTTGCAGTCAACCAGCCATATCCAACTCCCACTGTAGTCAATGACAGTCTTTTCACTAACTTAAATAAAAGCTGGATCTGACCCAAAGACATTTAAGGCATCTAATTAAAACTGAAACTTGAAGACTTTGACTAGGCCATCTTTATTACTAGTCACTACTGTTTTTCTGAAAGATACAACTTAAATAGCTGAATCTAAAATCGGAACTTTATAGCTCTGCAGAATTGCCAGTTTTGAAGAAACTAAGAATTATAAAAAATAGCACTTTCAATTTTATTTTATATTTGCAATAAAGTGTATGAAGACAGTGACGTGGGCTGGAGTGACAGGTTCTTTTGTTCATTAATTTATTTTAAAATCTCATTTATGAACCCCTTGTAGAGGTTTTGCAGTACTAGTGCTAAAGGGTTTTAATATTGGTTCAACGGTGTTTAATAACTAAATACTAGTTGTCAAATGGTAAAAGTTGAAGTTAAATTGGTATTTCAGTAATTAGACTTTTAAAGATCGCATTGTCCATTAACTAAATATACTAGAAGTTCATATGCTTTTTATAGATTTGAGAGAGAGAAGTTAAGTGTGAGAGCAATTATGTAAGAGAATAGGTGAAATACCGGGTGCTATTGCAGTCAGAGGCAAAACTACCAGGGGGCCAAAATTACACCCAATATTTTTAGTGCTAGAATATGAACTGGTAAGACACTTTATTGCATATTTTGGTACAGGACACAGGATGTGTATTAAATTTGATACATCATCTCTCTGCAGCAAAGACCAGTTCACCAAAATCAAACTAATTCAGCTCTGCATGCTCCTAGAGATGAAGGCAAGCAGCGTATGCAGTAAGTCACATTGCAGAGTACATCTGACAGGAGAAGGCAGCAATTAGACACGCACCAGGAGCATGCAACTTTAGGTCACATTAAGTATATTTCTCAAGTTTAAGGAGTAAAAACCCTGCATTTGTTAAAGCATATGGAATTCTTAACACTGTCCTAGAAGTTTGAATTTCCTTTTGTATTTTATGCTAATGTACAATAAATTCTGCTAATTAAAGTGTAAGACAGAAGAGAGCTGTGCTTGGTAGGTAAGATAACATTATTTTGATGTTCTTTAACAGCATAAATAAATATTTGAACAATCATTCTTTCAGTTCATAATGGTTCTTATATACTTGAGAACAGATAATGGACCAACTGTTTAATACTTTGGGTAGTAGGAAAAGGAGATACCATCTCACGACACAGTGCTAGCTAAGGTGAATTGACAACAGCTTGACTTAACATTTTCACTAAATACCCACATCACAGACGAGGATCAGAACATGGTATGAGCTAGGATAACACATTCTCCATGCACCCTCAAATGCAAAGGGAATCCATTAATGCAGTGGTTCTCAACCAGGGGTATGGGTACCCTTGGGGATACGCAGAGGTCTTGTTTATACTGCTCTATACTGAAATGTAAGTACAATATATCTATTCCAATCGATTTTATAATTATATAGTAAAAATGAGAAAGTAAGCCATTTTTCCGTGACCGTGTGCTGTGACTCTTGTATTTTTATATCTGATTTTGTAAGCAAGTAGTTTTTAAGTGAGGCATAACTTGGGGGTACTCGAGACTAATCAGACTCCTGAAAGGGGTACAGTAGTCCGAAAAGGATGAGAGCCACTGCATTATGCATCCTCAATAGACTGGCTTAGGGATAGACATCCATATAAGTAGGTGTACACTAGGAATTAATTCCATAAACTCTTGTCATCTCCTGAAATTTGCATTTCCACAGTTTACCTTCTCAGTTCTTATATCATTAATGTTATATGGGATTAAGAATTTTCTGAAAGTAAAGAATATGGATGGTAGGTAAAGAGAAGTGTTTACCTCTCCGTTATACTCCATTCTAAAGGAGATTCAGCAGCGTCACACTCTTATATGGTAACCTTTACAAATAGAACACTTCCATTCACTGAATGCCAGCTAAAAATCAGAAGATACTTAGAAATTTTTAATTTGATGTGTGGGTACACCAGAAAAATCCCCTTCATTCTTGATGGCTGAAGAGTTCAGGCTCATCATGCCTACAGAGGCGTGAGAAATGAAGTGGAATTTTTCAAATTTTCCTTATGACTTGTACCATTGAATGAGTGAAAAATTATTCACAAGTCAGCTTTCAATATCAAAGATATGACTCAAACTGGGATATAAAAGTTTTGGGTGAGATTTCTTTTTAAAAAGGTGCATTTAAGCAGCATCTATGCCGATTTTAGTTTGTTCTTTCCACTAACCATGGACATACTCCAATAGGTGGGCTTTAATATGGTCACAAATCTTGACGTACCACAATGAGCACACCATTGACCTGTGTTGCCTATAGCTCAGAGCTGTTCTGTTTTGTACCATACAAAACACAGTCTGTTGATCTAAACAATGGGTGGGTGGCTCAGAAGAAAAACTGACAAGAGAGACAGTCTGCTAAGACACAAATTTAGCAGCATTATGTTCATCGTTGGCAGGGGTTCTGTGGGAAAATAGTATGTGATCATGTAATTCAAGACTGTAGTATAATGCATACACACAAGGTGTCTGAATTAAGGCTGAACAGGCAACCTTAATTCTGGCATTTACTAACTTCTGAGTCCTTGACTTTGCAACCTTAATGTTCTTTTAATACAGTTTTATATGGGTAATGTATCTGTAGGTGGGCTACACTGTGCATGTTTAGTATATTTACTAAATTGTTTCACTGTAATTGAAAATCAGGCAGGTAATACCTGAAGGCCCTAGCATAAGAAATTTAGCACACATGACTAAACCATTCTTATTAGCCACAGTTGTTCATAAAGAAATACTTACAAAGTCAGCTGGGAGGTGGAGTTTGTAAAGCTGTAAAATGGACTGCAGCAAATTGGACACTTGACTGGAGACTAAGACATCTTTGCCTAGCTTCATACTGTCCATCATCCTTCTCTGGCTTGTAGCCACCTGTACATTCCATTTATCCGTATCGGCAATAATACAGACAGCTTCTGCTATGGGCTCATCTAGTACTGGATGCTGCAATAGGTACAAAACAAGAACACTAGCTATTCAAAACATTTTCAACTGGTGTTCACAACTGAGACTAAAAGGCTTCACTAGCACTTAAGTTTTGCGGGGGAGGGGTGGAATGATAAAGTGGGAAGAGTGTTTCAAAGAAGTGAGACCAAACATTTGTTTTTGTCTAATAACAAAAGTTTTTATAAAAATAACGTGAAAACTGTGGAGAATTTGGATTGGATTTTGTTATGGTGAAATAACTAACAAGACAAACTTGATTTGGGGCCAAAGTAAAAATACGCAAGTCAGATGTGTTGATTTTTTTCTTTTAAAAAAAGATGGGTGTGAAAGAGACAGCTATATACTAATTGCAAATTTCTTTATACAAAAGGAATCCCCAGCTCCCATATTGGACCAGCTTTAGTGCTGCTTTCTCTTACAGGGGAGGCATAAAAGGGTTAGACTGGGGGCTAAAGCTGCGGCCTGTGTGTTTCAAAGACAAATTTCTGTTCTGTAAGTGTGGAAAAAATTGCAATTTCATTGCTCAATTTAAAACACTCCATTAGAGAAACACGGTTCTTTTTACTGCTTACTTCCTGCACTGCTACAGATAGCTAAAGGCACTTAATGTCTGCAACTAGGGCTTGTTAATCTTTAGTCGGCATTTACTGTGCAACTATAAATGTTAATTTAGTGATAGATCAGTTACAATAAATTACTTGTTTTGAACGTACAAATAGAGTAAAAATCAGACATTTTAGACATGGTCTAACACACAATGAAGCTTGTGCTTATGGCCAACTAATCTGCACTCAGTCATCTGTGCTAATGACTGGCAAAATCTCCGTCCCTACAAGATTTCTCATCTCCATAGTAACATGTACCGTAGTAGGTGGTAACTGCATTAACAAGCTTCCAGGCACCTGCAGACCATCTTAGTTGTGTACAATGCAATGCAGTCAGCCTGTTAAGGTGACTGAAAAGGGAAGCACTTCAATATTACATTTTTTCCTATTGTAAAGAATAATCCTGTTAAACTTTTCAAGTTGTAAGTAGAGAATTAGATATTTCCCTCCCCCCCATTTATGTTTGCATTATAAGATTTATACAGTACAAATGAAAGGGCACATGTGAAAGGGTTGTGTGTGTGTGTGTGTGTGTGTGTGTGTATGTGTGTGTGTACTGTCACATGTTCTAAGAGTCAAGAAGTGTGAAGTCTCCATATTGGTCACTAACAACTTGTTTTATTGAACAGTAGCTATCCTCTATCTTTTCCCCATCCAGAAAATGTTCTCAGTAAGATCATATCATTCCTACTATTAGAGGTCAGTGGCTCTGAAAAAATGTAGGGAAACCTACATGCACTGCATGAAGCAGATCTGCTGGTAACCACTGCTTGAGTTTTTCATCATTACTTATTCCATGCAGTACCAGATCAGGCATGTATGTGGGACAGTAACCACCGAGAAGTGACCTTCCAAAGTTTTTCACACTTGGACTGCTGATTATGTTGGATCTGAAACAGAAGAATATGAAGCCCATTCAAAAGCCAAGAGCATAGCCATCCTTCAGATATCTCTCCCCATTCCTCCTATAGGCACAATAAGTATGGTGAACTTGTCAGCATAATAGACTTGTCACAAGATCTTCAAATACATGAAACTGATGCAATTCTTATCTGACAGGCTACATTTAGATGCTGTTGAGAGACCTGACATTAACTAGCCCTCAGGTTTACTCTGTGCCTGGATCTGTAGCCTGTTTAAATTTACATAGCAAGTCCTCTGGCATTTAAAATTAAGCAGTACTAAATGAAGCCACACAATGAAAAAAGAAACAACGAAGCAGAGTTAATATTGGTGTACCTTAACATTCCCTGACTAAATTTAAACAGTTAAAATCTAGAAAACTAAAATGTTTTGAAGAAAAGAAGACAAGTCTGCAACTGTTAGGCCTTGTGGAATATATAAGCTCCCTGTTTTGCAGCTAGTTGGCTTGCTGAGCTTGAGAGTTCATTGCTTGGTTCAGTGAACACTTAACTAAATGCATATGCAGTCTCCAGCAAAGCAAAGGCATCCGTCTTGAATCAGAATTATGCTTGCATTAAATTTTAGACTTCATCCGTGTACCAAAAAGTGTGATTAGAATTTTTATACTCTCCCTAAACTCAAAAGGATGAGAAAAGTATTTTACTCAAACTTTCACAGATGTTCACCTTCTGCCAGAGGACAAACATGGAACATTTCAGCCTTAAGGGAACAGTTTTCAAGACCCTACACAATAATAAAGCCCAAATAACTGGCTGATTGAAGTTCATAGAGCTCTGCCTGGTCACAATGGCTCTCCTGCACTGTTCAGAACTTAAATGGTAAAAGATGTATGTGGGGGATGGAGATGTTATAATGGAAATTTAATAACAACTTCTAGCAAATATTATACGTTAAAGTTACTTTAAGTACTCCAGACCAGTCTTAGGAGGTTTATTTTATTTGTTTTTGTTTTTAAGTAAATGAATTTAAATGTTCATGCTGGGTAGACAGTGAAGTTTTCAATTCAAAGCAAAGGCAATAACTATGCACACTCCCTACCCCACCAGCATGTGTCTTAGCCCTGGTGAAGGACCAGAAATCTCTGAGAAAAAAAGCCCTGTCAAATAAACAATTCTTTTGGCAAGCAGTCAGTGTATCATCCTACTCAATCTCTGCCTTTTGCTGAGACTGCCAACAAGGGACACAGTTGCAACAGCAATTTTTACAGTACAGACACATCAGCAAGAAACTGAGTTGAGACCCCATGCATTTCACAGACCACTGAACAGCTCTTGGGTAGCAACAGCGTTTGACCCCAGTTGGCACAAGATTCACTCAAATACATTCTTTACCTTGGTAAAGGAAGTTCTACTTCTGTAAATTCTTCATGCCTATTGCTGACATGGCCTCGAGGGTGTAGATCAGAGATACATGAAGCACCATCGTCGTCGCTGTCTCCAAGTGCACTATCTGAACTCTCATTCCTAGGAATATCCCCTTCAATTCGGAAGGAGATTTTTCTTCCAGCATCCCCATAGGGGACATCTTCAGTGACTACTTGGCCAGAGTCCTGTACGTCAGAACTTGTTTTAACAGAGTCAAGTGAATGGCCCTCCCCATTCTTGGAGCACAGGATTCTAGCTTCCTTTAAGATTTCAGTTTTTACAGTTTCTATTTTGTTATCAGATGGCTTAAGTGATTCATCTGACAAGCCACACCGAGTAGAAGTATTTGCTACATTCATTTCAATTTTATTACCCTCAGCAAAATATTCATCAAATATACTTGCACTCGCTTCACATGACGGAATTTGTGCATAACAGATATTACGCCTAATGTGTAATGGGTTAAGGGAGGCTTTGGAAGTTTTTTGTTGGCTCTGGGAAGTTTCTGCAGGCACATTTGGTGGACTTGAAGTACAGCTTGCTACCTGTAGATTTTTTTTGAACGCCCTAAAATTTTCATCCATGTCCCTCTTGCGAGTTTCTAAATCAGACTCTGGCGATGTAGAACTTCCAATCTGGAAGGTGACCCTTTCTAAATGAGGACTCCTATCAACAAACCTCTCAGGACACGGTAGAACAGATGATCTGCCAGATGGCTTTTCTGCCACTTCACTCGTGGTCTGGTTGCTATTCTTTAAGTCATCCGTTAAATCCTCTGATTCTATTTGTTCTTCAAAATGATAGGACACAGTTCCTATATCAGCTACCTTCCCTTTCCTACTGTCATCTACCATTCCTTTAGACTCAGAACTGCCAACTGTGCAGTCTTTTGATGCAATACAGGATGCCCAGGAGCTCTGATCACCCTTTCCTGTTACTTCTTCATTCTTTTCTTTTGAGGGTATTGGCAGAGCAGGAGAGCTCTCTGGGTTACTGACATGCCCCACCTTGCTACTGGTTTGATTTCCACCATTCTTCTGAGGTAGGATTGGCGGCACAAGAGCAGGTTCATTCTTAACAGTGACAACCACATAATCAGATTCTTCAACCTCTCCCTTTTCCAATGTAGTTGTGATCTTCCTTCCATTTAGCAGTTGCTCTTCCTCTCCAACTTTCCCATTCCAGGTCAGTTGATTTTCCTGTAGCTCAGAGCACCGTAGGAAGTATGTTAGAACGTAGAGAATACGTTGAACTAATTCTTTATGTTTTCCAACAATCACAGTCCGTGTCAGCCTAACAGGAGAGCCTATGGCACCATACAGATCACCTGTGCAAACATATAGGGAAACAGGTACTTCACAAATGTGTATGTGGTTACACTACAAGTTTCAGAAGTAGAAAACAGACATTCAATGCATTCTTTGTAAGAACACACTTACATAATTTGGGCAATTCCTTTTTAGATCATTTTAACATGCTTTGCCTCACAGCAAATTAATGGAGGTTTGAAACATTTGTTTTTCCTTTTTTAAACCCAGTATTTCCTCTTATTTGCACCCAGGCTTGTTTTCATAGGGTTGATCATGAGCATGAGACTGCTAGCATTCAATCTCAGTCACCTCTACACTACTGGAAGTTTTGTTTTACAAAACAAAGCTTACAAGATGTTATTTTCATTAGGAAATGGAGACAAGGAAAGTAAGTCTTTTTACTTATATGCTGAGCACATTGCTACGGAAATCAGAAGCAAACAAACAGGAAGCCCAATTGACATTTTTAATAGAGTTTCTAGGAATAAAAGCCAAATCAAAGCCTTGATCCTAAGAACATACTCACAGGATTAACTTTATGCATGCAAGTAGTCCCACAGGGAATAGGGAAAGAACAGGTTAAAGATTGTTAGATAATTTAGATGTATTGAAGTTGGCAGGGCCTGACAAAATACACCCTAGGGTACTTAAGAAATTAACTGATGCAATCTCTGAACCATTAGCAATTATCTTCAGGAACTCATGGAGGATGGGTGAGATCCCAGAGGGCTGCAAAAGGGAAAACATAGTACCTATCTTTAAAAACGGGGAACAAACGGGGACCAGGGGAATTATAGATCAGTCAGCCTAACTTCGATACCAGAAAGATACTGGAACCAATTATTAAACAATCAGTTTTTAAGTACTTAAAGGATCATTGGGTGAACACATAATAGCCAGCAAGCATTTGTCAAGAACAAGTAATGCCAGAACAACCTAATTTCCTTCTTTAACAGGGTTACTGGCCTACTTGATTGGGGGGGGGGGGGGGGGGGGGGGGGAGGGAGAGAGGAAGAGGGAAGCAGTAGACGTGATGTAGCTCGATTTTAATAAGACTTTTGATGCAGTCCCAAATGCCACTCTCATAAGCAAACTAGGGAAGTATGGTCAAATTGAAATTACCATAAAGTGGATACACAACTGGTTGAAAGACAGTACTCAAAAAGTAGTTATCAATGGTTCACTATCAAACTGGGAGGATGTATCAAGTGGGATCACCGAGGGGCCTGTCTTGGATCCGGTATTTTTCAATATTTTCACTAATGACTTGGATAATGGGGTCGACCGTATGGTTATAAAATTTGCTGATGATACCAAGCTGGGAGAGGTTGCAAGCACCTTGGAGGACAGCATCAGAATTCAAAAAGACCTTGTCAAATTGGAAAATTGGTCTGAAATCAATAAGATGAAATTCAATAAAAAACAAGGGCAAAGTACTTCACTTATGAAGGAAAAACCAAATGCACGACAACAAAATGGGAGTAACTGGCTAGACAGCAGTACTGCTGAAAAGGATCTGTTCTAGTGCATCACAAGTTGAATATGAGTCAGTATCAGTTGTTAAAAAGACTAATATAATTCTGGGGCATATTAACAGGAGTATCATCTGTAAAACATGAGAGGTAATTGTTCTGCTCTACTTGGCACTGTTGAGGCCTCAACTGGGGTATTGTGTCCAGTTCTGGGAGCCACCCTTTAGGAAAGATGTGGACAAACTGGAGAAGTCCAGAGAAAAGCAAAAAAACTGATAAAAGGTTTAGAAACCCTGACCTATGAAGAAAAGTTAGAAAAACTGTATAACCTTAGTTTTGAGAAGAAGGGGGGAGGGACCTGATAGCCTTCAGATATGTTAAGGACTGCTGTAAAGAGGATGCAGCAAAGGAGATTTAGGTTAGATGTTAGGAAAATCTTTCTAATTATCATGGTAGTTGAATACTGGAATAGGTTACCAAGGGAGGTTGTGTAATGCTCATCATTGGAGATTTATACGTACAAAGTTAGACAAACAACTGTCAGGTATAGTCTAGATATACTTGGTCCTGCCTCAGCATGGGGTGATGGACTAAAAGATGACATCTCGAGCTCCCTTCCTTTACATTTCTATGATTAACAGTTAGGTGTATTAAAGCAAATGCTTGCTTGCAGGATTCAGGCTTAAGTTAGTATTATATGTATATAAACTTATAATAATAATAATAAATAATAATAATAATAATAATAAGACAACACAATATAAAATTTTAAAATAAAAACTTAAGGTTTGCAGAGACTGAGCAGTTCCTTCATAATTAACAATATAGTTTTATCACTTATGGAATGCTGCAATTAACTGAAATCATAGCATTTTAGTATAATTTAATAATAAAACATGCATTTATAAAAAGCTTTCCATTTTTAAAGCTCTTTACAAATATTACACCCTAACCTTCCAAAAGATTTGTTTTTAGAAAGCACTTTTGTACTATGAACCCTGTCTTTTTAGGATGGAACCACCAGAGGGCAACATTTTCCTTCATACTGATGTACATTACAATAAACATCTGAACTCACTTTTTTTTATGTGAGAATAAGAAAGAACTGAGATGATTCGAGTTCAATCATTTAGAATTTGTCTGGGTCTTTAAAACTAGTATTAGCTTCCTTCTGAGCCTACCCCATAATGTACACTGTTACCAGCTCTGAGTTTGGGTAACAATTTATTTCCCTTCTTTCTTGTAGAACTACTGGCAGCTCTTCCTGGGAGAGAGGACAAAATCTACTGCCCAAACAGGCATCATACAGCTCCCTCCAGCTGGCTTCTATATACCTCAGCCCTGGCTTCTTGTTTCCCTAAGCCAGCTCCCACTTTCCTGAACCTCAAAACACCCAGTCCCTTACTCCTCTCCTCAATTACTCAATAACTCAGTAACTTTTCAAAATCTCTCTTTCTGAAAGCAAGCAATACAACTCTTCACCACAAATATATATATAGAGGAGTTCGGAATCTTCAGTGCCAGAGAGGCACTGTTCTCAGTGGTGGCAGATGACAGAACAAGGAGCAATGGTCTCAAGTTGCAGTGTGGGAGGTCTAGGTTAGATATTAGGAAAAACTATTTCACTAAGAGGATGGTGAAGCCCTGGAATGGGTTACCTAGGGAGGTGGTGAAATCTCCATCCTTAGAGATTTTTAAGGCCTGGCTCGACAAAGCCCTGGCTGGGATGATTTAGTTGGGGTTGGTCCTGCTTTGAGCAGGGGGTTGGACTAGATGACCTCTGGAGTCCCTTCCAACCCTAATCTTCTTTGATTCTATGACAAGAACCAACTAGAACTAAGCTAGATGATAAGCAGCAGGAACATCATACTGACACGGAACTATTGTTATTCAAGTTGCTTCTTTAGAATTTCACTAAATTTTCTGGATTGTTTTACATTGGACAGACCATATATAGGAGGGCAAAATGGAGTGGGGGTGGGATTGCCCAAGTAGTGGAATTTTTGAGAGTAAGATTTTATGCATGTGATTATCTACTCTGCAAACATTCATGTCCACGTACGTTGGCTCTGAAGAGAAATGTTCGGAGATGAATAAAACTGCCAGTTATAAATATTTTGCCAGCTCTCACTCACGTGCTTCTTAGATCATAGAATATCAGGGTTGGAATCAGTCTAGATCCATCCTCTTTGGAACCCCCTTTCAGGTAGCTGAAAGCAGCTATCAAATTTCCCCTCATTCTCCTCTTCTGCAGACTAAACAATCCCAGTTCCCTCAGCCTCTCCTCATAAGTCTTGTGCTGCAGTCCCCTAATTATTTTTGCTGCCCTCCGCTGGACTCTTTCCAAATTTTCCACATCCTTCTTGTAGTGTGGGGCCTAAAACTGGATACAGTACTCCAGATGAGGCCTCACTAATGTTGAATAGAGGGGAATGATCACGTTCCTCGATCTGCTGGCAATGCCCCTACTTATACAGCCCAAAATGTCGTTAGCCTTCTTGGCAACAAGAGCACGCTGTTGACTCATATCCAGCTTCTCATCCACCATAACTCCTAGGCCCTTTTCTGCAGAACTGCTGCCTAGCCATTTGGTCCCTAGTCTGTAGCAGTGCATGGGATTCTTCCATCCTAAGTGCAAGACTCTGCACTTGTCCTTGTTGAACCTCATCAGGTTTCTTTTGGCCAAATCCTCTGATTTGTCTAGGTCCCTCTGTATCCTATCCCTGCCCTCCAGCGTATCAACCACTCTTCCCAGTTTAGGGTCATCTGCAAACTTGCTGAGGGTGCAAGTCCACGCCATCCTCCAGATCATTAATGAAGATATTGAACAAAACTGGCCTTAGGACCGACCCTTGTCCATAGCCACGTGATTTCATGTATCGAGATACGTAGTAAGCTATGTAGGTAGAAGAGAGTCACCACATCGGAGGACTTAGGGCCAGATTTTCTAGCCAGTTTACTACCCCTTTGTGCAACTGAGAAAGAGCAAAAGGGCTGCAATTCCATTGCCAATGCCCAGATAGAATTTCCCTGGCATAGAGGAACCCTCTGCTTGCCCATCTACACTGCCGCCAGGCACTGCGCCTCTCTCACGCCCAGTCTCCCTTTCCCAGCGAAGGGGGTGCACCAGCGCTCTACTATAATAATACTCCACTGGCATAGGGTCCATCAGGGACCACAAACCAGTGGCAGACTTTAATGCTGCCTGGCAGTAGCTTTAGTTTGTGTCAGACGAGGGCTGGCCAGAGAATCAGAGAGCTGGAACCAGCTCCCTGACATCCTCCCACCCCAACCCCAACATGCTTACAGATGACATACAACTTTTAATCTTGTCTGCCTCTGCATAGCTCCCATCTAAGAGGTATTTTTAAAAATAACTGTGTATATTCAATGTATTTGTAGGGAAGTGCTACATTTCAATTAAATAGGTTAAAGTTTAGAAACTGTTTTATACCATATATATTTTTTTTGTTTAAAAAAAGGTTTTCTACTGACCGAGCTGTGCCCAGAGAGAGTTATAAGGATGCGATTTTGCCAGCAGGTTTACAGATTGTAATGTGCCTTTCTCAGAGAAGGCCTTTATGGGAGGATGGTCAACTGGCATTACAGTTGGGACCCACGCCAGGTGATAGGTCAGCACCGCAGTCAATAAAGCAGCTAAGAACCTAAAGAGAAAGAATAAAACAAAAATAAGATCCCAGAAAAAAAAAAAAAAAAAAAGATAAAGGTATTCCACCTATGCTCATGTCTGCGTGCTTCCTATTATGCTTGTAAGCATTAGAAAACAAGTTACTGTGTATGTAAGGGGATGATGCAGAAGGAAGCATACTGGTTTTTGTTGATCTGTTCTATCAGAAGTGTAAATTCCTTAAGAAAGCGCTGGCATAACTGGTTCTTTTCCAAAGTGCTGGACATCATGGTAAGCCACACAGGTTCTGCGATCCTTGGAACGGAATACAGGTTCCAGATTGTAAGTCTACCAAAAGAAAGAAAAAAAATAAGCTGTTAACCTGTGAATGAGGTTGCAAAAATATATAGAAGAAAAAATAAACAGTTTTCTTCAATCTCTTTTATAACATCTGTTAGGAGTTCTAATAGTTATGTAGGTTCTGTGCAGCTAGTTAGAGGCTCCACTCACATAATGAGAGGTGTTCGGTAGGACACTAAATTATATGAGATGTACCATAAGTGCGTTAACAATATTCTAATCAATACAATTGCAATTTCCTTGACAAAGAAAGTATTCCTCTGAGCATGCAAGGAGGATATGAAATTCATCTCAACACAAACTAAACAGTTGGACTAAACATTATAATGTTTTAATGAATCAAAATGTATTGCTGCATCAAGTTCAATAGGTTAGTTTTACCCAGTAATTGCTTCACATACAATCAACATTTATTTCATAATACTTTCCGGTATATTGTGTAATCAAAGGATGCAAATTGAGACTCTAGGAGCACCTTTAAGACTGAAGAACTATGCTGCAAAAGTTTAACTCTGAATGAAATCTGCAGCTCAACTCATCATCCTGGCTATGCAACAACCAGTCAGGTGCTTTACCACCTGAGTAAATATGCCCAGATGATTAGTCAATACATTGATCATGCAGTTTTAGAAGTGTGATCTTAGACATACAATGATTTGATGGGTAGCCTGATATCAAAACACAAACCCATCACATATGGCCACCATCTCCAATAACGGCTGTTAGTATACCTCTAATTTAATTCCAAACAGATTTGCATTATCCACAGTTAAATTTCTAGCTGAAGAGATTATTGGCTTCTACACATTTAAAAGTTTTGTACAAATAATCTTCACAAGTTAGCAAGTTCAGAAATAGCCCTAGTATAGTGGAAAGTTTGGGGCTTTCCAGATCATCTAGTTAAATTTTCTGTTGTTTTATGGGTGATTAGTGCATGAAAATTAACAACAAAACGTTCTGTCCACTTTACATTTCAAAATCTACCATTTACTAGAGCAATCTAGCGGTGTGTCCCCAAGCAATTACTTGCATATACATACAGTGTAAACATACAATTCAATTTGTGTGTGTCAAGTTTCTTTCCTTGGATGTTTGTATAAGTTGATTTTACCTTTGATCTCTGGTTATTTATGCCCATTTTAGGTTGTCTGTATACAATTTACTTTTTCAAATTTGCTAAAAACATTTTTTCTCTGGTGATAAGAAGAGTTAGTTTTCTTAAGCATGTTATTTAAAACATGCTCTGGTGTGGTATGAATGGCCTCAGTTTGGTCTCTTGCCTCTGGGGCTAAACAGCGTGTGAAGGCTGATTTTTTAAGGCTCGTTATTCTTCAGTGATCATTCCGCAAAAGTTACAAAAGGCTTAGATCCAAGCCATTGTAGCTACAGTACTCCATTATCTACATTGTGTATGTTTTAAAATGTATATTGTTTTAAACTTCATATCATTTTTTCCTTTGCACTGTATACTATCTTGCCAACTGTAGACAGGAAGTGTATCGATGCTACAAGAGAAGCAAAGGGTGAGGGGTACGGAGGGAAGAAGAGGAGAGCTTGAAGAGGAGAGCTTGGGGGAAAAAAAACTAGTGGCATAAGACAGCAAAAATTGATACAATAGGAAAATATTATATTGGGGAAAAAGTCAAATCTAAGTCATAAAAATCAAGTCCGTGGTGTAACACTCATATTTTACAGTTACATACTAAGAACTACCTTAAAAGAACATTAAGATCGAAAAGTCAAGCACTCAAAGAGTTAGAAAATGCCAGAATTAAGGTTGCAAGTAGGCCTTAATTGGACTTCCATAAGTATATGAATTACGATACAGTCTTTAATTACATGATCATATACTATTGTTCCACTGGACCCTAGCCTTCTTCAGTGCACAGAGTAGATGTTGCTCACTTAATGATATTCAGTATTTTGTTTTGTCCTGATTCAATGGCCTGATTTTCTGTATGCTATTCTAACCCTGCTCTATTATTATCAGAACTATTCGTTTCCTGAGGAGCTATTCTACGGTGATTTTCAGTTTAGTATGAGTGCTTCACAACATTGACTTATTTTCACAAATTCTATAGCAAGGTCATTTTTTCAGTCAGCATGCCTAGTGGTCGGGGCCTATGACCCTCTCTCACTTCAAGTGTGTCCTGAACCCCTTGGATGGGGTTCAGCTATGTCAGCTTCCTTGCTGGTAACTCCTGGTCCTGCCCATTGCAGGGTAGGCACAGGGGATCCTGACCCAGGATCCTCAGAGTGTGATAGCATGGGATGGCCTAGGTTCAGCCCACTTCCTGCTCATCTGCTCCTGGGCCATTTCCCACACACCGGATGCCTCAGTTTGGGGCATGGCTGTCACTGAGTTACAACACTTTGCTTCCAACCCCAAAGTCTGGGGGCTTATGCAGGTGACTCTCTGGTTCCTGTGTACATGGTTCTCCATACCTCTGGGGTGATGTCTCCACGAGCAAGAGGGAGACTCACAGCCAGACCTTCTCATTAATGTTTTTTTCCCCCTACTGTTGCAGGGTAGTCCTCCTCCAGAAAATGGCTTCTCTCCTTCCCCCTTGCTTGGGCTGCTAAAGCTCTTTTTATACTGCTCCTTTCCCCAGGCAGTGCCTGAGGGTCAGAGCTTTCCCAGCCCAGTACAGCTCGTGTCCTTCCCCTGCCTTAGTGTGGCGTTTATAAACTCCATCACACCCTGTGAGGCTAGGGATCAGTATTCTTCCCCATTTTACAGATGGGGAACTGAGGCACAGAGAGTTTAAGGTCAAAAGTACCCCCTAGTTTTGGGTGTTCAATTTGAGACACCTAAAATGTGATTTTTCACAATACTTAGCATGATATAGCAGTGTGTTCAAAGCACAGCTCCTGCTGACTTCACTTGTAGATTTGAGTGCTCAGCACACTTCTACACATCAGTCCACAGGCGAGTGAGTCAGGCACCCAAAATATGAGGTACACACAATTAGTGACCACCTGTGAAAAGTTGGTTCAAGTAGCTTTCTTGCATCACACAAGAACTCTGTGGCCCAGGCAGGAGTAGAATCTAATCCTGCAGGCAGCACTCAACTGCCTTAACCATGAGATTGTCCTTTTTGTTCCTGCCTGCCACCCCCCACCTCTGCCACTACACACCTTCCAACAAGCAGGTGTCCTATTGGCAACACACTCCTTTATTATATGATCCTGATTCATTCCCAGAGCACAGTCCATGCTGAGTTTTAAATGAGGCAGAGGTCTTGAAGAAATAGTAGTTTGTGATCATTCTGTTAAAAAGACTATCCTCATATGTGCAAGGGGACCAGATTAAGATTAAATGGGTCTCTAGGGCATCAGTTTGGATCTTTAGAGCCACAAAACAGACCTATACCACTTAAACTAATAAAGTAACTGATAGCAGTAATAGGCTGTTATCCTCTGTGTGGACAAGCGGCTAGAGGGGGATCAGACACACACTTTGCATGTGGATTTCACAACT
Source organism: Chrysemys picta bellii (assembly GCF_011386835.1). Classification (NCBI taxonomy): domain Eukaryota; kingdom Metazoa; phylum Chordata; order Testudines; family Emydidae; genus Chrysemys; species Chrysemys picta. The sequence goes on along the minus strand of NC_088795.1, from coordinate 64,859,420 downwards.
ATCTGCTGACAGCAGAGGGTTGTTAGACTCATGACTCCTGGGTTCAATTGGAGGAGAGTGTTCTCTAATGGTTATAGACCCTTCTCCCCTGTGCCCCCAGCCTGTCTGTCTTCCTCTGCTCCTATCCATCCTCCAACTTATCACCTCAACTCCCACCCTCCAACTCCTGCCTCCCTCCTTCCACCTCTGCATTCCAGTCAGGTGTTCTCCTGCCTCTCTTCCTCACCTGGTTGCTGAAGGACTGAAGTGGGGGGACCAAGGGAGGGGCATTGAGAGCACAGGAAACAGTCTCCCCGCTATCCGACACCACAGCTGCTTTTCGCAGCCTGGGGGAGCAATTGCAGGGAAAGTCTTAATCAGTCTGTGGGCTGAAGCATGCTCCTTTGCTCTGTGGGGATGGTGCACATGCAGTCCAATCGGCAGGTACAAGCCACGAGGAGAGATTAGCTACTAGATTAGTAAATCTCTTTGAACATGTGTGAACTGAGATTTTTCAGAGACTTATAGCAGGGCCACATTTGGGTGGATTTTCACAGGGATGGCAAAAGGCATCACCCCTCTGCCAAATTTCAAGTACCTGAGTCAAAACAGGGAAGCATTCAAGTTTCTCAACACAGCAGCTGTAAGAATTTTTTAAATATAGGAATACAGTGCATTTTCCCCTACTGTCATTCTCAGAAATGGCTGAACCATTTTTGCTGAAGTTTACCACCTGAGGCAGACACCTAACTTGGAAAAATTTAGCCCAAATGATTAGTTTGGCAAAGTTATTGAAAAAACAGGGTCTTAACAGGAAATACCAGGTGACCTTAACTTCCTCCTATAATACAATGTAATAACAGCTCACCTGAATTCTCCCAGGGCATCCATGACACGGCTGATATAAACCTGTACTCTTAGGCTGGATTCTGCTATTTTTCTACAGAGGATCATGGCCTTGAACAATAAAAAGTGACATCTTAAAGAATGCAAAATAGTTTATATCATCTTTATAGGCTCATCAACATTTTTGAACTGATTAACAGACACTGTGGCTCTAGCCCCGATGTTATGTGGCCACTTAGGATAGCAAGAGCTGCCCACATCCCCATGTGTGACTGCGTAGGACCAATCTAGGACATGTGATCAGGTGCATGGGGGGGGAGGAGAGCAAGGGCTGTACACCAGATACTCTCCTCCCCGCCAGCCCTTTCAAAGCAAGCATGCACGCACTCTCCCATAATGCATCAACCAGTTGAAAAATCATCTAAATGGGAGAAGAGGATCATCTGCACCCCCAAATCCTCCTTCCAATGCAAAGAGAACCCAGGGAGGGACTGTGGTCCCAAGGCACAACTTTTTCCAATGCAGTTAGTAAGGCAGAGAAGCTATGGGTTACCCCCCCATGCAGGGCTCAGTCTGCAAGTTGGCTTCACCCCCTGATTATTTATGCCTTTCTAGGCTCTAGAGTATTCCATCCCTGCTTAGTGCTTATTGTTCAGACTCCACTAAATAGCATTCTGTACCTTTTCAATTGCACTCTTTAACTTGTTCATATGGGATTCAAATAGAGGGAAGTGAGAGAAAAAGAAGTCCTGGAAGTGCCTCTGTGCGTCTTCTCTTTCAGGCAGGGAGAAAATTACACTGATGGCAATTTTTTTCCTCCGAATCACTGCAGGATTGGAACTGCAGCTTTCATCAGCCATGCTAAAAGTCTCTTCGGTGGACCTGCAATGAGATAAATGGTAGGCCAGTTACCCTGTGCGTTTCCTACATTTGTATACAATGCATAGCGCTGTATGTTAGCAAGAGATTCTAACTATACCTCCAAGTCTCCTTCAATGCCCTGCAAAAATTTTGCCCCCGCTTACTCCCCTCCTTAAAAATGTCACTCACTCACAGGTAGCAGAATGTTCTCAGTGGCACAACTCAAACTACAGAACCCTTTGCTAGAATGCAAGCCACCTTTTCATTAAAACTTTCCTCTAGGAATAGCACCCATAAACAGAGCCCCTGAAAACACTTCTGTGTGGGTATTTCTGACTGACATCACCATCATATCCAAATGCCTTATAAGAATTAATACATTTATCATAATATCTCCGTGTGGTAGAGGCTATTATTGCCATTTTACAGATGGGCAATGAAAGCACGCGGCACATTAAATAACTTTCCAAATATTACAAAGGAAGTCTGTGGCAGATCTGGAAAATGAATCCTGGTCAGCTGAGTCCCAGTTCAGCTCCGTAATCGCAAGACCATCTTATCACTGAATTCACACAATCCTGTTCATGGCAGAATTCAGAAAATTTGTTATTTGTACAGTGATTAAGTATCTACTCCAATGAGCTTACTAACTGAGAAAAAAAGACTTTATTGAAGACAAATCACCACCACTTTGATACCTGACTCAAGTCAAGTATCTTGATATAAAATACTAGTGGAGACAACACACTCATTCCCCCCCCCCCCTTGATGTAGCTAGTTGGTAAGCCATAAGTGTGTAGGGATGTTGTGTTGACCTCAATTACCTAAACCAAGGTAAAAACTGCATGGGCCTTATCTCCGCTAGGTTATGACATCAGGATAGCTCTCTCAAAGGGAAAAAAAACAAAAACAAAAAAAAAACCAACAACACTTTTTTTTCCAGTGACAACATAGCATTGTTTTGTGTAGTACTAAACAGGACCAAGTTAAACAGGTCATTTAGCTACTTTCACTCTCCCACTCCTACCAGTCCTCTCTGTTCCCTTTCTATCTTATGGCAGCATCCCCGAGTTTCAAGGAGTAATTTTAAATCACTTAAGAGCCTTGCTTACTGCTCCAATCAGCCAAAAACTAAGTCATGGCAACTGCACAAAGTAATCTCAATAGAAACCACAGAAATATATGGCGGAATAGGACAGGACCTCTTAGCCTGTAAGGTATGACCCAGAAGCCAGTCATGGGTTGTCCCCTCCTGATTGGGTTGTGCTATCCTTAACTTCTAAGCACCATTTCTCTAGCATTGGCAGTTCCATGGTGTCAATGAGTACAGTATGCAGTACCAGGCATTTGATCAAGAGTGAGAGACAAGTCATCAGAAAGTGTTTGGAGCCAGAGATCAAGAAACTTATGGTCCATGATGAAAACCATCTAGCTTTTGACTTTACATATACTTAGGGGTCTGACTGGAAAAAATAAGTAGTGGTTATCTCTGACGCTCGGCTACTCAACACCAAAATGAGACAATGCTTACAATAGAGTGTATAGACCTTCATAAAATTGTTTAATTTCCTGCAAGCTAGGATCAGCAGTGGAATAGTTAACCATGCTGACATTGTTTTTAGGGTTAACGTCCTATCACGATGAGAAAGTTCACAAGTGCCAGACCTATGGCAGATACAGGCAGACAGTTGAACTCTGTTTACATTTTGATGGTTATTGTCTCAGCCATAAAGACTAGAGAACCTATTTAAGGGGAAATTTTGATTCCACAGCACAAGATGGAGATGACAAGAAGAGATGAAATAAGCACCCAGTGGTAGCTGCTCCTTTGCAGGCCAGTCTGATCCCTACATTTACTAACCACAATGAATTTCTAAAGGCATTGTGACTATGTCTACCCTGCAATAAGACACCAAAATACCTCATAATGAACATGCCAGGAAGCCAGTAGAGTTTTTGGAGGCTATTAACGACCATAAACCAAAAAACAGTGCTTTTCAAAAAGCTACTTCTGTCTCAGAAATACAGTATAGAATGCCTTTATGGCTTTTTTTTTTTTAAATAGACTATTACAACACAGCGTCATGTAACTGGCAAGGTATTTGTCCTACCATACATTACCAAATGTCACTGAAGTCATGTTTCAGTGTGGCAAGGAGGGAATAATCTTGCATAGTTTAAATGCACCCAATATCCAATAGTGCTGCCAAATGCCAAAGGATTGTCAGAAAACCACATCAGAAAATACAGATATTTGCAATGCAACTCTGAGTCTACTGATGTTGCTGGCTTTGGAAAAGTTATTGCAATTAACTGAACTAAAAGAATGTTTCAGAGGGTATATTATTGTGCCAATCTCTAAAAATACTACTGGTAAATTTGTAGCATTTTCATTTTTTTTAAAAAAAGGAAAGCATTACATAGATGTTGTTCAATCTATACAGACTGCACTTCAGTTGCAACAAGCAAAAAGCTGGCTATTTGAACTAAGGTCTGTGTATTTTTGAAAACTCATTCTAAGCAGAAACTGTTTTCTGGCTGATCTAGTCAATGAGTTGAATATACTAAATTTGTCACCACAGAGGCACTAAAGAGAAAACTGAGCTTGTGGGAAACAAGAGCTCAAGATGATACCATAACCTCCTTTGAACTCCTTAGTAACTTTAGTGCAAAGATAGAAATTCCCATGAACTTTGTGAAAGGGACAGTAAATCAACATATAAGGAACATCGCAAACGGAGTTCTTGTATAGTTTCCTATAGTTTGAGATTGAGAAACAGAAGTCTGACTAAAACAACAAGGAATACTAACACGGCTACCGCTCTGACTGTGAGAACTCTTTTCAACAAAGCTGCTAATTGTGCTTGACTGACAAGTAACCGTATGGAGCTGCAGACAGAAGGTCTATTTTCTTTGGGAAGCTGGTCTAAAGATCAGTCAGATGCTGTGCAGTTTTGGCTGTATGAATTAAAGCACAGATTGAGATCAATAGCAAAAATCCGTTGTTTCAACGGTACTTGATTGTTTGACCAAATGAACCTTTGAACATAGCAACACCTGTAATGCCTGACAGCCTAACTATGGATCTAAAATACCTTTGTGCAATTTCCTTCTCTACTATGGCTGTGATGAAAGCAAATGCACAGAAGTCATTTACCTCTGGAGAAAGATTTGACGCTGCATACTGCAAATATTACACCAAGAACAGAGAAAATAATGTTCAGCAAGCAGACATAAATTCTGTCTTTAGGGATAAGAAGTTAACCACTTTCAGTTACAAAAACACTGAAATATATTTGAGAATGAACTTTTTTTTAAAATGCCTCTTTAAATGAGATTTTAATTAAAGGATATTTTTTTACACTAACTTAACTGATCACTATAAGATGATCTAAATTGAACACAATTTAATTAGCTAACCAATGCCTTGTGCTTTGTCTAAAAGGTATTCCATTAGTTTTTGAACTTGAGGTCACTTTCATATGGTGGGTTTCAGGATAATTTCTTTGGCCCACAGACCAAAAGAACGCCAAAATATCTGTCTGTAGCAATGATTAATGGAACAGAGATATGGGGCATGGAAATGGTTCTTCCAAAGTGTTTGTAGGGCACTTAGCCTGTTTAATTTGTATATTTATTAAGACAACCTGTGACCCATTGGCCAAGTATCCCTTCCAATGGTAAAAGCCACAGAGGGGGCTTTTCATGTGGGAAATCTGTACATAGAATCTCTGTAAGAGAATCAACTATGTCATCTCATTGGGGAGAAGTGGGCTTTGCATCTCCTTGATGAAGGCTACAGGAGCACTTGCATAAGCCTGGAAAACCCTCAGAATCCACAAGAGGACAGGGTTATCAACCTCTAGCACCTCCAGCTCCTTGGCAGTGGCTGACCCCAGCTTCCCTGAAAATATATTACAGCATTAAGTTGGATAACCTTTTCCAGGTAACTTCCACCACACTGGAGGGCAAGGTGAGAGAATGAAAGCCAATTCCCAAAGCCTGCATCAACTCCGTACTGTTCCTAATCTGCACAGAGAGGGATCCACTGGCGTCAGGCCTATGAGCATGCATGCATATATGCAGGTCCATTTGTGAGGGAGGGAGGTAGCTGAGAGGCATTCCTTATCTTGCTATGAAGAAGCAAGACTGTCTATAAGCCAAGTCTTGATGAACCCCATAACGTTTTCGTCAGACCAGTGGCAAATGTATTGAAGTTATTATAGCCAAGCTTTTGGCTTTTGTTTTTGGGTCATAGCTTTCCCCTCCCCCCCCCCCCCCCCCAAGTTGTGCCAAAATCACTGCTTGAGGCATCCTGTACATGCCAAGAGAGTTGTCATAGTCTATTGCACCAAAGTTTTGTTAACAAACTGGTTAGTGACTAGTTATAGTAGAATATAATTGTGCACTAATGATGTTACATTCTCCCGCATGTCAGTAGGTAGCTCCATTCGTTCTTCCAGTAACAGCTGAGAGTTTAATTTTCTTGTTTGAATGGGTGCCTCAGAAATAAATGATAATCCTTCATTTGAAATGTGTTCATTTTCAACCTCATTTTGTAGTCATTCATTTGTAATAATCTTAAGCAACACTTAACACTAGTATGTAGGAGAGATCAGACTGTTACTAGGAAAAAAAATGTTAAATTGACTTGCCCCTTTAAGAACAGAGGTTTGGCCAATTTTAGCAAATGCAGCCCAATTATTATTGTATTCCAGCAGGGAGAAGCTCACAACACTCACCACCTTGGAATAATTCCATTTTCTAAACTTGTTGTTTGACTTCGGAGCCAGCGGCGCTGGTAGCTACTGGAAGAGGAGGATGAGGAGCTTGGTGATGGGAATGGTGTAATCAAGAGACTACTCAGAGATGCTGTCAAGAAAACACACACATGGACATTTTGTAGGGTGCTGATTAAACAAAAACACTTTTCCCTTTGGCCAGGTTAACATGAATATAATTTTTGCCTATTGATTTTCTCATTTTTTTAAAAAACAGTAGCTTTCCTTTCTGTCTGACTCATTCCCAGCACGTGAAACCATAATTATTTGAATTATTCTTGCTGCCTTAACATAGAAGACGGCTTTTTTCTTAACAGCACCAGAATGTTATATGTAGTGGAGACTAGACTGATGGCATCTCTCTCCTCTGTGCTGGCTTTGTACTCTTAGGACAGATTGCTTCAGAGGAGATGTTGCCAGTCATGACAGGCAGGCCAACCTCTACCCACTGCTTTTCCACCCACTGAGCAAAAAATCTTCTCCCCTCTTTTCTTTAGTGGAAATGCTACTGTTGATTTCTTCCCTAGCTTATACATTTATATTACTGAAGTACTACATCGATGAGAACCAAATGAGTTAATGATGTAAAGGCAGAGTATCACAAGACATCCCCTTTCTTACTGATTTGTAGGGGAGAAGGGGAAGAGTATGTCCTAGCAGCAGAGCTGATGAGCAGAAACCTAGTTTATAGGGAAGGGAACTGCTCAACAGATCCACAAGTTCGTGCGGATGTGTTATAAGCAGCCATATCCAAACTCCACCCCACTGGTTGGGCGTAACCTGAATCTGTTGAATCACTGTGCTAAAAAGCTTTGCTTTCATCAAATGGGAGAAAAAGAAACGCAGATACCTGACCGAGCAATGCCGCTGTCTCTGTCCTCATTTTGCCCTCTGCTAGGCATATCAACGGGGGTGCTATGTGCTAAAGTAAACAGATCAGATCAACAGAAAACATTACATGCTGCCTCATATTGTCAGTGTTAAGCAAAGTTTATGTTTAAAGGCCACACAACAGCAAAGTCACATCCAGTGCAATTAATTTAAGCAATAGCTATGTCCACACTGTGTAAAAAATAGTCAGTGTTTGAAGAGGTGATAGCACGCAATATTTCAATACTGAACACTACTAGTGGAATTGCCTTTTTTATTTTAGACTAAAATACCTTCTAAGTACCTGTAGGAATCTGAACATTAATTTATATACACTGAAAAAGTCATACAGCTGAGAATCAGCCCCATGAAAGTGTCTCAGGTGGAGTACCCAAAAATGGGAGCACCCAAAATCTCTAGTCACATTAGAAAATCCTGATTTAGTTTATTTTTGTAGCATCACTGGCATTGAACAGGCTAACAATACTTTATATGGAGCATCAGTTTCAGTTGTTTTTAAATTAACCACTATGCTTGCTTTATAGCATGAAGCAAAAACTCAATCCAGTGTAGATCACCAGTAAGTGTTAGTAGCATATATTCACTTAACTTATGAAGCATGCAAGATTTGTGAGGGAAGTGAAGTAACTTTTCATGTTTGCAATCAACAGGATCAGTTAGATCCAAGGTTTCCCCAACAGCATAAGTAATCATCAGGCCTGTAAAAGGATCTTTTCATATGTAAAGTAGACTAAATGCTACTTTCGAATTTAAGATAAAGCCTTTAATATTGTAAAATCAAAAAACTTAACCACTCCCAGACTCAGTTCAATAATGTCTTAAAAGCGTTGCCATTAAGTGAAAAAAATCCACAGGTCAAAAGATATGGGAGGAAAGCAAAGAGGGAAAGAAGCAAAAGGGAACTGCACACCAGCAAGAGATCAAATGTAGACCAGGAAATATAAATCCTCTTAGAAACATAAGGGCTCATTTATTATTGAATACACATTACATTAGGAAGTTTCCTTAATGTGAACATTTGTGGTAGAGGTGGGAGGGAAGAATAGGAAGCAATTTAATGCAGCCTGGTATTTCAAGGCGGCTTGAGTCAAAATATAAAGCCAATATGTGCCTATCATCAATATCTTCATCACTTTAGCCCTTTGTTTCTAGAGTGTAATTATGGCTCTCCTGACAAGATTCAGAAGAAGCTGGATTACTGTGGGTGGGTGGGTGGGTCATACTGTGCTCAGCATTCCACACAAACCTGCAAAGAAAGAAGCACTCCGGATGAGCCGGAGGGGAACTCCTTCAGACACACCCTGCAGCACTTTGCTGCTACACAGCTGTAACACACCTAAAAACAGCAACGCAGAGAGAGCGCAAGACAAAAAAAAAAAAAAAAAAAAAAAAAACACAATTAAAGACAATGCAGGGGAAAATAATTTAAAAGAAAGAAAAACAAAAACAGATGGCCTCATCAAGAAAAGATTATTTTTTTAAAATAAAATAAAAAAATATTTACCTAGATTACTTCCACTACGGCAGGTCCCCAAACCATTTTGATTAGAGCTTAATTTTCCCAGACTGGGATCTTGGTTGATGTATTCAAAGCTATCTTGCAAGCTAAAAAGGGATAAATATCAAAATTTCTAAGAAGGGGAATAGAATGGCTTCCACTATCATCAAACTACACTCTGTTTATTTGCTTTGTTACATAAATCTAACTTTACCACCAAGCTTAAAGATTAGCAGATATTCCTATATTGTAACAGATATTTATAATGGAAAATAGATTGTGGAGGACTGTAAACTTTAAGACTGTACCTTTCAGAATTAACTAACTTTCCATGTTTGATCTCTGCCCACAGTGATTTTGAGGGGTAGAGGGGAATTGAGCAAAATCACATCAGCAATTTTTGAAGGGCGGGAGGGGGAAGAAAGAGAGAGAGAGAAGTAGAAAAATATATGCACACCTTCATTATATTAAAAAGGCAACCTTGTTGGCAGTGGGAACTTGTCACTAAAGATAGAAACCCAAAACCTTTGAATGTTTTTACAGGCCTCTAAACTTTGAGTTTCAACCACTGCTCATCCAGAGCACACTTAAAGAGTCAAAGGGTACATCTACGCAGCAATTAAACATCCATTGCTGGCCTGGGTCATCGGACTCTGGTATATTGGGCTTGGGGACTGTAAAATTGCTGTGAAGATGTCCAGGCTTGTCTTGGAGCCCAAGCTCTAGGACCCCACAAGGCGGGGGGTGGGGTGTGTGTGTGTGTGTGGGGTGTCCCATAACCTGGGCTCCAGCCTAACCATCTACACTGCAATTTTTAGCCCTGCAGCCCAAACCGCACAAGCCCAAGTCAGCTGACCTGGGCCAGCTGCTGCCATGCTGTAAGTCATTTATTCCAGTGTAGATGGACCCTGAACGATCCCATTCCTCTCTAGCCTTCGTGGGACAGCTAGAGCTCAGCATGTGAATACTGCTCATAAACAGTCTCACTCTCTCCCCCTTTCACTCACTGCCAGCAGACATTTGGGCATTTGGTTTTATGAGCTTTCCAGTTTTATATAGACCAACCTTAGGAGCAGACACAGAAGAAATCTAAAATGAGAGTGAGAAATGACAGGAAACAACCAAACTTACTTATTTGTGCTTTCACTGAAGCTTCCCACTCTGGCTGAGAAAACTTTACTTATCATAAGCTGCGGAGGAGAGCTGAAAGGATAAACAATCATCATCTCAGTGACTCAACAGTTCCAATACCAATACCTTCTCCATCCCCATTTCCAAGCATTTGGCAATATGGATAATCCTAGAAGAGGAAATTCACTTACCGTATGTAGTGGATTTTCAAGGTAGAACCTTTGTAACTCATTGCCACTGAGCCAAACATCATTTCTCCAAGCATGTTGACATCAGAGGCTGGTCTAGTGTACTATAGATAAGTAAGGGGAAAAAGGCCAGTCATAACCATTGTATTATTTTAGTGTGGTGCTCAGTAGTACTAAATTTTGAACGTGAAGTACAAGTTATCTCTGCTTCCCAGTGAAGATCAGCATATACCAAGTGGTGTTTGTGCAATGCGTACTGTGACAGGTTCGGGCCAGATGGCTACAGGAGAGTGATCCTATTGGGATCCAGGAAGTGGGTACAGGAGAGTGATAGAAGGCAGATATATTAGCCTCAGATTAAGCAGGTCCCTTTTCCCTGGGTAAGGTAACAGGAGTGGTTTCAGAACAATCAGGAACTTGCTGGAACCAATTAAGGCAGGCAGGCAGGCTAATCAGGACAAAAAAAGGTTTAAAAAGGACCTCACTTCAGTCAGTGAGGGCCACGCAAGTAGCTGAGAATGAGAGGGTGTGCTGCTGGAGAACTAAGGAGTACAAACGCTATCTGGCATTAGGAGGAAGGTCCTCTGGGAGGCAGCCATGGGGAAGTAGCCCAGGGAGTTATAGCTGTCACACAGGTGTTACAGGAAACACTGTAGACAGCTGTGATCCACAGGGCCCTGGGCTGGAATCCAGAGTAAAGGGCAGGTCCAGATTCCCCCCATCCCCTCAACTCCCTATTGGATACAAGAGGAATTGATCTGGACTGTGGGTCCCACCAGAGGGGAAGTTCCCTGGCCTGTCCCCTGACCTACGAGGTGGATCAGCAGAAACTGCGGGGATTGTTCTCCTTCCTTTTCCCCATGCTGGTCAGCGATGAGGTTAGCTGAGTGAATGGCAGGTTTGAGCCAGTTTAGCCACTTTTGCAACAAACAAAACAAAACACTGAGGGCTGCCGTGAATCTCTGAGGCGAGCAAATCCGCCAATAAGCGCAGGATCCACCAAGGTAGAGGAGGAACTTTGTCACTAGTTCCTATTTGCACCAACTCTCTCAAAGATATGCAATGAAGAAACTCATGCAGTCTCTGCAGCTGAGCCAGACACAAGTAATTTTATATCTCCCAGCCACATTTCTTTATTGTAGGATGTTGCTTAAGAAAGACTGAAGCATTGCAGGTCTGAAGAGTCTGGACCCTTAGGTGTTGTTACTTTTAAATTTAAAAATCCTTCCCGGTCTAAATTAACTCATTTAGATGGCAAGATATACTTGGAATGACAATTTTTAAAAAAGGAAACAAAATAAGTCCTATTTCCTACTACAGTCCAAAGATCTACTACCAGTAAGAGGATAAATTCCTATGTACAAGTTCTCACCACAGTTAAGGTAGTAACTTGCATTTCAACACAAGGATACAATTTCTTAAAACAAACCCAATCCACATGCAGTCTCTCACGTGTCTCTTAGCATAGGACAAAGGTTTGCCTTTTGTGAGGAGATTCACACAAGCGATTTTAGAGAAGCACATAGGAATTTTAAAAAGTAGAACACTCATTTTTCTGAGTCTTGAATGTCCTTTTTTGAAATCAGCACCCGAGAAACTCACATGTGGGCTTTAGGAGACTGGAAAAGTGCATAAAAGCAACAGACCTTGCTCTGTGGAATTAGCTGCCTTGCTCGGACTAAATTTAAAAAATTCAGTTACTAGAGGCACAACCACACTAGAGAGCTTACAGGTGCAGCCATGTCGCTGTAAGCTGTCTAATGTAGCTGCTCTAAGCAAACGGGAGAGAACTCTCCCATTAATTACTCCAGCCCCAGCAGAAAGTTGTGTTGGTGGGAGAAGCTCTCCCGCCGACACAGTACTGTCCACACCAGCACTTATGTTGGTGTAACTCAGGGGGGTGATTTATTCCTCCCCCACCCCGAGTGACATAAGTTATGCCAACATAAGCTGTAGGATAGACATAGCCTCAGTGGCAGGCTTCTAGGGATTTTGCAGGGGGGGGGGGGGGCGAGACAAAAAAAAACCCACAGGGTACGCACTTTTTAAAGAGAAATTTAACTTTAAAAAGTCACTTACGACTGAAAGCTTTTTTCTAAGCCTATTGTTAAGGTAACACCTAGCCAAAACCAAAGGCTTTCTTTGTGGTTGTACAGAGGACCTGAAAGTATTTAGCCATTTTTTAGAAGCTGACTAGATTTCATATTGACAGGGTCTGTTTAAAATCTTTCCCATAATCAGCTGGGTTCAACAGCTCCTGCAGAAGTTATGAGCATTGGCTCCTGCAATGGAGGACTGAGGGGAAAAAAAAAAAACATTTATATTTTTCTAGACCAAGAATGTAAGCACCATAAAGCACTTGCATATTTTTGAAATGTCTAAGTTTAGACTATAACTATTTTATGAAAAAGTTCAGAAATACTGAATTGTGAAATTTTAAAAACTGAACATAGGAACTGCTAAACTTACATAACACCTTAAAAATAAAACACCCCTCCTCCTCAACATGTGGAAGGAAAGAAATACAGTTCAGATCCCCAGCATCAGTTTCATATTTGACATACTACAAATTCTACTTCAACACTTAAACAGACATTTGTGAATTTAACACAAAGTTATCATCTTTATTAATTCAGTGAAAATCTATATATAGATTTGCATCCATGTGTTAACATTACCTGGTACTTTGGAAGCTGTTCCTTGACATGCTGTGTACAGCCCACTGATGGACTATGGGAAGAAATACTATTGGTCCCATTGCTTGCTTGGCAGCACTTGGCAGAAGCCTTTCCTGGAGCATCCTCTACTATTTTCTGTGTCAGAAAAGGTTGATGATGAAAGTAAGTTTAACAAACATGAAGATTTCTGTTTCTAGCGGCACCCCTGTGATCTCAGAAGAGTTTTATTAAGAACATACTGGAGCAAAAAAAATAATTTTGAAAGATTTTATTTGTGGGTTAAAAAAAAAAAAATCAATCCAAGTCATGTTAGTAACTTTGGCTTTTCAAGAAAAAGGGAAGTGATGCCCCGGAGAACAGAAGTGTAGGATTATTCTTGAACTTAGTCTACCAATGAATTAAGTTTTTGTTATAGAAATACATGTCACACACAGTATATAAATATTCTGCTTCTTCAGCCATCATGATCCTGGTCAAAGTAATTTGTTACAAATCTATCTACAGCAAATGTTTTTTTTTGTTTCCTGTTTGCATACATTTCATAGAAATCAGGAGTGAGATGCAATCTATAACATAATTTGCTAACATTTATGCAAATAAATCTCATTTTATGAGCCACTTTCTATGGATAGTGTGCGGTCAGTCTCTTAAATTGCATGGTATTGTTTCTGCTTCACAAAATTAACATCAGATTTCTTCAACAGAAGCATAGTGAGAAAAACACAAATAGAGAATAATTGGCAGGAATATTAGGATGAATGATCATTTGCGTAGAAGTTTAAGAATAAACCACAAGCTGCCTGAATATTTAGTGTATAATATTCACCTGTCAATAACTGCATTGCCAACTCCCTGAGTTTACTCTCAAATCACTGTTTGTATTATTTGACTCGCTCTACCTAGGCAGTTTTTACTACAGAAAGACTCTTAACCTTTCAACAATTGCATGCTGTTTACATAGTAACATTGTGGTAAATGTTATCCAAGAAAAGCAGCATTTAGCTTTTTGAATAAAATTAAAAATAGAAGTTCTTGCATGCAGAGTTGCCAATTTAAAACCAATATTTTTTGTTTAAACAACAAACTGACACAAACCCCTTTTAGGTACCCATCAAAAGGGCTAGTTTGCCTAGAATAAATGCTGGCAAAGCATATGTCTGGCTACATCTATGCTAGGAGCGGGGGATGTGAAATATTGTGCTCTCGTAGAAATATCTGCGGTAGCTCTCATCAAGCTAACATGCTAAAAACAGTAGTGTGGCATGAGCAGCAGCATGGACTAACCACCTTGAGTCCATACCCCTCAGGTTCAGGTAGGTTTGTGCTCAGGATGGCTAGACCATGCTGCTGTTTGCTGCCACCCGTGCTGCCCCAACTACACAACTACTTTTAGAGGGCTAGTTTGATGACAGCTAGAGTGGGTATGTCTATATGAGCCGGGAATCAGACGCCCAGCTCCAAGTGTAGACATACTCTTTGAAATTTTTTCATTTTCTTAAACTATTAGCATTGCAATCATGACAAAAGGTCTCAATCTGGACCTCATTGTATTGGACACTATACACAAATACTGAAACAACAATCTTTGGCACAGCATACATTAAAAAAAAAAAGCCCAGTGTTGTAACTACATCATTGCACACATGCTTCACTGGTGCAAAGCAGGGTTTAGTGGATTAAGTTGCATCTGTGTAAACTTTGTTTTACACTGATACATTAGGAGTTTGTACTGAAATAGTTATAAAACCAAGAAAATGGGAACTTAAGATGCTCTTGGGTGGGGCTCGGTGAGAGATGGCAGAGACAATCCAGTAGCGCTCTCATAATTCTAGAGAACAGAAATGGGTTTCACTATAGCAGTGGCACAAGCAAGCCCTCTTACTATCAATTATAAAACTAACCAGTCACGTGTAGAGGATTTTGTTGTTTTTTCTACATGGAGCCGACTGGTCTTTCATATTTTACCACATATTTGCATTCCTTTTGTGCAGCTTTTGCTTGGCACTGCATTTATGTAACTGCTGCTTATCTAATTCCCAATGTGACTGTCATTAGGTGGTTATAAATGCACAAATGTTAGTAGTCATGTGCTTGACACAAGCTATTGACAAAAACAGCCTTAATATAAAGTGTTCTGCTCTATGCCACCCACAGGAATAGCTAGAATGAAACACATTAACTATACTACAGCACGATTAACCATACTTTTCAATATCCTTGTTAAATAGAAGATAATCTGCCTAGTTTCCCAGATAAGCAGATTTAAAGGTAAAACTGCCTTAAATCTATCCTATTTGTTTATATGAAGGGGAGAAGCTCCCTAATTCTTTGCTCATTCGGGGCTTGACCCTGTTCCAAACTGAAGTCAAAAGAAGTGTCACATAGACAAATAGCTGCAGGTTTGGGCCCTAGCCTGGAAAATGCCAGTGCTCCAAGTGTTAACTAGGGCATTTCAAACCCATACGTATTTTCTGACTTGCAGTTCTGAATATTTAGCTTTAAGTGGTTATTTCAGTGTCTGGTATGAAAATAAGGTGCTATGTTCTATTTGTTATAGGATATTTTGAAAACACAAAGGAGACTCTCTCGAAGGACAATATTTTAAATGGAGATTTATATTTTATAAATTAACCTTGTTTAAAATGTTTATGTCTTTAAGAGGAGCAAAACATTTTTATATAATTGTAAATACACCTTCCCATTCTTCTAAAGCATATGCAACGTTGTGTAATCAACCCCTTGGATATATAGTACTGACCTTGGTATTGGGGCTCATAACAGAAAAAAAAAAAGAATTAATATAGGCTGCTTTGACCTGTTTACCCTCATAAGTAGATGATCAGTCAAGCTCATCATGTGTGCCTTACTAATGTGGGTTAAGCCAACATGTGATACTCGTGCAGCTTAATTTAAATACAGTTTCAGATGGCTGTGTTTAAACTTTTTCATGAGAGCCATTTCCACAAAGCACTGCTATTTAAACTGTACATTATAGCTAGTAATTACACATTGACTGTATCAGTCAACACATTCCAGTCAACAGTATTAGTTGTAATTTGAAATCTATCCAATGAAACTGTTTTATAACAAAATGGAGTTCCAGGGTAGGTCTATGCTTAAAATGCTGCAGCTTTTCCCGTTGGCGTAGTTAATCCACCTGCATGAGAAGCCCTCACATCAACACAGCGCTGTCTACACTGCGGATTAGGTCAGTGAAACTGTGTTGCTCAGGAGTGTGGGTTTTTCAAACCCTTGAGTGATGTATTTATACAAATGTAAATGTATAGTGTAGGCCTCACCTCAGAACTGTAACTGAGTAGAAGAAAAGTACAGCTAACAAGGAAGACATACTGTATCACTTTTGTCTTCTTAATATCAACTGGACATATTCAAATACTGTTTAAGTGTAGCCTTGTAGATCCAGATACTGGCAGAGAGCAAACCACACCTTAATTGTACATTTCCTTGTTTTTGCTGGTTTGTCTCATAACATCCAAATTATGTATTGTCTGCTATTGCTTCAGTCACATGCACATACTCTACAAAAAGTAACAAAAATGGAGTGGTGACAAAAAAAAAAAAAAAAAAAAAAAAAGAAGTACAGTGACTTCATTGGTTTAACTAAAGAGATCCAAAGGGAAGACAAGTGTATCTGAACACGTGCCAACTCCCAGTGAAATAAGCAGATATCTCTGTGCAACTCGTGCAAGGATTGGGCCTACGAAATGAAAAATGATCAGCTTCAACATATACAAAAATTGTTGATGTCAGAAAAATACTAAATTAAAAAAGGACCAAGTGCATTCAGAAATGCCTATGAGCAGGGCCTACATTGTTTTATATCAGTCACCATATTTTTTTAAAACAGCAGTAAGCTGGAATATGTTATTTTAGGCTTTTCGGATGTAGCTGTAACAGGTGTGTCCTGCAGATTTCAAAAAAGTTTGCACTCACAACAAATGCAGCAAAAACTTCCAAAATAAAATGCAGAAATGAACACTGTCTTTTTAAATTATTTCCATTCGGGGCCAGAGAACAAAAAAGAATCAAAGGACAGAAGCATATTAATGTTTCATACCTGAGCTGCTGCCTCATCAACTTTGCGCACTGCTTTGGAATCAAACAAGACCTGTCTGCCTCTTCTCTCACAATCCTGGTAAACTATCAGGCGGATTTCATTCAAGTCAAACTCCGAACAGGACCAGCTGTGGATTGCAAATACAGTCAGAAGTTATGTTATCTCACCAAAGAGCTAACGGACTTGAATAAGTGAAGGAAGTATGTACTATCAGCTGGATCTTTTGCACAATGGTGGCAGGAACCACAGATGCTGTTGAAATGTCAATGAAGAGGATTTCATGGAAGTGCTGAGTGAGCTGAGCACCCATGTTTTGATAATGAAAAAGCCATGTTACAACCAAGTACATGTAGGGAGGCAGTGCAGTTATAGTGGAAACAGCACAGTCTTCCCTGCAAGGATTTTTAAAATCCCCCTTTATTGACTGCTGTGCTATTTACATATTGTCAAAGCTGAGTTATCCTCATACATTAAAGGAAGACTCTAAAAAGAGGGAAGTCCTTTCAATGCAGTAATGTTTCCTGTGGTATTAAAAAAACCTGAGAGCTGAAAACTATGCCACCAGTACCAAAAGGAAATTAACAGTAAAAACATGAATAAGCCTGAAAACCCAGTGTGACACAGTTCCGAGCCTGTATTGGTGGGTCTCACGCTTCCGGGCAGATTCAGGGTCCTCAGAAGCTCACTAAGGCCCTCAATGTGACCTCCCTTTCTTTGTGTAGTGGCAAAGGTCACAGCTTTATTAAGCTCCTTTCATCACAGGCCAGTGTGGGAAGGGGGGAATACCCCACAGTCTTTGTTGTTCCTTAGAGCTCAGTTGGTGCAGTCCTGCCTAGACCTAGGCCTGCGTCCCCTTTCAGGGGGTTGCTGTAGAGCAAGGGAGTGGGGGGAACCCAGGCCCACCCTCTACTCCCGGTTACAGCCCAGGGACCCTAATAGCAGCAGCTGTTGGCAGCTTCCCCTTCACCACTGGTGCTGCTTTGATTCCCTGGGCCACTTCCCCTTAATCCCCTTTTCCTAGCTGCACCCTTACCTTAGGATTCAGCAACTCTTCCTCTCCTCCAGCTCCTTCTACCTGGGCTCTCTTTAAGGACACTGGAAGGAGAGCTTTTAAGCACTATGAGTGGGACCTTGATTAGTTCCAGCTGTCTCCATTAGCTTAACAGCCTTAACTGACTCTTTGCAGTTAATTGGAGTCAGGTGCCTGCATTAGCCTAACTACCTTAACTGGTTAATTGCAGTCATGTGTCTTGATTGTCCTGGGGTAGCCTTTGTTTGGCTACCCAGGGAACAAGGACCTGCTCATCCTGAGGCTGATACAGATACGTTCTGTTCCGGAACGCCTTGCGTAAGTCGAATTTTGCATAAGTCAGGAAAGTGTACCCGACAATTACGCCAAAAAGTAAAAAAAAGAAGAGCGTACAGAACTTTTTCCGTAAGTGCAGATTTGCGTAAATTGGCTTGCGTAACCCGGGGAGCATCTGTATATTTGCCTTCCACTACTCTTTTATAGCCTTCTGGTCTGAGTCCGTCACACCAGATAGCCACCACATGCACAGGAGCTTTAAACTCCTTTTGGGGAGGGGAGGAGACACCCCAGAAGGCCACAAGTCAAGTACTTAACCGCATGGAGGGAAAAAATGTGAATAAAAGCAACTATGGTTTTGTAATTTAAAAAGATAAATAGCAGTAGTGCAATGGCCACATTGGAAGGTAAAAGTAGACATTTTAAGGTAGAGTCAGAACCCACACTTTTAAAAACAGGACTGAATGTGCATACTTTTACAAATCATGGTTGGGTTCAGCAGGTTTTTCTACTGTGTGCGATCCTTATGTTTGGAGCTTTGCCATCAGAAACGTGGAGGCCCTCAACTGATTGTTGACTGAAATCTAAACTTTTATCTCAAATAAGCATGTGACAATCAAACTATTTTTGTCCAAAGTGCAGTCGAACTAAATATTTGTCTCTATTTAAAACATAGTACCGTAGTAAAGGACCCAAGGTTTTTACCCCACAAAAACCAAAAAATTCCCTCTTCCTTTTGTTCCTTATATTAACATAATAAGGGCCCAGTTTTAAATTCACATGAACTAATAAAATTTCAGGGGTAGATCTTAGAAACTAAGTGAACAAGTTACAACAAACAAACAAACAGCGTTTTCAATAATGCCAGAATGTAAACTAGCTATTTAAATGTACACACATTTGTTATATTCTATAAAAATTACCTGAACCTGTGCATCAGCAACTGATTTTTGTCAAAAATGTAACACTCATTTGAAGACTATACATACATATACCACGATCAGACACAACAACAACTGTGTAGTAGGGTGAAGGAATGCATATGGCTGATGTCTTGGTGTCAGTGCAGTTAAGAACTCTTTGTGCTAGTTGATACGATACCAATAATGAAACCTATGTATAATTAACATGTCTCAGTAATGCTTAAAAACGTGTTAGGCCTCGAATCTGTAAGCTCTGACCGTCAAACCTCTAGAGTTCAAGGAGGTTGCAAACTCTGTGCCCTCAGCCTAGGTTAACCCTCTTACATTAAGAACACACTGTTACAAGCATTCTGATTTCAGAATAAGGTGACCAGATAGCAAATGTGAAAAATCAGGACAGGAGGTGGGTAGGTGGGTAATAGGAGTCTATATAAGAAAAAGACCCCAAAATCAGGACTGTCCCTATAAAATCAGGACATCTTGTCACCCTATTTTAGAATGACTGTTATGGAGACTTACTGCTATTTTATGTTTTTTTCAATGTTCAAATTTCATAAGTGAAAGATTTAAGATTAGAAATATGACACCTTCTTATATTGATTTACTGGTTTGGGACTTCATACAAAAAATCCTACAACTCTACCAGAAGCACAATCCAAGTGTGAATAAAATTAAGTTATCACAGACATGATTGGTTTGTTAAATATGTGAAATCAGAGACTATACTCAATTTAATAAAATCTTTAGAAACAACATGTCATGGATATGTAATATGTTAACACCCTGTTAAACAGAGAGATGAGGACTGTATTGCTGTATATCTCTTTAAACAAAAGCTCACTGCTATAATGATCATGCTTTCCTTTTTGATACATACCTGGCAAGAAATTTGTACAAAGTACAATAATTTCATAACTAAAAAGAGTTAAAAAAAATCACATTGCTTTGCAAATAATTCTCTCTTCAGAGCACTTTTCCCCCTTCACCTTAGTTGGAAGCTTCTCTTCTTTCACTTTCCCCATGCTGTAATTTCTTGTTACATTATTTATGTAGCTTTGACTAAGCTCTTCAGGGCAAGGCATATCTTCTTGTCTGTCAAGCACTAGGCAGTTATGGCATTAATAAATCATAACAGAAAAAAGAATATACAAATTAGAGAAGTTCTGAGACAAGAAACTCATACTGAGTTACGGATGTAAACAAATATCTATTAACATTTGTTGTTTCCCTGACTTTCACTTTTTGAAAGTGAGGAAGACAACCAAAAGAAAGAGACTACTGCAGTCCAAATCTTCTACATTCAGTAACTTCAACACTAACCTTAGCTATGCTCCATTGATGCAGATTACCGCCGTGCGTCTAACTTTTGGCTAGTGCCCAGACACCCATCATTCAAAACATAACTCAGCATAGCAGCCTGTTAACCTCAAACCCACCTGCTCACCAATCAGAGACTAGAGATTTGACAAGCACCTTCCCCACCCCTTTTTTTGTAGTATAAACCAGAAACCACTTCTACATGCAGTCAACCCAAAACCCTTTTCTAGTCACCCAGTCATGTAGGGTAAATAAGCTATGTAGTTTCTAAAGACCTCATGAAGGCAGGCCTGAGATCATATTTCCCATATCCTACTTTAACCTTAGGCCTCCTAACCTCCACTACTTTCACACATCCTTCCAAAATAGGCTTGGATCTCTAAATAACTGAGGAAGGCTGGAAGAATGGGTGCAGGCTATATCATGCTGTAATAGTCCTCATTTTACATTCATATATTCAAGCAGGGAAGATTTAGTTTCATTCGTTCAGCAAGGGGTGGGATTCTCCCACTAGTAAGGAGGACAGATAAAGCTAATGGAGGAGAGTTAAGGTTGATGCTGGAATCATTCTGATATTAATGTTTCATGAATTGTTTCTTAATCTACAGAAAAACTTGGAAGATAACAAAACAGTCTAATAGTGTTCTAAGTGAAAAGATGTTTACAATCTTAATTTTGTATTAAAAACAGGTTTCAAGTAATAGCATGGTTCTCCTCTGAAAATCCCTCCTTGCAATTTCAACTGGAAGCAGTTTTTTTTCTTCACTCCTCCCCCACCCCCAAACTGTTGTATAATCAAATGCAACAGGGCTTAAACAATCATTGGTGCATCTAATGGGGAGGAAGGTGGGGGGGCGGGGGGAAGAGACATTCCTTCCTAATCTCTCAGGCAGTCAGCCTACACCATAGAGTATGGAGGTTCGATTATCTTTCTTAGGTTACATAATATTTTTCACTTTACATAGCGTAAGAGAGTACATAAATTTTACAGCTCATGTAAGAAGCTGGAATGACATATGTGCACTGAAATCTTCTATCCACAGAGCAGCACAGGTAGCAAAAGTGCAAGCTTCTCCATACCAGGCAATGTGCTGAGGTGACGTGCCTCAGCTCTGACCTGAATGGACCATATCTAGGGGACAACAGTACAGCTGTTATTAATAGTCATTTTAGTTTATCATGTTGCATAACAGACTGTCAAGGCCACATTGATTTCCTACACAGAGTGCCTTTGGAATAGGAATTTTCCTGACTAGGCTCTATAGAAAGGAAAAAAGTATATCACACAAATAAACAAACTACTAGAAACAAGAAGTTCATAGAATCTCTTTGCTGCTTTAACTTGTCCTCTGTTAAAGGGCCCAATCTTGCGAAGAGCTGAATATCCTCAACTCCTACTGATTTTTATAGGAAAGAAGGATACACACCATCATGGAAGACCAGGCTTAATTGCCCTCTCCCATGAACAGGCCAGTGTTTCACAAATAGCTGTTTTGTTTCTAAATTATTTTAATTGGCTCTTCGTGTTTTATCTTGATTCTTTGGGCTATTTCCTCTGCTAAGTTTTGCTAAGTGTACTTTGTGTTCCAATCCACTGGTATTGCTTAGGCAGGACTTCCATGTTTGAAAAGGATGCTTATTTAGCCCTAACCAACTCAAAGGGTATCATATGCATGTCTACAACCACAAAATGATGCGAAGGCTGTTTTGCTATTAATGATTTTCCTCACCTTTAATGTTTTATATATTACACACACACACACAGCTTTGAAGAGGTAGGAGTACTAGACAAGCACTAAGTTTTGTTTTTAAGTCGGCCCTTTCAAAGATAGTCACAGTTATTATTAGGGTTAGTTACCCTGTACGCGATCAAACCTAACTGGGCTCTGCTCACTGTTACCCAGTGGAAATCCTACACACTTCATGTATGCTAAAAACTACAACCACGCCATCTACTGCACTCCAAACTACATCACTAGTTTCTCACCCAATGCCTATTGAGATTCATTATAGGATCCAGTTCAAAAGTGAACCAAGGAGGAAATCAAAACAGCCCATGGATTTGCCTCAATTTACCTCATGCATTTGGTCTCTTTTTCCAATTCCATCCCTGTTCATTTATAGCTTGCCTCCTCAATTCCTTTCCACATTCTCTCAGAAATCACAGTGCTAATTTGTTGAAAGGGGGACCTAAACTCCTTTAAACAAACAAAAATGGAATCTTTCCATGTTTGATTTTAAATTAAATGTAAAGCTCCTGAAAAGCACTAAGTTGGCTGCTTTATTTACCCACAGAACAGGGATAGCAGGGCCAGGAGCAGTGCAGACTTCCCCATACTGCCCCTCGTATTTTACATGACCATCAAAGACCACATTCAGGTAGCAAGGCAACAGCTTTTGGCCAAGAATGGACTGAGTTGCATTTCAGCTCTGTATTCTGTTATCAGCCTGCTGAGGTACTGTGTCCAGTTTCCCATCCCAGCTACACTGCACACCAAAAGCAATTAGAATCAATTCAAACTAACAATTTTTAACTCCAGACATTAGCCCATTAAGATGATGTTACCTAAGCTTCTGTCAAGCAGATCTCAAATCTTGCATGAGAAGGGACTTACACATAATATGCTGAACTGAAAAGGGGAACTTCAGAGAATGCCTCTCACCAGTCTAATTTGTGATGCTATATTTTGACAGACCACATTTTAATGTTATAAATTATATCAGGGAAAGGAGGGGGAGGGGGGTTCTTGAACGATCCAGTTTCACACTACAGAACTGATCCATCCATGATTATAATGAGATCAGATGTCATTCAAATACACATGGATGTGTGTCCATGTGTTGTTTTCCAGTAGTGTCATCTCCTTGTGGAATCCATCACAAGGCACAAGTTTCTCACATGACTACCATTTTTTCCCCTTCACAAAAGCACATAGCTGTATTTCCATCCTGTATTGTCTAGGCAGTTTCACATAACGCACAACTCCAATACTGTGGTGTCTGAGTATTCAATCATTTCCTACACTTAACGTGTCTTGGAGTCTCACACAGAGCTTTGTGTTTAATTGCATTTGATATACGTTAAATATAAACATTACTAGTGTAACTATCTATTGACCAATTTCACCCTTGTTTTGAAAAGCAATTTTAGGCTCATCTTCATGTAAGAGAATTTCCCCCCCAAACTATAGTGACATTTGGCATTGCAGGAATGTTGTACAGTTAGTCCATGTAAATTATAGCAAACTTCTGCTTTGGCGAGTTATCCTCTGATGTTTAAAGCAAGTCTATTTTATTTAAGGGTTTGATGGAAGAGAAAAAACTCACCCACTCTTGCATCACTAATTTCTAAATTATAGTGGAAGAATATTCAAAATAGAGAATTTGCACTTTTTTCTGAAGTCCTAACAGCATACTTAAGGGCAATTCCGAATTGTCTATTTGTAACACACTAAAAAAGTTCTATTGGTCCATTTCAAACCCATTTACAACACAGAAATACTTAGCAAACTGTGATGCTTAGTCAATTTTAAAGTAAGTTTTCAGTTCCTCTTTAACATCAACGTGTAATACAATCAGGGATACGCTTCAGTAGTTAAATCTTTGTGCTCAGTTGGAAAAACACAAAGTAGCTACACCTCTACCCCAACATAACACGACCCGATAAAACATGAATTCGGATATAATGCGGTAAAGCAGCGCTCTGGGGGGGGTGGGACTGTGTGCTCTGGCGGATCAAAGCAAGTTCAATATAACACGGTTTCACCTATAAGTAAATACTCGGTAAGATTTTTTGGCTCCCGAGGACAGCGTTATATCGGGGTAGAGATGTATTTACTTTTTGTTGTTTTGTTCTGTTTTAATTGTTCTCTTTTTTTAACAGCTGGTCCAGCTGTTTGCAGTTACCTAGCTGCTAAAGGGAGCTACCTAGACATTATACAAGATCCACCAAGTATTAGGACTATTTTTGGATACCTGCCTAATACTAATATTGAGTTAACTTTAAGACAGTTGGAACCAAACAAAAATGAGGAGCTGTGATATGCAAAGAGTACAGTAGGGTAAACTTCAGGCAGATTAAAAACTGACAGTGGTGAGCAGGAGCAGATCACCCCAGTGTATGGAAAGACGCCAGAACTAATAATTAAGAATTTTAGCAAAAAAATTTCTATGTTCACATGGTTTTCATATAGCTTTTCTATAGTTAATATGTGGTCAGCACTCTTCAATATCTGTTTGTGGTAACAAGTCCTTTATTTTCCTGAGTGGATGACATGTTTAGAATTTTTTTTTTTTTTTTTTAATTAAAAGCTGGCTTGTTCACCAGGTTTCTTTTTAGAATTAGGTAAAAAAAATTCCTTCACTCTCCCAAAAATAATGGCAAAGCTGCTTCCTTAGACTTATTCAGATGTCTTCTGCTATACATAAAAGAGGATAAACTTGGATATAAGGTGACCTCTTTTGCTTAGGGGAAAATTAAAATTATATTTGCTTTTCACAAGCCTTGATTTGATTTCTTGATGTAGCACTTAGTTCCTATACTATTTTCCATGTGTGCATCGCTATACACAGAAGGACAGTATTTTTTTTTTAAATGAACTAGAAGAACATTCTCAGTTGTTTTAGAAAATTTAAAGATAGCTGAAGTGATTCTAAAGATAATAAACAGTTTGAGATAAAATAAATACGCAGAATTTAATTGGTAATATAGATCACATGTTAAAAATTGAAAAAAATCACCCCTTACTGTACCCAAATGATAATTAGAAAGCGGCAAATACCCAGAAGCCTTAACCAGCATATTGTTTTCAGATCATCCCTTCTTGCCGGGGTCAACAGAACTCTGATCTCAACAAACAAAGCTTACAGCTCACCTTCATAATAGTCACATGTATATTCTGAAATCTATACATATACTCCAGCTGAAAAGCAACTCATTTGTTTAGATTTGAGAAATATTTCAGTTTGCTTTAAAAATATTATTTTGAGAAGGTACAAACTGATGTTT
This sequence comes from Chrysemys picta bellii, assembly GCF_011386835.1. NCBI lineage: Eukaryota > Metazoa > Chordata > Testudines > Emydidae > Chrysemys > Chrysemys picta. Next base: position 64,833,935 of record NC_088795.1, on the reverse strand, counting down.
CAGCGCAGCAAATACTGAACACGCTGTTAGGTTAAAAAGACATCACTAGCCTATTTCAACTAAACTCAATATGGTAATTTTTACTTTTAAACCCAGGATGGAGGGGAAAGAGTAACAGAATTTTGTTGCACGGTAGCGTAAGAAAACAATACACGTTGGAACTGCTTCACAGCTTTCACTCAAGAGTTTTATTCATTGAATAAAAAACATCACTAAGAAGTTATAGCAGGACAGTAACCAAACTCCGTATTAGTTTATGGACTGATCTTGGGATTTGTTCCTGGAAATGTTCAGCAACTGATGCAAACGTCCCCTCATTTCACCACTTTTCCCCCCTTCTCCTGCAAAATGTCACTGATTGACGCTCTGACATGGGGCAGGCAAAGAAAATCAGAAACAGTTTTAGGAGGGAAAGGAAAGTTTGTGCCAGTAGCTGAAACTACATGGTATTACCGAAACTAAATTTCTCTTTCAACTATTGTCATTTAGCACCCAGGCATTTAGACTCTAACTTGCACAATTTGGTCACAAATTTGGTCTGAGTAACTAAAGAAGAACAAAACAACTTTGGAGTATTATGGCCCATCTGGAATAAGAGGCCCCACTTGAAAAACAGCTTTTGAATTTGTTGACTTTATGGCATTTTAGGCACATGGTTATATTTCCAGTAGAATTTAAGCTAGAACATCCAATTACCTCTGAAAATTACATTTTCAAAAAAGATAACTGGCCTACCTGTTTTGCAACAATGTATTGACACTGCTTTTATGGTCGGTGTTCTGTTCTGCCACAAAAGATTTTTTAGCCTTTTTAGCTAATCCTGTGTTTGAGATATTATTTCCAAGTGGGCAAGAGGCATTATTACTGTTTCTTGCTTGGTCTGTTTGCTCTCCTGTGCTGTGTGCAGTCTTTGGAGTACCTCCACACATCTTCTTAGTTCAGATGTACTCTCCCAAAGCTTCTTGAAAATACTGAACACTGGCTTAAGAGATATGGCTATTAGTGAGTTGCTTCACTATGGCTCAGCATCCAGCAACCATGGACATTTCCTCTCCGAGAAGAAATTCAACCAAGTCTTTTGTAGCAATCCACTGGGTTTCTTTTTTACAACAAGAGTAGCATGTTCTGCCAACCATAATTCAGGAAGACAATTGCATCCAATGTAATGTAGTATTTATCCCAAATTAGACCACCACACAGAACTTTCAAATTTCAAAGCCCATCCAAGATTATCTCCTGCTTCTGTTGCTGGAGTTTTTCCACCAAGACCAGTAAGCAGTCAGCAGATATTGATTTTAACTACCTTTGTTTCCTGGTATGTGATTATGTAGCTGGCAATTATTTATTTGGTCACAAGACCAAACCATATGGCCTCTGAAAGAAAGAGCATAGGTGCTTTTGCACTGACTCGCCCTTAGCTGCAAGGTTGTTCTAACACTGGCTACAACACCCTCTTAATGGCTCTCATGTGAGCAAGTGTCATCTGACAACTCTTAGCAACCACCTATGGCTCAGCACCATACTTCAAATGCAAATAAAAATCTGTCACCAATACCCTACAGTTATCAGTAAGGAATGATTAACACCAGCAAACACCCCAGAATTTTTGCACAGTAATGGTTTTACTCTGTAGAGTAAACACTTTATGTTCAGCTAAGAACCTGATACTGCTTCAAAAAAAAGCTTTTACACAGTGGAAGGGAAAACTGCTTACAGAATATAATTGATAAGTAAAATCTGGTGAATATGAGGGAGATAATGTTTCACTTTTACACTTGCTTAAAAAATATTTCCCTTAAAAAGACTGATGTTTTAAATACCAAATAGGAGTTAAAAAATGTAGTCCAACTAAAAACATTCCCCCCCCCCTTTTTTTTTTTAAATGACTAACATCCACTTGGAGAAACAGGTTTAGAATTAAAACCAGACTTTCGTTTTTACAACAAATGGATATTCAATCCCTTCAGTGGTGCATGTGTAACACCGAGAGACCCCTGTCATTGGCAGGCCGGTCAAACCAGGGACCTCTAGAGCTATATGCATGAGCCTTTACTGCATGAGCTAAAAGCCATGCGGCTGTTAGCGAAGGCTGTAGCAGACTCATTAATTTAAGTGGTCTCGGTGCCACTAGATGGGACAGAACACTACACAGGTGTTTGGGTTACACAGACCAAGAGGACACATCTTGTTTTCTGTAAGCTCAACTATCATCATCATGTTAGAGTATATAATTGTCCCTTCTGCCCTTAAAAAAAGGATTCTACCCAAAAAACCTAAGCACCCCACACAAGATCACCATTTTCCGCTAAAATTTGCTGTAGAGTACCGTCTACCAAAAATAAGTTTTGCATTCATAAAGCCCTTTTCATCCACAGACCTCAAAACTCTTTATAAGGTAAGTATTATCTCTTCTTACAAATGGGACAACTTAGGGGGAGCAGTGGTTGATGATGGGGGTGGGTGTGCAAGGCTGGTGGCGGGGCAGAGCTGCAGCATGAGGGGCGGACGCTCCCCCTGCTGGTCCCTCAGTGAAGCCCCCGCTTCGTTCCAACTCTTGGCCAGCAGGGCCCCGTCCCCCATCCTGTTTCTGGCCGGCACTAGCTGCGTGCTGTGAGCTGTGAGCTGTGAGCTGCAGTGACTGGTGCGTGCGGGCAGGCGCCAGGCAACAGCCAGCTATGTGTCGCCTCTGCTGCCCACCCATCGACCCTTTATGTGCTCCTCCTCTCGCTCTCCCCTCCCTGCTTTGCTCCTTTGCCCCCTCAACCCCGTTGCTCCTACATATCCCCCTAGGCAGGGTGTATCCTGCTCCCAGCACTGTGCGGAGAACCAGCCTCTGGTCGGAATGCTTGGCTCACCAGTAGCCTGGTCAGCAGGCTCCTTCCCTCCCCCTGTCTACACTGGCAACATAGCGCTTTAACGTTGCTTGTATGGTCGCGGCAGAGCGCTGGGAGCCAGCTCTAAAAAAACCCACCTCCACGAGGAGTGTGGCTCCCAGCGCTGGTGCACTGTCTACACTGGCACGTTACAGCGCTGAAGCTTGCTGCGCTCAGTTGGGTGTTTTTTCACAGCCCTGAGCGAGAAAGTTGCAGCGCTGTAAGACCCGCTGGCCCAGGATGCTGGCTAGGAGGAGCATGTGCCAAAGACCCGTTCAGCCTCTCTGCCCCTCAGCTAAGCTCCCGAGTGGAGCCCTAAAGCGATTTTAAGCCTGTTCATGCCCCAGCCGTGCAGGCTCCACAGCAGCCCCCTGGGCAGGGACTTAGCTCCCTCTTCCCCTTCCCCTCCTGCCCCTCCCCCCCCCCCCCCCCCGGGTCCTTCCCCCAGGGAGTGTGAGGCTGCTTTGTCCCCTAGGCACCCCCTCCTGCTGAGCCACCTTTCTGGCTGGGTTCGCTGAAGCCCCTGCAGTCAGGTTCCCTTGGCCCTGGTGCACAATGCATCCTTAGGGCTTAACCCCTTCCTGCCTGCGCTGTAGCTGGGAGACAGGAGGCAGCTGTGTTATGTCGGTGGCCAGCAGCAGCCTGAAGGCGTTAGCTGCCTTTTGACACCGTATGGGCAGGAAGGGACAAGCTGCTTCCAGCCACAGGGGAGCAGGGAGGGAGGAAGAGATGAGCTCTGCAAAGACATGGGCCAGTCATCCCTTCCCCCGCCCTCCCCTGCGGCTGGAAGCAGCTCCTGTCCCTTCTCTCCCACACACACAGTGCTGAAAGGCTGCTGCTGCACACATCCTGGTGTAAACCCTGGCAGAAATCTGGGGAGGGGAGCATGTGACCCTGCATACCCCTCCACATGTTGCCTCGGGAAGACGCAACACCAGGTAACAGGAGATGCAGGTCCATCCCAGGGACCCAGCCATCCTGTAGAGCGCCAGGCAGGGAAGGTTGGATCTGACAGTCGGTCACGCTTGCCCTCTCCTCCCCACCATGTGAGAGGTGTACGGGAGAGTGTGTGTGTCAGCTCTCCCCGTATGAGCCTTAAAGATAAGAAGATAAATAAAAAGAATCCAGCTACACAGTATTTCTTTTTAACATGGGCTCAGTCAACTTGATGTTAATTTGAACGTTTGTACTGCATAGTTCTGATTGATTGCCATTGAACTCACTTGAACATGAGTAATTTTACCAGGTGTCCCGTATTCAGCACAGGGAAATATGGTCACCCTAAGCATGAAGTACTTCACTTATTACTCTATTTGAGACCTTAGTTATGCTATCAGTTACCATCATGGATCCCCAGGAACTATGCTACACTGCAGCTTTTGAAAAGTCTCTTGGAGGAACCCCAAGGGGTCTGCCTCATTCTTCCTTTGGCATAGGCCACGCAGCCTCACTGCTTCCTAAACTGAGCTACTGGACTTCTGCTTCATACTATGAGCTCTACTCTGCAAGTCCAACTGAGAGAGATTCCTAGTAAAGGTTTCAGAGTAGCAGCCGTGTTAGTCTGTATCCGCAAAAAGAAGAACAGGAGGACTTGTGGCACCTTAGAGACTAACAAATGCTCTAATAAATTTGTTAGTCTCTAAGGTGCCACAAGTCCTCCTGTTCTTCTTTTTGCAGATTCCTAGTAGATACCTGTACACTCTTCAAGGGCTAATGCACTCCAGCCAGTATTTGCAGTGACACTCAAGCAGCAATTTCAAAACAGTAGGGTTTATTAGTTGACTGGAGCGCAGCACTGGAAGTCCATAAGTTAGCATAGAGAAATAAAGGTTAAAGCACAGTCCATTCTGGTCAGCCCAGTGCAATTCACCAGCCAAGCTGTAGTGAACTCCATTTTCAGGCTCTGTCTCTCTCTGCCTCCTCCTCAGTCAGTTCCCAGTGAAAGAACCAAGCTTCTTCCAGAGCTCACACTTATTCCCCCACCTCAACCCTCCCAGTCCTTTGTTCTCACGCTGGGGGGTCTCTGCTCAGCTCCCCTGCTGAGAGTGCAGCTCCATGAGTCATTAGAGCTTGCATTGTCTCTCCGGACCCCATGTTGATCTGGATCAGTTTCAGCCAGTTCCTGAATGACTCTATTCATTCCACCCAGACAGGGACATGACGCACATACCTGTGTCTCTTAGAGACACAACTTAATCCTGAAAGACAATTTAATCTTCCCCCGCCCCCTGCCCTTGGGTAGCAACGCCAAGTATGGGGGAAACTGAGGCACACATAGGCCTCAAAAAATTACCACTTACACCAAGGCAAAACAGAACCCTTAGAAAAAGTTCTTTCTAGAAATACACAAACACTTTTTGATTATGATCAACAAAAGCATAAGATTACAACTTGTAAGACTGCATTTCAATTTTAAAAGACAACAACTGAATGTGTAGGACTTATGTTTGTGCAGCACTGCAATACAGTGAACCACCTGAAAGTGCAAAGTATTAAGTTTCACTCCACTTAACACACACACTTACTACACTGGACTAATTTGACTAGCAGTATTTTAGTGTCATACTTCCAAGATATTACTAATACTGAATGAAAACGTATATATATGTCTTCATATGTATACAACTGTAAAATAAATTGAGGAGGATGGGCTAAGACTAGTGGAAGAACAGAAGATGCTGCCAGTTGCACTATAAGCTTTCCCCCCCCTTCCCAAAGAAGAATGCTCAATTACTGTATATTGATTACAATAGCTTATCAGTGTCTGGTGCTAGAAACATAGAATGCAAGACTGGAAGGAACCTTGAGAGGTCATCTAATCCAGCCCCATCTACTGAGGCAGGGCCAAATAGAGTCAGGCCACCCTGGACAGGTGTTTGTCTAACTTGGTCTTAAAAAGCCTCCAGTGACCAGGATTCCACAATCTCTCTTGGAAGCCTATTCTAATACTTAACTATCCTTGTAGTTAGAAAGTTTGTCCTAATATTTAACCTAAATCTCCCTTGCCAATTGAGGATTAAAACACACAAAAATAACTCTGCCTGATATTTTGAGATGCAGCGTACTCAATTCCCACTTACGTCAATGGGAGCTACAGATACTCAGCACTTCTGAAAATTGGGCCACCTAATTTTCTAATCTTCTACTCATATGACCTCATTTGCCATTTTGACTGGAATTGTCTGTCAAGGAGGAATATGGAATTATAGCTTTGACTTCCTTTTTGCCCTTTTCTTTCACCACTACTGCCATCCCCAGGCACCTCTGGATTAAACACTAATGGCCACCATATTGGAGGCATCAAGTGATTACCAGCTCACCACTTCCTTTCTCTAACCAATTTTTGAAGGATGCTCAATCTGCAACACAAGGCCCAAAGAAGAAATCAACCTACAGGCAGGCACAGAGCGTCCATAAACAGTGATTCAGGAAAGCCTCCTACCCTCCTGCTATAATCCATTGGGAAAGGGAGGTTAGTCATTCCTTTTATATGACTATTTGGCAGTATGTCACCTGTTCTGTTTGTAGGTCACTTCTAAACCTAGATAGACCTAACTCTCTTCTTCACTTTGATTGCTTTTAAAATGGCAGTATTGGTTATGCATTATTAATCCCAAACGCAATTTTAACACACACACACACACACACACACACACATATACCCCTCTCAAATATCATGATGAAGTCCAATAGGATATAAATTCCTGTACCAAAAAAACCTATCCATTAAAGTCCAAGCATTGTTTCAAGATTTGTTTCCTTAGAATATTGTAGATTCTTCATGTACGTCTCTAGTAGGATTTTCTTTCCCACATCCTTTAAAGAGATAAACTAGAGATATTTGTAGACAAGCAGAAACTTTCACAAAACTTCTTGCCAAAAGAGCAAGTGGGATTCAGGGACACAGACAGCAAAACCAAACCAACTTCTCTCCTTTCAGCCATATACTATTACACATTGGATGGTTCTCCTAAAACTGAAGCAGTAAATACAATAAACGAAGCCTGTTAAAAGGTAGAGAGTAGCACCAAGTATTTGTCATATATGAACAATACGAAAAACAAAACAGATGTCAGATTCCACTTCACCTAAAGATAGATTTCCTTTTGTTCCATTTGTTGAACCATTTATTTGTGGTACTTTCCAAAAAAACATGATTGCCAATAAATATCATGTTTTCCAAAAAAAAGACACTTCTCCCCATATTTACCATGAACATGCAAAATTCTGACACACTATATAGCTGCATTCTTTTTCTTACACTTATTCACCTAAAATAACCCTGAGACAGTGAACAAGCTGCTGAGCTTATCTAATCCACCTTGTTTAACTCTGATGCATTGTTACCAGTTTCACACAAGTTAGACCAGATACTTTCTACATTAGTCACTCAAGTGAACAAGCATGTGATTTACACTGCCTCTCTCTAGCTTTAGATTTTCCACGTAAGCAAGGAGTCAGTGTAATGGGGAAGTTCTTACTACCAGGCTAGAAATACCAGAACCACGTTAGAGGCAGGCAATGTGAATTTCAGAACACAATTTTTTACTTTATTAAATGAAATATCTGAGCAGTACTAGATGAGGGTTAGAAGTACTGTACATATCTCTAGGGACCACTTAATACAAAACACACCCAATACTGGGGCTGGAGGAGATAGCTGAAATTGCATTTAAGCAGGCAAAAATTCAATATACTCTATCTTTAGATTGTTTGAAAACAGACCCTTCTCTTCTCAAAGAAGAAACTACCTACTGTTAATGTCTGCTTTCTTCATCTCCAGATTAGATTACCAGAACTCATTCCCCATCAAGTTAAACACAGTTGTCATAACTAAAAAGAGCCAGTGCGAATACATCACACCAGGGCTTCTCCAACTCTGAGGTCTCAGTTTCAAGACCTGCATGCAGAGTCTTACCTAATCTACAGAACTCAATAGTTTGGGACCTAGATACCCAACAGAGCTGCAAAGATAAAATGCAAAATTGGAACAGTGACACTGAGGAAGTCCTGGACAAGGCTCAGATGCAAAGAATGTTTTCAGCAGTAACACCAATAACGGAATTTCTTGCCAGAGAGAACACTGAGCCCAAGCATGGCTGTGTTCAGATCAAAGAGATTTGTTTTAAAGTTTGATCAGTTACTAGCTCTAGTTTATTATAAATTCATGTCAACTATTTCTCAGATTTTAGTTCTGGAATAAAAACAATTTGTTGAAGAGTTTCAAAAAATTCCATATTTACTTTTTTTTAAAAAAAGGGTGCAAAGTACATCTTTAGTAACAAAGTCCAGCCTTTGGGCTCTAACACCAATTTCAGATTTGTCTGGACACCAGCAGCTTGACTGAAGCAAGCAGTATTTGTTCTGTTTAATGTGTCCCAATCAGCAGAAGAGCTCCACCTCCTCATATAGTCATCCCCCAGTCCTGGTCCATGCATAGTCATATGTCACTTGTTCCAGACTGAATCAGGTGATCAGGCCAACTTCCAAGAACACAGCTATTAAATAAAGATGCTGCCAAGGCACATCTAACAACTGCTTTCACCAGAAACTGAAATGGGGCAGAATCTCTTACCCTGCCAGTTTTACTGCCCATACACCTACGAACCTTACCAGTTATTGTAACAGTATATTTGATAGCAGAATTAAAACTACACATTGTACTTTTAAAAAGGCCAATTTAGCCAAGAGAGTGGAAAAGAAAAAACAAAAAATCTAGTATTTTTATACTGTACCAATTCTTGTTGTATTTTTAATCAATTAATAAGGAATAAAATAAGGAGCATCTCAGAACCTAAAGCCAGCAGACAGCATCCTGGGGCTGACAGCCTGGAACATGGGCTTGCCTGTCCTTTCCTACTACTTTGCCGTCATTTGTACAACCTATTTTCTACTAGGTAGCTTCCAAATTACTGCTCAAAAAGAATTTTCTTAAAATCAGAAAACTCCAACATCAAGTAACAAGTACGTACAGATTACAAGTGGTTGAGAACATAAGGCCTGATGCTAAGAAGTACAGAACACCCTCAATTCTTGATGACCTCAAAATGCTGTTCAAGATCCATTTCAGTAACAAATAATGTAGACTTTTAAAAAACAAAGTAGTCAAAAGCCAACCTCCTTTATTCACCTGCCAATAACAGAGTTTCGCCTGCAACAAATGAAGACATTACTTGCACCTAAACAAAAACATTCAATGTGCTGCTTCACACTGCTTCAGGTGTTTGCAGTACCATCAGTTTTCTGTGACTACTGGAATTCCAAATAAAAATAATATCATGATACTAACCAACAATCCATTAGTGAGACTAGACCCTTGAGGTTTTTTTCCCCTCCATCCCCAGATTGTCAGGAAATTTTGGAGGAGCTAGTGGTTCTTAAATCCCTTTGTCCCATTGGTATGTTGACTTTGTGACTGTTGGAAAATAGACTATAACAAGTAACTTGCAAAGTGAGGTTATTCCAGACATTGTTAGCACATCAGGGGAAGGGAGAGATGAGAAATGAGAATAATGTGTTTAATACTCACGAACACTTACTGGTTTGTCTACATGGTAGAAGGGTGGATGTATTTATAAATAAAACAAAAACACACACACCACAGAGAGAGGGACACAAACAAAAACCCAACAAAAACAAAAAACAACCCCTTCCCCTCCTCCCCCCTCCACCACCACTCCCTCAGCACGGACAGCATAATCCATAGCCAGCGTGGAGATGAATGCCAGGAAATCCTGGAGCAGATGAGTTAAGTGATAACTGCAGACGGATATAGTGTCAAACCAACAATTTTCTCTAGTTTTAGCCAGAGACGTGATTTGTTCCTCTTGTTGGTTTTATGACAGTTTGCCTGTTCTGCACAGAACATTCTCCTTAACTGTTTTTTGTAAAGAGGGCTGTTGATGAATTGTCCTATACATAATACTGAAACTTTCAGGTTTGTGAAGTTAGAGGCGTGTAACCAGTTCTAGGACACAGCATTAGGGCTCTTCTGCTGCAACACCCTAAACTCAGTTGCTAGCGTCTTTTTGGATTGCAGAAGAAATCACGACAATGCTCGCTGCTGGATTTAGGTTCAGTTTGCCCCAAAGTACATGGGGCCCTGACTAATTCAGACACCAAGTTGTAAAATAAAGGGATTTCAATTCAGCTTTAAATAAAGGCTTAGTATCTTACCTATGAAGTTGTATGTTTCTTTTAAAAGAAATTATATTTATCAAGTCCAAGTGTACAACACACATAGCCAGGTATTTCATCTTGTATTGCAATACGCAAGCTATGGAGAGTTTTAAACAATAAGAAGTTCTATGAATACCTGTACAGTGTTTAATAAAAATTGTTATTTTACACTAAGATGCCAAAATGTTGCTTGCAATCTAAAAAATTAGTCAGTATTCTGGAATTCACTGAATGTGTCTGCACGAAAACATGCAAGGCTAAGTACATCAAAAAACTGGTAGGTACCTTGAAATGTAGAGGTCAACTCTTCACATGTGGAAAACATACTGCTAATTTAAGATTTTTCCCCTAAAGGTTGCCAAGAAGTATATGGCTAAATGGACAAGTGTCAAACATTGGCAATTCTTTTTTGGCTGTAGTAAGGGACTTCAGTATAGCTAGAGTTAAAATCTCAAATTCTTACTTCCTGCTGACTAAAAATTTGTCAGGACAGCTGGCCAAATCTCCGTTTCACATCATTGTTATTTTAATATTTCACTAATGAAAAATAAAAAGCCACTGTTGCACTCAAATATCTAGCAGACATGCCAACACTGCATTTTAATACAAATATCGTACTGTTCCTTTACACTACTGGAACTAAGTTTAACTCGTAGGTGCAGATTACCCTCGACATTTCATCCAGTGGTTTATTTTATTAAAAAAAAAAAAACAGATGGATAAAGTGTCAACAATAATTGTACCTGTAAGTGAAACAATTGACCAACTAAGTGAATTTAAGAACCAGATGCCGGTTTCAAATTTGAAATTCTTCTTCTTATTTTCCTCCCTGTTACACCATTAACTACTGAATACTTTTTACCATTAGGATCAGCCCTAGATAGGTATTTTGAGTTATGCCATTTTAATGGCAATATTGCTTGATTTAGGTAGAAAAAGCACAAATTTTTACTGCATAAAATGCTTGTATAATTTTCTCCTCAAAGTATTTCCTGTGGCACACCCATAAAATTACACGTGGGGTGTTTTGAATAGAAGAAAATTGGCTCTTGGAAAATGTCTGGAGGTAGACAACTGTTTGATCTGGTCAGGGAATGGATAGATTTAACTGCATTCTGGAGTCTCCTAAGCACTAGACTTTTATTGATTGAGTTACTCCCCTACACTGGGGCTTGGAACCATGTCCAAAACTGCTTTAAAGCACAGTTGTAGCAAATATGGTTTGTGGTCATATACAGGTTTTATAGGTTGGATTGCCAACCCTCCAGGATTGTCCTGGAGTCTCTGATTAAAGATGTGATGAAATCTCCAGGAATACATCCAACCAAAACTGGTAACCCTACTTATAGGTCCTGTCTTGATGGGTAAGAGGGTGTTTTCTCCCAATTGTGTTAGCTTGACGTGTTTGAAGAGGTCTCTTAATGCTTGTTAAGACACAGGTTGAAATATCTGAAGGTGTGTTGGCTGGCTGTGATGTAAGCTCTTCCCCCCCCCCCCCCCGGCTAAAAAAACAGGGCAGCTAAAACATAGCTTCAAATATGTTAGCTTAATGTGATTAAAAAGCCATCTCAATGCTTGTTAAAATGCAAGATAATGCAATTGAACTAACATGACTGAAAACCCCACACCCTTTTTACCAATCATGATAAAGCCAAAATGTTGTATTAATGTGTATAAAATGGCCTGGCTGCCTTCACAACCTAAGCTATAAACATAGTTCAATCTAATTTACTATTAAACAGTTCTTTCAGGAATTCATAACTGTGTTAGCTGCACTGAGTTAACCAGTCCTTCTGACTCTCAATTTCCCCTGAGATCGGTGATGCTATAATGTTCTCTGCGACAATATTCCCAATACTTTCTCTCTATGCATCAACTGCCCTAGAAGTCAGTGCAAGTAGTAACCAGGCAGTTAGCCATGACACGCAAGCAACTTTTTGTGATACTCTATATCCAGGTTTATAAAATGAAGAGATCACCACAGTGTTCAGAGTCCAAGATGATGACAGATCTCTGTTTGAAATCTGGAACAACAAGTTCATCTAAACCAAAGATAGCCTGGCAAAACACAGACAGTGGATTTAATGCAAACAAATAGCTGTGAATCATTCAATAAGGAGAAAGAGGGTCAGGAAGAGATTAAATGTAACGGTACTTTGTATTTCTAGAATTATTTCAAACCAGAAGTCTAAGCATTTCACTAACATTGAATTTAGCCTCACAACTAGGGTTACCATATTTAAAAAATAAAAAAAGAGGACACTCCACGGGGCACTGGCCTCGCCCCTTTCCCACCCCAACTCCGCCCCTTCCCCAAAGTCCCCGCCCTAACCCCGCCCCCTCCCCTGAGCACCCCGCATTCCCCCTCCTCCCTCCCAGACACACGAAAAGGGCTGCCCGAGCGCTACCGGCTTCACGGTTTGCCGGGCAGCCCCCAGACCCTGCGCCCCTGGCCGGCGCTTCCCCAGTGCAGCTGGAGCCTGGGAGGGGAAGCGCCCAGCCGGGGGTGCAGGGTCTGGAGGCTGCCCGGCAAACCGTGAAGCTGGTAGCGCTCAGGCTTCGGGCAGCCCCTGTGCCTCCGGACCCTGTACCCACAGCCGGGCACTTCCCCTCCCTGGCTCCGGCTGCTGTGCTCCTCCCCTGACTCTTCAGCTCTCTTTAATAGCCGAGCTGCCCGAGCGCGACCTGCTTCGCGCAGCCCCCATGCCTCTGGACCCTGCGCCCCCGGAGGGAAGTGCCCGGCTGGCGGCTCATGGTCTGGAAGCATGGAGGCTGCCCGAAGCCGGTAGTGCTCGGGCAGCTCGGCTTTAAACAGAGCAGAAGAGTCAAGGTAGGGAGCACAGCAGCTGCGGGAGGGGAAGTGCCCAGCCGGCGGTATTTTTCCCGGACATGTTCGGCTTTTTGGCAATTCCCCCCGGACGGGGGGTTGATTACCAAAAAGCCGGACATGTCCGGGAAAAAACGGACGTATGGTAACCCTAATTCCAAACAGGAATGTTGTGAAGTAACTACAGTGGAACTCACAGGTTGTTTACAGGGGTGTTGTGAGGCACATTTCATTAATATTTCTGTGCACCTTACTTGAGCGTGTTGGGCAGAAAGATATAGAAATGGAATATGTTAGCAAACTTTGTGAAAGTACATAGCAGTGAGAGTGCCTAATTGACTCAGCTAGTTTCACAACACTCACAGCATATATTTCATTTCACTGTAATCTCTCTTCTGCACTGGGCAAAACAGGAATTGCCACTGATAGTAGTAGAAATGCCCATAAAACACTGCATTTAATATCCTGGAACCAACAGGGCTACAACACTGCATACATAAAAAGCGTCTTGTCTACATACTAAAGTGGTCTTATAAATACCCAATAAGTTTGTTGCTTTGTACAACAACACTTTTTAGCTCACATCTAGATGCCCCAGTACAGTCCATAATAGTTCCCCTGCCCCCGGTGCAGATGAGAAGGCACAGTTATTGCAGCTGAAGCAATAAATCTAGTCCTCCTAACTCCATCCCACAATGCAGTGCTTCTCTTCTCTGTCTGTACTAAGGTGTATCTTGCAACTTTTCTTGGCACTTCTGAAAAGAGCTGTGTGTGATTAATTGATGCACACAGTTATTGACATTGCATACATGGATCAGTTCTAATCTGGTCATTTGCAAAGACAATTAAAAAAAAAGTCAGAAAAATGGCATATTTTTCACAGAAGTTAAAAAAATAAAGATTGTCAAGAACTCCAGGAATAAGACCTACACATGTCCACTCAGCTCTGATGTGGGGGGAAAAAAACAGAATCCCAAGATTTCTTCCAAGGCTGCAATTGAAGTAGAGATGGGGGTGAGGGGGGGGGGGGGGGACAAGAAGAAGAAGAAAAAAAGGAGGGAAAGAAGAGCAAGACAGTCAGTACTCTTGTAGTAAATCTGGAAAACTCAGAAATCTCTGAAGGCTCTTGCTCAGTAGTGAAGAGGGTGGGAAGGAAATCAAAACAGCTTTACAGAGAGATATAAGGACATGGTACCTACAAGAGTGAAGAGCCAGAGGACTTGCTTTTTCAGATGACATCCCCAAACTGGGAGCCCAATTTCTGTCTAAAAGTATTTTTTAAAAAAGGTCCTTATTTAGACACCCAGTGGCATTTCTGGCTACTGTTGCTATCTGGATATCTAAGGATATCCAAGGAGCCCAGGTGAAACTCAGTTAGATTATAGAAATCTATTGAAGTGAACAGCAACAAAATAGAACAAACATACAAATGCCACTCAACAAACCTCACTACTGCTTTCTTTCCTTTTACAAAGAGTGGAATATTGCCAGGCTTGCAATAAAGTGCTGTGAAGTAGTGCTTAGCGAATGGGATTTCCCCAAGCATTTCGGCACTATGACCAAAGGAATTACTTGTTTCAACTGCCAAGTGAATCAGGGCCAGCGCTGGCTTTTTTGCCGCCCTAGGCAAAAAAGCCACCCGCCGTCCCCCCACCCCCCGCCAGCGCAGCAGGGGAGGGCACCGAGCAATCCCCGACCGGCCGGAGCGCCGGGGGGAGGGCGGGGAGCCCAGCCGGGGCTCTCCGCTCTCCCCAGCGGCCAGAGCGCTGGGAGCAGAGCGGAGAGCCCCGGTTGGGGCTCTCCGCTCTCCCCGGCAGCCAGAGCGCCTGGGGGAAGGCGGAGAGCCCCTGGCAGCCAGAGCGCCGGGGGGAGGGCAGCGAGCCTGCTGCATCTCTCTGCTCTCCCCGACGGCCGGAGCGCTGCGGGGAGGGCGGCGAGCCCAGTCGCGGCCTCGCTCTCGGGCCGGAGCGCCCCACCGCGCCGCCCCCCTCCAGGCGCCGCCCCAAGCACATGCTTGGTGGGCTGGTGCCTGGAGCCAGCCCTGAAGTGAATATCATACACCAAAGCTAATAAACAGTTACCAGCTAGAGATCCTGCACAGTTATAATACAACATCCGTTCCATTATGGACACCAGAAGCACCAGTGAATATTTAAAGATGAAGTAGTGGCCTGTTTGCCAGTTTCACATCTTTTACAGCATGCATGTTAAATGAAATTATATCCTCTTTTACAACATCCTTTCACTCAGTCTCCCAACAAAGATTTTATGGAAGTCATGAAGCAGAGACTTTACCAACCTAAATGTAATCCAGAAAGAGTCTGATTTATTTTGCTTTACACATTCTGACATGTCGTGTAAACTGTTAGCTTCACACGTTTCCCCCTCTTAGTTAAAATTTTTACACAACCTCAGCCCTCAGCTTCCTGAAGACAGTTTCAGTCTATAGAGCTGAAAAATGCAGAACAGCATTAATATGAGCCAGAACAGAATTACAATTGCCATGACAATTAAAGCATGATCAACTTATCCAAAGCCAGAGTCATTCATTTCTCTAGAGCCACTACCCTCCCACACACAAATGTTTCACTTTAGTAATTAGTTGAAATACATTAGCATTAGAAGATTCTAACTGAATACATTACATTATTGTAGGAAGCTCCCTTACTGTAGTCCCCAAGATCTGCATTCCTAGTGTCTGGCTTTCTTAATGGACTTTCTACTGAGCACATGGAGCCAGGAGCTTCCCAGAATCTCTAGTATCAGCTGCATAGCTTTTTCTTTGAAGTGCAGTAACAGCCAGTATTAAAGGTTTTGAGGAACATTTGGGATTTTAACTATACAAAAGTATGAATGTTTTCTCTCACACACAAGAACAATTAGGATTTCTTAGAATGTTACCAACAAGCTACAGCCATCAAATGCTTCTCAGCTGAAAGTAGTATCTACACATTTTTTTCCAGTTATGAAGTTGGTCATATTTTTAATTTTATTATACTGTGTTTTCCCCTTAACAGTAATCAGTGCTAAATGACAGAAACTGAACAGGTTTGAGAAAGTCACCTGTCGGTAGCAAGAACAACTTCTCATGGTAAGAGGTGAGGATGTCTCATCATTTTCTGCAGAATTTAAACTTTCATTTATTAAAAATAAACCAAAACACAAAAGTTTCTTGCCTTTATAGGTCCAAAGATAATTTCCCAAAATGTGAGTCGTACAGTATTGTTTCCCAAGCTGCAGACAGACAATTTAGAACATAAGAATGGCCATACTGGGTCAGACCAATTTAGCCCAGTACCCGGTCTTCCGACAGTGGCCGGTGCCAGATGCTTCAGAAGGAATGAACAGAACAGGGCAATTTATTGACGGAACAATCCCCTGTTGTCCAGTCCCAGCTTCTAGCAGTCAGAGGTTTAGGGACACCCAGAGCATAGGGTTGCATCTCTGACCATCTTGGCTAATAGTCATTGATGGACCTATCATCCATGAATGTATCTAATTCTCTTTTGAACTTCTGGCTTTCACAACATCCCCTGGCAATGAATTGAACAGGTTGACTGTACGTTGTATAAAGAAGTATTTCTTTTGTTTGTTTTAAACCTGCTGCCTATTCATTTCATTGGGCGACCCCTGGTTCTTGTGTTATATGAAGGGGTAAATAATGCTTCCATGTTTACCTTCTCTACACCATTCAAGATTTTACAGATCTCTATCACATCTCCCCTTAGTCTTCTCTTTTCTAAGAGTCCCAGTTTGTTTTAATCTCTCCTCATATGGAAGCTTTTCCATATCCCTAATCTTTTTTTGTTGCCTGTCTCACTTTTTCCAGTTCTAATACATCTTTTTTGAGATGGGGCGACCAGAACTGAACTCAACTCAGTATTCAAGGTGGATTTATATAGTGGCATTATGATATTTTCTGTATTGTTTTCTATCCCTTTTCCAATGGTTACTAACATTCTGTTAGCTTTTTTTTTTTTTTATACTGTTACTGCACATTGAATAGATATTTTCAGAGAACTATCCTTGATGACTCCAAGATCTCTTGAGTGGTAACAACTAATTTAGACCACACCGTTTTGTATGTATAGTTGTAATTATGTTTTCCAATGTTCATTACTTTGCATTTATCAACACTGAATTTCATCTGCCATTTTCTTGTCCAGTCACCCAATTGTACGAGACCCTTTTGTAACTCTGAGCTATCAGCTTTGGACTTAACTATTTTGAGTAATTTTGTATTATCTTCAAACTTTGCCACCTCACTGTTTACCCCTTTTTTCAGATCATTTATGAATATGTTGAACAGCACTAGTCCCAGTACAGATCCCTGGGGGGCCGCACTATTTGCCTCTCTCTATTGTGAAAACTGATACTTTATTTCTACCCTTTGTTTCCTGTCTTTTAACAAGTTACTGATCCATGAGAGGACCTTCCCTCTTATACCATGACTCTTTACTTTGCTTAAGAGTCTTTGGTGAGGGACCTTATCAAAGGCTTTCTGAAAATTCAAGTAAGCTATATCCACTGGATAACCCTTGTCCACATGTTTGTTGACTCCCTCCAATAATGTTAATAGATTTGTGAAGGGAAATCATGCCTCACCAAAACTTTTTCCCAACATATTATGTTCATCTATGTTTCTGATAATTCTGTTCTTTACTATAATTTCAGCCAACTTGCATGGCACTGAAGTTAGACTTACTGGACTGTAATTGCCATGATTGCCACTGGAGACTTTTTTTTTTTTTTTAAATCAGCATTATATTAGGTATCTGCCAGCCATCTGGTACAGAGGCTGATTTAACAAATAGGTTATATACCAAAGTTAGTAGTTCTGCAATTTCATAACTGAGTTCCTTGAGGACTCTTGGATGAATACCATCTGGCCCTGGAAACAAATTACTGTTTAATTTATCAATTTGTTCCAAAACCTACTCTGGCACCTCAATCTGAGACAAGTCCTCAGATTTATCACCTAAAAAGGATTGTTCATGTGTGGGATCTCTCACATATCTTCTGCCACGAAGACTGATGCAAAGAATTCTTTTAACTTCCTGCAATGGCCTTGTCTTACTCGAGGTGCTAACGGAGCACTCAATCGTCCAGTGGCCCCACTGACTGTTTGGCAGGCTTCCTGATTCTGACGTACTTAAAATGTTTGCTGTTAGTTTTTGTCCTTAGCTAGTTGGCCTTCAAATTCTTTCCTGGCCTAATAATTATGCTTCTGACTTGCCAGAGTTTATATCCCTTTCTATTTTCCTCAGTAGGATCTGACTTCCAATTTTTAAAAGATGTCTCTTTGTCCCTAACCACCATTTCTACTCTGTTGTTTAGCCATGTAACATTTTTTTGGTCCTCAATGTTTTTCTTTTTTTGGGTATAAATATAATTTGAGCCTCTATTATGGTATTTTTAAAAAGTTTCCATGCAGTTTGCAGGCACTTCACTCCTGTGCCTGCTCTTTTTAATTTCCATTTAACTAGACGACTCCTATTTGTGTAGCTCCCCTTTTTTGAAGGTAAATGGTAATGTGGTGGGTTTCTTTGGTACTTTCCCCGCTCCAAGGATGTTAAATTTAATTATGGTTGCTATCACTGAGCAGTTCAGCTATTATCATCTTTTGAACCAGATCTTGTGTGCCAATTAGGATGAAATCAAGAATTGCTTCTCCACTTGTGGGTACCAGGACTAGCTGCTCCAGGAAGCAGTCATTAATTTTAGAAATTTTATCTTTGCCTCCCATCCTGAAGAGACATGCTCCCACTCAATATGGGGATAGCTGAAATCTCCCATTATTGATATGTTTTCTGCCTTTATAGCCTCTCTAGTCTCCCTGAGCATTTCACAGTCATTGTCCCCATCCTGGTTAGTAGTATATTCCTCCTGCTATATTCTGATTATTCAAGCACAGAATTTCTATCCATAGAGATTCTATGATACTGTATGATTCATTTAAGATTTTTACTATATATAACTCTAGGCTCTCTTTCATGCAGAGTGCCACCTCCCCACCTCAACCCCCATCAGTAAGACCTACTCTGTCATTCCTATATATTTTGTACCCTGGTATTACCCTGTCCCACTGATTATCATTGTTCCACCAAATTTCTGTGATGCCTATTATATCAATATCTTCATTTAATACCAGGCACTCAAGCTCACCAATCTTAGCATTTAGACTTCTAGCATTTGTATACAAGCATTTATAAAGTTTGTCAATATTTAGTTGTCTGCCTTCATGTAATGTAATTGAAGGGGACTCTATTGTTTGACTGTTTCTCTTCAGTTCCTACCTAAACATTATCAACTTCTATCCTCCTTACTAAGATATGGAGTATCCCCTTTAATAAATCCTCTCCAAGGGATGTATCTGTCTGAACCGCGTGCTCCTCCGTAGCTGTTGACTCTCTCCCAGCCCCTAGTTTAAAAACTCCTCTATGATCTTTTTAATTTTACATGCCAGCAATCTGGCTCCGTTTTGGTTTAGGTATAGCCAGGGGTGACCAAACTTATTGACCCTCTGAGTCACATAAGACAATCTTCAGAAGTTCAAGAGCCAGGGTGTGCCTGCTCGGGTTTCAGCCCAATGGGAGGTGCCTGCCAGGGCTCAGGGCTTCAGCCCTGCAGGGAGGGTGGTCCTGGCGCACGTGGGATCATGTGCCCCTGCAATTTATGCCAGGGTTTGCTGGCCCCGCTCAGTCACATGCTGTTGCTGAGTCCCCTCCCTGCATGGCAGTTGCTGGAGCTGCAAGCTGTGGCTGTGGGGAAAGGCAGAGACAAACAGCTGGGAGCTGCAGGTAGAGCCCCTGCTTTTGCTGCTGCCTCTCCCTTTGGAGTTAAAGCAGCAGCCCCTCCCTGCAGTTCCAGGTGCTAGTTCTGCATGGAGAGGCAGTGGCAAACATCTGGGAACTGCAAGGAGGAGCCGCTGAGTGTAAGAAGGGAGGCCCAAAGCTGTTGGGGGAGGCGACCTTTAAATTGTGTCACCCCTACCCCCCCCCCCCCACAGCAGGCAGCATTCATCTCTGGAAAAAGCCCCTAGCCCCACCACCCCACCGCAGGGCAGAAGCCCTGAGCTTCCTCCCCCCCATCTGATAGGTGGAAAATTGGGGGGGGAGAGGGAGAACCTGGGGGGGCTCCATGAGCCACACTAAACTGTAAAAGAGCTGCATGTGGCTCACCAACCACGGTTTGGCCTCCCCTGGTATAGCCTATGCTCCTCCTTTCCCAAAAGGTTCCCCAATTCCTAAATCCCTCGGAGCACCACTGTCTCATTCACACATTGAGACCCTGCAGTTCTGAATGTCTTACTGGCTCTGTATGTTAGACTGGAAGCATTTCAGAGAATGCTACCATGGAGATCTTACCTAGCACACTAAATTTGGCCTCCAGGACCTCTCTCCTATCTTTCCCTATGTCATCCATACCTACATGTACCTCAACCACTGGCTCCTTCCCATTACTGCACATAAGCCTGTCAAGCTGTCTTGAGAGGCCTGCAACCTTCGCACCCAGCAGGCAATTCATCATTCACAAACCCAAATATCTATATTTCTAAAAATTGAATCCCCCATAATATTACCTCCATCTTCCTAATACCATGAGTCCCCCCCTCCAGAGAAGTATCCTCAGTGCAAGAGAATGACATAATACTATGACATCATCTGGAAAGAGGGTCCCAATTATGGGATCATTTCCCTCTGCTCCAGCTTGATGTTCTCCTTCCCTGAGACCTTCATCCTTCTTAACAGTGCAGAGGCTTTCAGACTAGGGGTAGGCATGCTCTGCTGTGTCCTGGAAAGTCTTATGCATGTACTCCTCTATCTCCCTGAGCTCCTCCAGTTCAGCCACTCTGGTCGCCAGAGCCTGCACTTGGCCACTGAGGGCCGTGAGCTTCTTGCACTGAATGCACACATTTACTCCTTCTCAGAATACAAGAACTAGGGGTCAACAAATGAAATTAATAGGCAACAGGTTTAAAACAAACAAAAGGAAATATTTTTTCACTCAACAGTGTCAACCTGTGGAACTTCTTGCCAGAGGATCTTGGCCAAGACTATAACAGGATTCAAAAAAGAACTAGATACATTCATGGAGGATATGTCCATCAATGGCTATTAGCCAGGATGAGTAGGGATGGTGTCCCTAGCCTCTGTTTCCCAGAAGCTGGGAATGGGTGACAGGGGATGGATCACTTGTTCTGTTCATTCCCTTGGGGGCACCTAGCATTGGCCACTGTTGGAAGACAAGATACTGGGCTAGATGGATCTTTGGTCTGACCCAGTATGGCTGTTCTTATGTCACCTGCCTACAAGGCAGGTAAACATACATGCTGCATTCACGGCCATAAACAATTTCAGGTGCTCTGCTTGTTCATCACTTTCTCCAGCAGTAGAGTGAAGGTAACAAGACTCTAGTCAGTTTCATGGCTGGAAACCCTGTGGAAAGAGGTGAAATTTACAAATATTGTATCAATTTTACAGCATCTGCTTAGGAGTGCCAAGAGAAACAGTAAAGGCAGACACAGGAATTTAAGGGTCAGAGACTGTAGGGGAGATAAAAATAGCAGAGATCCTCTTCTCTCCCCAACCAGTTTCAGCCACATGTTCCCATTAGTACAAAGATCTTTACTGTGAACTTTCTGCTGAATCATGTTGAGCTAGAAGCCACCAAATCCCAGATGTACCCCCAGAATATTTAGTACTGGCTGTCACAGCTCATCCTTCGAAATTCAGTACTAGATGACATTAAGGGTTTTCAGGAGGGCTGGGATTTGAGGGTTCAGTTAAAAAAAGCAAAGACCCATATTAAATGAAGAAGTGTGGGTTGTGTACAGGAACAGAACTATGAATCATGCATTACCATCATACATTTATTTAAGAATGGGAGTATTGAGGATTTAAATATTCCATAAGTGGTGGTGGGAGACAAATAGGCATATAACTCCAGAACACAATTTAAAAAAAAGATAGAAGTGAAAACCCCCAAAAAATTGGGGGACAGGAGAAGAGATAAAACTGCAGAACGAGTGCATGAAATCCTAAAAGGCATAATATATGAATAATTTGTTAAAAATGTTAGCGTTTTCTGAATTTCACACAGTATTTCAATATTCTAACCTGAAATTCAGTCACCTCAAAAAAATCTGGTATAGTAAATAAATAACCTTACTATAGGCCCCGATGCTGCAAGGAGCTCCATGCTGACAGGCTCCCTACTGACTTCAGTGGAACTTTGTGCAGGAGTCTGCCCTCCTGGCGCTCCTTGCAGGATCAGGCCCTTAAACCTAGACCTGGGGACATTTTAATTAAAATGAAATCCCTGCAAATGGGTTTGCACCTTAATCGATTTTTGTACCTCTGATCCAAACAATATACATTAAGGCATCCAGAATTATTCTTAACTTAAAATTTACAAGTACATAACACATGCTTTCGCTCTTTCAGCCTTTCTCCATGCCCCCCAGTACCACAAGGCTTTTTGTTTGCATTATGATTTAAAGGGACAATGAATTCTGGGCCTGGCCATTTTAAGTCTTCCCAATCCATTAGCAACATTCTAGAAATAATGTGGCAATAATATTAGATTCCCCAGTGATTCATAACATTTACAGCAAATCACTTTAGAATCTGGATATATAAACCAAATCTGACATTACCCAATGTTGGCTCTGATCCTGAAATTTGTTTCAAGCGGATGACATTTGACCCATTCAGAGCACCTCTGAACTCAAAAGGTTCTATGTTGGTGGTCCCCTCTGCTTGCACTAAGTCACTTGTTGAATGGGGTCTTTGTTTGTTTTTACTCCTAGGCCTTGGCTACACTTGGGGATTAACAGCGCTGCCGTGCCAGCGCTGCGAGAGCTCTCTCGCGGCGCTGCGAGCACTCCACCTCTCCGAGGGGAATAGCTTGCAGCGCTGCGAGCACTCCACCTCTCCGAGGGGAATAGCTTGCAGCGCTGCGAGCGAGCGTGCAGCCCTGCAGGCGCTGATTACACTGGCGCTTTACAGCGTTGCACTCGCTGCGCTCGGGGGGGGTGGGGTGTTTTCACACCCCTGAGCGCAGCAAGTTGCAGCGCTGTACAGTGCCAGTGTAGCCAAGGCCTAAGTCTCACTCCCCACAGCATTCTTAGCATTTCAGGAAGTGAAGGTCAGGAATCTTATCAATTTGTTAGTCTCTAAGGTGCCACAAGTACTCTTCGTTCTTTTTAATCAATTTCTATATGCTATCTACTCACAAGACCAAGCTAGTCATGGTGAGTACTCACATGAAGGTTTGGTTGGACACATATGCAATACCATTTATTTTGCTTGCCACAACCACCCTGGTCTTGTGACCTGATAAGGTATAGAAAAGGGATCCAGAATCTTTTCACTTAAGTTGTTTAGAATATGGTCCCTGCGGATTTATTTTTTTTTAAAGCCATCATCAAATCAGGATTACACATCCAGGCCCCTAAAGGAATCCCTATATGTTTCATGTGCAAAAGTTCATGAAATCATTAGCACCTAAAGCAATGGAAGGCATGCAGCTCCCTGCTGTTCCACATGATCAGAGGTAACAAAAGATGAAACCCTGAATTCAAGGTAAGACACATTTCAACTCAGATTTAAAAAAAGAAAAGATTTGAATTCAAGTTACCCAAGTAATAAGATACAAACACTAAGAAAGATGAAGGCAGAATGTTTTCTGTATTATTTTAT
This sequence comes from Chrysemys picta bellii, assembly GCF_011386835.1. Taxonomy (NCBI): domain Eukaryota; kingdom Metazoa; phylum Chordata; order Testudines; family Emydidae; genus Chrysemys; species Chrysemys picta. Next base: position 64,810,353 of record NC_088795.1, on the reverse strand, counting down.
TTGGAGTCTGGAATTAAAAATTATAACAGTTTATGCATATGAGGAGATTTGAAATCCAGACAAAATGGCTGAGACATCAAAGAGAAGAAAAAGAAGCAGAAGACAGCAGAGAGAAAGCAACTATATAGGTACAATAATTTTCACCTGCTTCTCTGCCCCCACTACTCTTTTGCATGTGTTTTTCTGCACTATTTAAGGGTAGTAACAAAGTGACATCAAGCCATTTTGTTTAATGCAGGAACATGTTATATTCTCAATTTTTAATTAATCTGGCCCATAGTGAGACTTAATAACTCAGTTTTGCTGCCCACACCAGACTTTCTATTCTATGTAATATCATATTCATAGTTACAGCACCTGTGGCTATGCTACTTACAGCAGTTGTAACTTGCTCAAAAGTCTGGAGATTTTAAGGACAAACCCGAAGGACTCAGAAACACCCTAGAAGACTGAAAATTAGTCTGTTATGTCTGATGCTGATTACACTGAAAAAATCCAGAGAATAAAGGTTATAGACCTTCTTTCACAGTGAGGAAGGATGGTCTGAGGTAGATGTCCAAAGTGTGAGTGATCAATTCCATACCCCAGGATCCATCACAGTTAAAGCTCATTCACCCAATTTAAGACCCTGAAAGGTAGCTGGCACCGGACCCCAGACATCCACACAGACCAGGTTAGCACAACATTAATGCTTAACAAAATGACTTTTGTACAGAAGGCTTGTAATGAAACAGCTCTCAAACATGTATAAGTGTCTGGACTAGTGGAAATCTCAGCCATTTTCCCAAACCTGTTAGATCAGAGGCCAACCTAAAATTGCAGAATATTCCCTAACAGAGGCACTAACTCTCTAGCTGGCTCTAAATCAAAAGTACTGAAGCAAACTATTACCAATAAGAATTATATCAAGTTCTTAACGCGCTTTATGTTTCCAAAGCACTGTGTGAACGTGAACAAATCGATACCAGGGTGATCAAAAATGACAAGAGCTGGGGGGTGCGCGCGCGCTCCGGCGGGCTCCGGGGAAATGTACACACCCCTTCGTTCCCGCTGGTGCCCCTACCCAGGGCTTGCTTTCTTGGCTCCAATAAGGCTACCCCCCACCCCTTGAGTAATGTCCTTTTAGTAATATCCCTGGCATGAAAGAAACAATTTCTCACCTAAAGGCAGGTCCTTCCTTAGGTGCTCTGCTGGGGGGAGAAGCCGAGCTGCTGCCCCTTTTGTTGAACAGCTTCTGGAGTAGAGTAGGAGCCATGCTGCTACTTGCTGTTACCGCCGCCCGTACTCACAGCAACCCCAGTGGGTAGCGCACGCACAACAGCTCAGCTGGCTGGGGATAGTAAGAGCGGCGGGGGCAGCATCCCCGCTGCAGCGTGGCCGCCCGGCATTGCACGCAGGAGTGAACGGGGTCTACGGCTAGCTCAACGTCCCCACTCCCAGCAAGGGAGGAAACAGCCAATCATATGACTAAAGAAGACGAACCCGTCGCCCAGAGGCGCTGACAGCTCCCTCTTGCAGGACGAGCCCCTCTCAGCCCGGAATCCTGGGATCCGAACGCGCAACATCCATGGAACGTTCTCCATTGGATACTCGGGATTCCAAGCCTTCCCCCGACACGTGGTCAAGAGCCAGAGTTAAAGGGACACGAGCCCTGTTTCAAAGTCCTCTGAGGTTGGAAGGTTTGAATGGACGGGCTTGGGCGGGAGAGGAGTAAAGATAGGATTTCTGATTCTTTCCAACAAATATTTTATCAGATTTCTCTCCTCTCCCAGTTCGGTTCCCTCTCAGTGAAGTAAATTATTAAAAAGTATGCACAAACTGACCTAACAGTACAGAGGTGTTTTTGTTTTTTTCCATTTGCTGATATTGAAAAATCTCTGATTTATTGGGTGGAAGTGTGCATTTTCCCTAAAATCAGAGATAGCCCAAACCAAATCCCTGGATCCAAAAAGTCCATTGAATTTTGTGAATGTTCAGATCCAAGCTTTGCCATTGGGCCCTTTCTCTATAATAGAACAGGTCCAGATCCTGAATTTGGAGACTTTTGGATTATTTTTTCTTCTAGCCCTTGTCTGACTAGCCCCGACTGACAGAGTTCGCTGATCCAAAGACTGAGGAAATGCTAGCTTATGTGTTTAGCAAGGATCCAAACTTTGGCCCTCATCTGTTGATTAGGCATATACTTAATTTTACCATTCAAGTATTCCCATGGGACTTTGCAGGATTGGGGCCTTTGTGGCTTTGTTCATTTCTGCTTTTTTATGGTTTATTTTGTTCACAGGTGAAATAATCTAATTAGCTGATGCCACCATTCTGTTGGGGGTTATGGGGGGAGGGTTGTTTTGGATGGTTTTGTTTGGTAGAAAGACCACACATCTTATTCCCCACATTCTTTTAATTACTTATCCTTCAAAAATGAGTTGGAAAGGTGTGATATGCTGCCTTTTTTGCATATAGCCAGCTCCACAACCTACTACAGGAGGAGACTTTTTGGGGCAATTTGGCAAATGGGGGCAATTGAAGTAAGCAGTCCCTGCACTTCCCCAAAGAAAGGGACTGGGCCCTTGTGCAGTCATGCACCTTCCTCCTCTTCCCACCCATGATGAAGCCACAGACTAACTCTTGTCCCGACTGATTTGCAGAGAGATGAAGAGCCTTGTAGAAGGACTAGTGTTATCTGCATATGGAGTTGGGAAAAACTAGGGTGACCAGATGTCCCGATTTTATAGGGACAGTCCTGATTTTTGGGTCTTTTTCTTATATAGGCTCCTATAACCCCCCCCCCCCCCCCCATCCCAATTTTTCACATTTGCTGTCTGGTCACCCTAGGAAAAACTTTTGAAGAGGATCCAAAAACATGTTTCAGATTTCCTCATGCCATTTAGTGCTATTCCAAAAGCAAAATAAAGTAAAATAATACAGGAGAATCTTTTCAGAAATGTCTATATGAGCCCAAGATGAAAGTCATCATGGCTGGCAGGGATATTTAATAGAATTGAGAGAGAAATAAGATGCTCCACGGAAAAGGAAATGAGAGTTCTCTCTCTTGCCAAATAACTCTACCCCAATCAGTTCAAACTCTGTATATAGCCAGTTATGATTTCTCAAGGTACTAGGGCACGTAAGCAGCTACTCCCACAGTCAACAATAGGCACTACTTGGATGATCTTTAATGTAGGCATCTGAATAGCATCCCTGAATAGCGGACTATGTCTTTTTCATAAAGTTCTCAAGCAACTTTTGCTGTTGCAAAGACTGTGGGCTCTAGTCTATTTGAGGGCTGATGCTTGGTGCAAAACTGAAGTTTTTTTGCTGTAAGATGACTACCTTTACATCTCACTACGCAAGAGGATAAATGGACACAAGTCAGATATCAGGAATGGCAATACACAAAAACCTGTAGGAGAACACTTCAACTTCCCTGGCCACCCAATAGCAGATGTAAAGGTAGCCATCTTACAGCAGAAAAACTTTAGGACCAGACTCCAAAGAGAAACTGCTGAGCTCCAGTTCATTTGCAAATTTTACACCATCAGATCAGGATTAAACAAAGACTGTGAATGGCTATCCAACTACAGAAGCAGTTTCTCCTCCCTTGGTGTTCACACCTCAACTGCTAGCAGAGCACCTCACCCTCCCTGATTGAACTAACCTCGTTATCTCCACACTGATTTATACCTGCCTCTGGAAATTTCCATTACTTGCATCTGAATCTAACTGATGACACTCTTCCATCAGAAGAGAAGCTAGTCTTTATGGTGGTAGCATCTGTGTCCCCATTAGTAAGCTATGGAACTGATAGGTTGTCACCCAAAACTTTTTGATAACTGGAGGCTTGGATAATCAAAGCATCAACTCTGCAGAGCTCCTAAATTTCACAGGAGAGTAACTTTTCAGAAGCTACATTCCTACAAAGCTTAGGAGCTATGTTCTGCACCTAGGACAGGGCAGGGAAGGAACCAAGTCCCCATACATATATACATACATACTTGACTTCCCCAGCCTGAAGCCAGATGAAACTTCCTGTTCCATTAGGGCTGATGCCTCTGGCTGCTGTCTCTGAATCCTGAGCTCACTACTTAGGTTTCAGCTCTGCAGAGCTTCTAAACTGTTCACAGCCAAAGCTAAGCTTTGTAGGCTCTACGAAGAAGCTCAGAAGCTCCACAAGAGCTCAACTTATGAGTAAACTCAGATACAACTGATCTTTAGTTAATCCAGAGTTTCAATTAACCAAAGAAGAGTTTACAAAAACAGACCTAATTGTTTGATATGGTGATGTATATTTTATAAAAGTCTTTGATGATGGGGCCATATCTTTTTATGTGTTCTGTAAAGCAAATAGCACATTTTGGGCACTGGAAAAAGAATTAAATAAAATTTTTCTTGGCACTTCAAAAATACTGAATAAAATATGATCATTTTAGGAAATATCTAGAGTTTAGAATTTATAATGCATTATTATTATATAAAATGGTAAGATCTCTTTACATAGAATTTAAAAAAGACATGATCACTGCCACAAAGAATACCTTGCAAGAAGCCAGACAAGCTGCCAGCAGCAGAGAGCTGGGGACTGTAGAAAATACCCTCTTCTCCTCTCCCCCCGCCCCCACCTCGCTTACTCATTCTTGTTTGAATGGAGTGTTATATAACATGCTGTTGCTGCAGCAACCTTTCCCACCCTCTTGGCTAATGTCTTAGCAAGGTGTGTTGCTATGATATAGATGAACAGTTTCACTGTCTTTTACATAAAGAACATAGTGAAAAGTAAAATTTTTTAAAGGGAAATGATCCTCTGAAGTAATTATCTTAGCAGAGTGGTTCTGAAACACCAATGATGTATAGAATAAAGCACTTGTTCGTTAACATTTTCTGATATTAAAAATCAGCAAAAAGGGTTTATTAGAGATGTCTTTTAATCACTGCAATCTAAATATTGAATAGCGTGGTGGGGATGGAGAAGAAAGAAACGAAGAAAATGCATAGCTGTAAAAGGTGAGCATTTATAATCTTTTGAAAGCCATCCCATCATTTATGTATGTTATTAGGCAGTCTCATTTTTTCTTGCACCTTTTTTTTCCTCTAGAGGTCAGGGCATCTGAAAACCGGTGGAGGATAAATACATAACTTTCCCTTTACCCTTTTTAGCCCATCCTTCCTCTTTGAGTTTTACTCCAACATGTCATAGGTGGGTTTTCTTTTTTAAACTACCTCACAAGTTTAGGATGTACCAGATACATTTGAATTCAGTTTAAAGACAGTTTCTCTAAATCCTGCTAGGAGCCAAACAACCCCCTTTGTCAGTGAACTGCAAGGCAAGATTTTCAAAAGATTTTTCCTCTTGAAAATCTGGCTAGAAATGTCTTTCTCTCTTTTAAAAAGAACAGGAGTACTTGTGGCACCTTAGAGACTAACAAATTTATTAGAGCATAAGCTTTCGTGGACTACAGCCCACTTCTTCGGATGCAAGTCCACGTGCATGTGGGCTGTAGTCCACGAAAGCTTATGCTCTAATAAATTTGTTAGTCTCTAAGGTGCCACAAGTACTCCTGTTCTTTTTGCGGATACAGACTAACACGGCTGCTACTCTGAAAACTTTCTCTCTTTTAGCACTTGAGTTCACAGGGTATTCTGCTGAACAACTACATATTTTTCAGTTAGGGTTCACTCCTGCATCATGCTAAGTGCTTCAATTAAATGAGGCACTTAAGCAAGTGCTTAACTTTAAGCATGATTAATTCTATTAAAGTCAATAAAACTTGCAGTCAAGCCCTTATAGCTTAAACTTTTCTTCCCTATGTCAAATGCAGGTTCACAGCCTAATAAAGAGTAAAGGAATGAAAAAATAAAACTATATTTAATAGACAGAAATCCTAGTGTGTAACAATTTCATCATGATTAAAGACCTGTGGAGAAGAAGAGGAAAAATACTAGGGTTATTCCTGAACTCTGATACTTTGTACAAGTTAGCTCTACCAACCAAGACAATGAGAGAGAATACAGCTTTCCCCCCCCAAATGCTTTTTGACAAGGCAGAATAATGAAATGTGTTTATTATAGAGGGCATTGTGTTCTTTCGTCAGTTAAAATGATGATGCCTAAATGTAGAGTCTGAATGTCAAGTTTTAAACTGAGTTCAACTTTATATATTCTGTACAAAATGTTATCAAGTAAAGAAAACACTAATTCCTTGAAATGTGTTTGTTTTTCTCTTGGTGTAAATTCCTAGTTCTACTCTAGGAAATTCATGGTTTATATAAGACTTACTGGTGTGAAAAATTCAGTCACAGTTAGTATCATGCCAGCTTTCATATCCAAAAAGTTGTGCGACAGGAAGTATCATATTTGCTCCCTTTTTCAGGATGTGGACGCTGATATTGAAATGCTTTCCCTTTCTAATGGAAAATTAGTATAAAACAAAGGAAAAATTGAAACAATACGCAAGAAAAATAAGCAAGCCAAATAGTGCCCAGATTAAATCCCCTTCATCATAATTTTGACTGTCTCATCTACGGAACTGCTCACACTCAGGAGGTTCATCACAACAGTACTTCCAGATTGCTGGGACAGGAACTGTCCTGCTTTATGGAGCCAGTACTGGGGCTTATGGAGGTATTTGCTAGGAAGGGCGAAAGGAAGTTTGGGAATATATTATTAGAGGGACATACATGGCAATGTAGCAATAACACTCATAACCTCTCTCCTGAAGTGGGGGGATATGGTAGGAGCTGGGATATTGGATGGGGAACAGGGCAAAGAGTTGGTTTGGGGGAAAAATATGGTCAGAAAGGAGACAGAGGGTGCTGCATATTTGCTTCCCTTTGTTGAATGCCTTCCCTTTGTTTCCTTCTATCCTCTGCATTGGGGCAGCCCTAACAGGCCTCCTACAGCTCATAGCTCCCTAACTCTATCACAGCCACTCCCTTTTTGATGAAGTATGAGAAATATTATACAGGAGGTTAGACTAGTTGATCATAATAATGGTCCCTTCTGACCCTAAAATGTATGGTCTATAATGAGGATTATTGTGATTAAATTATGTATTTATATCCATCCCAAGTACAGCTTCCTTAGTCAAGGAGGGTAGAAGAGCAGGAAACTTTTTTTTTTTTTTAATTGGGTTGGTTGATGTATAAGTTCGACATGATGTGAGGGGGACTCTGCTTTGACTGATCTTATGAGACCCATCAGAGCAAGACGTCTCTTCTTCAGATGTTAGCAATAATTGACTTGCTCAGGTGGAGAAAGAGTTATACCTGGATGAGATATGAAGGGCAAGAGGTTTGGACAGTGGAGGGGAAGATTTCTAATACACATTGAAAATTTTATGTGCTTATCCAATAGAAATACTGATTTACTACAGTGAGAGTTGGATTGGTCCCTTAATGCTATATGTGCAGAAAATTAAGCATTTGAAGTTAAACATGGATAAAGTAGCTCAGCAAGCAAATCAGCTACTGCTTCATCTTCAAAATACTTATAATTAGTTTCACTAATCAACAGAACTAATGAATATGGGCCTAGAGATGTAGTTCCAAATTAAGATAAGGCTCATGAAGTTCCCCATCTGTAAAAATAAGGGCAATAATACTTTCTACCACCCTTTGTTTGTCTTGTCTATTTAGAATCTTTTTGAGGCAGTGATTGTATTTTTCTATGTCTGTAGAGCGCTATAGACACTACAGTAATATAAATTATAGTAATGTAATAATAAAGTATTGACCACATGCAAACTAGATCCACTCCCTCCCTTCTGCCAGCTAGTAAAATACTGCAGGGACTGCCTTGATGGTCTCCTGGAAGCAGGGCCGGCTCTAGGCACCAACAAACCAAGCATGGGCTTGGGGTGGCACATTTTCAAGGGCGGCATTCTGGCCGTCCTTTTTCTTTTTTCTTTTTTTGCTTCAGGAGGCAAAAGCCTAGAGTGGGCCCTGGCAGCAGCAGCATGTCACCCTGGGCCTGCTGCGGTTCACGCAGTGGGGGAGCAATGCCCACACCTTGTGGCTGGGCCAGGCAGGCTCCTAGTGGGGGGACACTTGGGCTGGGGGCCGCCCCTCAGGGCACACGGAGCTGCCTGCAGATGCCGCAGGGCGGCCGCCCCCCAGCCCAGCGCCGCAGCCGGGACTGGGCAAAGCGGCCCGAGACGCCAGGGAGTGTGGCAGGGCAGCCAGAAGCAGCCATGGGGCCATAGAGGGCGGGACGCTACCGTGCAGGGCCCGTGTCCCGCTCTCCAGGGCTCTGCTCCCTCTGGGGCTACCCTGCCCCGGCTCCTCAGCCCCTTGCCGGGGCGGTCCCCTGGCTCTGCCCTCCCGGGTCCTGGCTAGTCCTGGAGGCGGGAGCGCCGCTGCTTACCCTGACCCTGCCAGTGCCCTGGCTGGAGGCGAGGGGGGAGCGGGCGGAGTCAGCACTGGGGGGGAGCAGGTTGGCAGGGGGAGCGGGTGGAGTTGGGGGGAGAGCCCAGGGCTGGGGCGGCAGGGGGTGCTGGCAGGGTTGGGGGGACAGCCCAGGGGTGAGGTGAGGTGAGGGGGCAGCCAAAAATTTTTTTGCTTGGGACGGCAAAAAAACCTAGAGCCGGCCCTGCCTGGAAGACATTGTTAATGACTCTTCCAGAGGAAAAGTTACCATCAGCGCTCAAACACTTTAGTCAGACCTCTGGTCAAAAAATCTGTTCTAGACACAAGCATCTTAGCCAACTACTGCCTGGTTGAGATCATTTCTGGGAAAGATAAATGAGAAGTTGTTGGCATCATCACAAACAGCTAACAACTCATCTACCTGGACATCACTTAGTTAGGTTTCAGACCAGGTCATGACATAAAAACAATGTTAATTGTAATGAGATCTCCTGAGGCCAATGGATAGAGGCCAGATATCTGATGACTCATGGTTTTGGTGGCCTTTGACATCGTTAAGCATGTGCAATTACTGACACCACTGCATGACCTGGCTTAGAAAGATGAATTTGTCTTAGACTGGTTCCACTCACTCCTTTCCAATTGTTCCCAGATGGTGAAGGATGACTTCTTTCTTCCAGCTGTATGGTCCTTTGCAGAGCTCAATACTAATCATCTCTTCTGTTCAACATTTATATAAAGGCACTCAAAATTATCATGACCCAGTGTCATCAGAACACCAGTGACATACCGCTCTACTTTGTTTTATGTTTTGATCTTGGAACTACTGTCCCCACACTCTATCAGTTTCTGGCTGGCACATATTAGGAGATGGATGAGAGCCAGCTTGATGCAGCTCAAACCAGACAACATAGAGGTGACACTAATTGGTGGGAAAAGCACTCTAAAGAGCTGGTGAAATGTGAATGCTGATCTATAGCCATCTGTCCAGCCATTACCAATGTACTGTGCATTTAAGGGGTTTCACTAAAACATCAATGTCCAACCTGTATTAAGAAGAAAATTTGTACACAAGATCCTCAAAGTTCTTTCCCAATCAGTATCACTTCCATCTTGTTTCATATTGAAAATATGTTTCCTGAGCCATGCCCCAGGATTTTAAAACTGGTAATAAATAATAACGTAACAAAAAGGATTTTTCCCCTCAAGCATTTTGATGTTGGGGTTTATTTTTTTAGAGACACTGTCAAAGGGTGCAGCAAAAGACATTTTATCTAGTTAATTTTAATTTGGAAACGGTTAAAAAAAAATTAAACCCAATATAAAGTTAAATACTTCAACATACGACCACCCAAAGGTTTCCTGTATATTGCTTACTAGAAATTTGCAGTCTTACAATTTAAAGTCCAGTCCACCAAGTTGCCTAAAGCTGGAGAAAGGATCAAAAGGGCAAAAAAGTTGTCTCCAACTCCAGTCCTGCTTCCAGGAGAGGAGGAGGGCAATCTAGCCATGAATTGCTGAGGTACCCCCAACCACTTGTTTGTCATGTGCATGCTTACATTTGGTTCTTGTTTGGACTTTTTGTGTAGCAATATCCCCCTCTCCCCCGCCTTTGAGATGTGACACAATTGCAGTACCATCTCTGTGTCCATGCAGGATAATAATATTATTATGAGTGCAATGTCTTTACACTAGATTACTTTGTGACCTGGGGTCACCAAGGTGTCAATTGCCCTATGCTGGCAGAGAAACCAGGGACTGGTGGTCTCCTCAAACTGGCACAAGAGCCAAGATCCTCAAAGCCTAAATAGTTCTGAGGCCAATGTAACTGGCAGGAAATCTCAAACAATGATTCAGTAAGCCAACGCACAAAAAGCAAAATCCTCTATCAGCAGAGGACGAGAAGCGCATCTACATGGGATGGGGTTCCCACGAATGTCTCCCCCAATTAGACTTAAGCAAGGGTGAGAAACGACAGACACAGGGCACGCAGTGCAGGCCAGTGCAACATTTAGTGTGTCCAACCATGAGGCTGCCCCACCCCATCCCTAAAGCAGGGGACTAGGAGGTGCAGCTGCCAGGATAGATGGAAGCTGCTTTTCTGCACCCCAGGAGTAGGGTGACCAGCAGGGCCGGCTATAGGATTTTTGCTGCCCAAAGCAAAAACAATTTTGGCCACCCTCCCTCCCCCTGTTCTTTAATTACACCACCCCCGGCCCCGCCTCAACTCCGCCCCTTCCCCAAATCCCCAGCCCTGCGTCCTCCCCCCAGGCTCTCAATCCTAGGAGGGAGGGGGAGATCCTGAGCGGCCGTTTCGCGCGCTGCTGCTCCCCCTCCCTCCCAGGCTTGGGAGCCAGGGAGGGAGGGGGAGAAGCGGTGCCCGCGCCGCGGCCACTCGGAGTCTCCCCCTCCCTCCCAGGTTTGAGAGCCTGGGAGGGAGGGGGAGACCCCGAGCCGCCGCGGCGCGCGAAACAGCTGATTCGCGCGCCGCTGCTCCCCCTCCGTCCCAGGTTTGAGAACCTGGGAGGGAGGGTGAGTAGCGGGGCGCGAATCAGCTGTTTCGCGCGCCATGGCAGCAGCAGCGGAGGTGAGCTAGGGTGGCTGGGGCACATTTTTAGGGGTGGCATTGTGGCGCCGGCCATGCCGCCCCAAGCACCAGCTTGTTTTGCTGGTGCCTAGAGCCGGCCCTGGTGACCAGATAGCAAGGGTGAAAAATCGGTGGGGGGGGGGGGGGAGGTAATAAGACCCTATATAAGAAAAAACCCGAAATATCAGGACTATGCCTATAAAATCGGGACATCTGTTTACCCTACCCTAGGGTAACCAGATGTCCTGATTTTATAGGGACAGTTCCGATTTTTTGGGTCTTTTTCTTATATAGGCTCCTATTACCTCCCCACCCCCTGTCCCGATTTTTCACATTTGCTGTCTGGTCACCCTACCCTACTCCAGAGTATCGGACAGGGAGGGCTCCCGTGCGGTCACACAGACCCCTCTGGATGCACGGTTCCCTGCACTAACTGGCCTGCGAGAGGCTTACAGGCAGCAGCAGTGGGAGGGCCAGAGCACAACGCCTATGGCCGGAGCTATTCTCCCGATCCCTGCGGAACGGAAGCCAACTCAGTGCACGTGGCAGGGCGGGGAGGAGCGACCAGCGTAGCCGCCGGTAGCTGCAGTATGGCGCCCCCGTCCCCGGTCGCCAATCCCAGGGTCTTCTTCGATGTGGACATCGGAGGCGAACGCGGTGTGTGAGGAAATGGAAGGTCCCCGGGCAGGGGGGGCGCGAGAGGGACCGTTCCCGGGAGGGGCGGCGATGGAACGCTGCCCCGGAGAACGGGCGCGAGAGCCCGGGGAAGGAGCATTGGCGGCCGCAAGGGCGTAAGGTTCTCGGCGGGCAGCTCCGCTACAACCCCGCGGGGCGAGTCCGTGCAGCGCGCCGCGGCTGTCGCTCCCCAGCCCCCTCCCCCGGAGGGCGGGGTAGAAAAGGGGCAGCAGCAGCCGCGGTTTCTGCGCGCCTTGCTCGGGGCCCCGGGTGGCTCTTGTGCAGCCCCCACCCCAAACTGCTTTGTGTTTGTAGCGCGTCGGGCTGGGAGACCCGGTACGGGGAGCGGAGGGGGGCTGGTCCCGGGAGCCTGGCGGGGGCTTCTGTGGGGAGTCCCCCTCTCATCCGAGAAGGGATTTGTGGCTGTCACGGCACAGCCTGCCTGCTGGCATCGCGGGGTCTGCGTGCACTTGCCCCGCCCTGTGCAGGCCCTGAGCGCTCCTAGCCCAGCCCTCTGTCGGGGCCTGCGTGTGGTGCGCAGGGGCGACACTGCTCCTGGGACAGCCCTGAGAGCCCTATCTGGGGACATGTCTACACTACAGTCCTAAGTAAGGAACATAGGTTGACTTACAGCTGCTGCAGTCATTATTGTGGTGGCTGGTGGCCCCCTTACTCTCCTTTTGTCCTTGATGTGCGACCTCACCAGGAGCGCTTCCAGTGACTGAAGCGGAGCAGTGGGGAATGGGGGGCTGAGAGCCAGCTACCCGCATGGAGCTCAGCTGCTACCCCTCCACCCCCCAGGGGCTTCTCACCTTCAGGTGCCCAGCTTAGAGCTGAGACCCAGCAGCAGCCCAGCTGGGGAGCCAGGAGCCTGCTTTCTTGTCAGTTTCAGGGCTCCCAGAACCCTGAATTGGACAAGACAGCCAATGCAAGGAATGCAGTGTCTCTACACAGATGCTGTGCATACCAACCTAAGCCTCTTGTGGAGGTGTTGGTTTAGTTGCTGTAGTAGGGCACTTACATCAGGGGGAGGAAGCCTGTAGTGTAGACACTGACATAGTTAGGCCAGCGTAAGCTGCCTATGTTGACCTAACTCTATAGTGTAGACCAAGTCTGGGCCACACAGGCAGCCAACCAGCATTTATGTTCTATACAGCTCTGAGTCAACCACATTGAGTCCAGCAGCTTGCCAGCCATGATCACAGACTGCTCTTCTCTATACCAGACTTGGCTGATGTGACCTCTCCCCCACACCTCCAGTCTTGAACTTTCCCAAACCCTGGTGCTCTGCAGCATTGAGAGGAATACAACTATCTGTTTGCTCCTTTAAAGAGATAAATCGCAACAGCTTGCCATGTTCACTGGTGTTAACATTCACTTTAATTTAAACACGTGCTGTTGGTTTAGATTAACAGTAAAGCATGTTTATTAACAGAAGAAGATAGGCTTTTAAGTGAGTTCAAGAATAAAAGTTAGAAATGTTTACAAACAAAAGTGAAAACACACATCTAAAAGTCTAAAACATAATTTAGCAAGGTACAGGCTTTGTTCAAGCAGGTACCTCATCTATAGTGAGTTTCTAGAGGCTTAAGAGCCCACCTTGGTTGAAGGACCTCTCTTTCCAAGCTTCCAAGAGCTCTGCTCCCATGTGTCTATCTAATGATGGACACAAAGATGGTTTCGGTTCTTGCTTATATCTTCCAGAGTTAAATAACTTTGTTTCAAGAGACCTCCTGACCTTTTTTTTTTTTTTTCCGTTCTATGATCTTCCCATTTCATTGCTGATATCTGTGTAAATAGGGCTTCCATTGTTTGGATTCTTTCATACTTAATTTACATAGGAGACAGGTAAATAGCTTCCTTCTCTCCTCTCTGGGATAGAACCTGTCTCCGTTTGTCCACAGATATCAAAGCATAATATCATTAAGTATCCACACTCCCTCATATAATGTTAATACATACATTTCACGGTGATATTAATCAGCAGAGTGTCATTAGCTTTCAGAAAAGACCTCACTCTAAATACTCTTATAGTACAGTCATATTGTGTATAATCAGCTCATTCACTTGAGATTCAGACTCCCTGTCTTTATAGACCAGTAAACCTTTGAAATGGATTCTTCTGAGGGTATGAAGGTTACCCCTCAAAGTAAAGTTTATTCAAGCTGTGAGGAAAACTGCATGACATCTAGTGGTGAAGGAAGCTCCATACTCTTTCTTCCCATGCTGGTGTCTACTAAAATGCAAATTGCTCTCTTTCCTACAATCTTGCTACGCCTCCCCCATCCCCACCCCTTGTTAATTTGATGACCCTATTTATTGTTTGGGTAATGGGTAAACCCCATTCCTTTGTTTAGGATAAACCTATTTTAAAATCTCCCCCAACGTGCCTGATAAACACACTTCAATCATAACTCCAGCATATATGCATAACTCTTAATACACACCGTGTACATACATCATGCAAGAATATTAATGATCAGTGAGTTAACTTTCAAATGATACCTCACTAGGCATATTTTGTACAAAGATTATAATAGTGTATACAATGTGAATAGAGAAAGGGGTGCTTAGGGCTACACCATCAGAATCCAGAGAAACAGACCCATGCACCAGGCTTCACAGGCTGACGATTAATTTGGGCATAACATGGGAGAGCAAATTATTGGGGATTTACCACCATAATAGGAGTCCTTGCTATGGCAATAAAGACACACAGTGTGATGTGTCTGCTACCCTAAAGAGTTCACAGTGTGCAGACCTGACTCCACAAACACTAATCGAAAGGCACAAGGTGCTATGTGAATGTCACACTTAAAACAGGGGCTGGCTGAAATACCACCCAGTCTGGGTCATATACTGTAGCACACACGATTGTTTTGACTTTGGATATGTGCCCCAGAGGGACTATTAGTGTCAACGTGCCATGTTCCATCTTGTTTAGAGTGATCCTCTCAGCTGGATAAAGTCTAGTAGCCCCTGATTCAAAACTTCATGTCACTTTATTGACTTTTTTTTTTTTTTTAAGTGCCATGGCACAGTCATAGCGAAACAGGACATAAGTTGGCTGCTGCTGCAAAAAAGGAAAGTTGCTGCTAGAGGGAGGAATAAGTGGTGGTAGCGGGGAATGATTCTTCATAGGTATTTTTGCCTCCAAAAGCGTGTTAGTCGATGGCCTCTTGAGATCATGGGTTTTACTGAAGTAGAACTTTCAAAAGCTACCTCCAAATTGTGTAAAACACATCAACAAAACAAAAGACACCAACAAACAAACAAACCAACAAACACAACAACAACAAAAAAACCAACCAACAAACAAACTACTCTTGGAAAATTTAGCTTTTCAAGATTTAGGTAAAGATAGACATTTCCATATTATCAGAATTTCATGTGTGATTTATTTAACGGTAATATTGAGAATAAAAAAGGTAAAAGTAAGCAATTCTTTAATAAATGCTAAAACCAACTTACTGAATTACAGTTTCAAACATTTTAATTTACTTTCACTCCCTTATTAGATTTAATGTTCATATATTTAGCTTTCATAAACAAAATTATGTTAAGAATTGCCTTACTTGGAAGTTGTCTAATTGACTGTCAGATTGATGAGAAAACAGCAGCACCACTGACAGTTAACAGCTGGTTGGAGTGGAATCATTGTAAGAAGGCAGCTTTGTGAAATTAGATTAATGCTTTATGGATTTGTTTACCAATTGAGGTTTCATTTTTAAGTAAAAACATTTGTAGCATCTAAGAGTAGATGTTTTTTAAAGGGAAACTGTAGTTCCATTCAGTGATTGTCCACATACATAAAAGTGGTATTGCTTATAAATTTCTGTGGGATTGAAGTCTAAGTATGGAGATTAGGGCTGGTCAAAAAAATTCCATTTATACTATTTTTCAATGGAAAGAGGTTTGATTTTTTTTTCCCCACAAAAAGTGTTCACTTTCTTTGGAAGATTTTGTTTAAAAAAATATGAATGGCTGAAAAACAACCCTGCATGGCCACCCTGGTTTTGAGCCAAAATATTTCGGTTTTGATATTTCAACAAAAGTAGTTATCTTCCATGGAAAATGACAATGAAAAAGAAAAAGCAGTTGAAATTTTCCATAGAGCAAAACTCTATTTCCCCAACCAGTTCTAACAAGAATACATGCTGCACAAATGTGGTGCACTTTTAAGTCTATGCGAGTCCTGTGAGTATATCCAAGGGCAGAATTTGACTCATATAATATATGTGTGGATTGTTTTCAAATAGTTTTTAGACACATCTGTCATTGTCTCCCCCTTAACCAGTTCCCCCTTAATCAGTTTTTCACTGACTGTATCTATGGTAACAAACATTGTAGCTGTAATTCACTAGCTCCACCCATGGTAGCAGTAGGAGGGATATAGAAAATTGTATATTTTAAGAATTAGGTTAGTTGAATCAACAGTATTTAAGCCATTGTTAAATCATTAATTCCCCCCCTGCCCTCCGCCCCTCTCCTACACTTATAGAACTGCCATATAAACATGTTTGTCTTGAGATGTTGGGCTCTTCCACGTGTTTTTTCAGGATTGGACCGAAATGTGTGTTCGTTCTCTTTCTCTCTCTCATATTCCAGTTGGTCGAATTGTCTTAGAATTGTTTGCAGATGTTGTGCCCAAAACTGCTGAAAATTTCCGTGCACTATGTACAGGAGAAAAAGGGATAGGGCCTACCACTGGAAAGCCTCTTCATTATAAAGGATGCCCTTTCCATAGAAGTAAGTTTGAATCATCTTTATTTTGTTGTTCTTTTTCCATTTTCTATTTAAGTTGCATAATATTAACAGTTGACTTCAAGTATTTTGAAACCAGTTTGATTTCAATATTGGGGTGGTAGGGATGTGTGTGGATTTCTAACTGTGATCAATACTTAAGTTATGGGCTGATCTGGCTTTCATGGAACTCAGGGAGAGTTTTTTTGGACTTTCAATATTTAAATCCTTTTGAGTTAGCAATTCAGAAAGGAAGAAAAGAAAACGCAGAGTCAAGCTACAGTAGAAATATATTAAGTGATTTAGCATAACATATGGCCTTTCATTAGATATTTTGGTTTAATACAAGAGTTTTCCGTTTAGAAAAGTAATGGATTAGAGAATAGTAGAAATGCATTATTTATCCCTCTTTATTTTATCTTTCGTCTACCTTGACCATGTTTTTGTAGAGAGTGCATCAATCGTTGGTAGTAGGCTTGCTCCAATGGCAGTAGTACAGCTGTGAGAGTCTTTCCACTGACTTCATTGGGCTTTGGGTAAGGTCCAGTATGAGCAAGGGATTTTCTTTGCTGCTGCTTACTAGTGTTTTTCTCCACAACAGCTGGTGGTGGAGGTTATTAGGAAGGACTGTCATTTGTGGACTGAATCCTGGTTTTGTGTGTACATGTTATGCTTTGCCAGAACATCCTGCAGTCTGTGCTGTAGGCTTCCTAATATGAAACTGCATTATAATAAATATAAAATCATTAGTTAATGTGAAAATAATTTTTTTATATCCCAGATTGCTCTGTTGTAATTGTGGACTTTTTTTCATATGTTGAGGAGATAGACTATTAAAGCTTTGAAAAATACATTTCTCTATAACAATCATCATACTCCGGGACATAAGGTTTTTGAAATTATTAATACTTTTTAGTTTTTAACTGTCATCCAAAAATCTCAAAGTGCTTTATGAAAATGAGATAATAATTCTTTACTCATGTTACACATGGAGAAATTGGGGCTCAGGGAAGTCAAACAGTTCACCCAAAGTCATGTAATCAGTGACAATCTGGAATAGAAACTAGGCCTTCTGACACCCTGACCCCTGTTCATCACCTAAGTGAAAGCTATTTGACATTTGCAGATATAAATGAATCATTTAATGAAATATTTTACTGAGAGTGATAAATAGGTTAAATGGTTTTCCAATTGAGGTGTGAGAGTCAAGTGTTGTTCAAAAAGCTGAAAATGGATACATTCGACGGAATCTGATAACTAAGAAGTATTGTTCACTTTTGTTTGGGTATAACTGACTCACCTGACTGTTTTGCTGATCATGATTCGCTCTCTGCATTACCCTCAAGATTACACTTCTGTTGTCCGTCCTTCTCTTGCATAAAATAATTGTAAAAATACATAGGCTATAGATGCAAGTTATCAAACCATGCTATATGCTAAGGATATATGGCTTATTTCTGGTATTGCACAATTATGTGCCCAGTGAGAAATTTGATTGAGTGTTAGCCATTTTGCTTTTGCTATATTAAGCCACAAGGCGGCATGAATTTCTGGTTGCAACTATGGAAATGTTTAGGGGATTCAAATAATAAAGGAATTAAGGCTCATGTTGAAGAAGTGGGGTTGGTCTTCACCTTGAATGTAATCCTGCTTAATACTCTTCCTGCTTTGACACCATGTCTTGTGACTCATTTTCTACTTAGTTATTAAGAAATTCATGATCCAGGGTGGAGACTTCTCAAATCAAAATGGCACAGGTGGAGAAAGTATATATGGAGAAAAATTCGAAGATGAAAACTTTCATTATAAGGTAAAGTAGTTAAAAATGCTAAATGGAATCAGTTTTTGAAATTAGGGTGGTTTGGTTCTTATTATTCCAGTGGAATTTTAGTACGCTTATTATGATCTATGATGATGTCGGTCTATGAGGAGGTGAAAAAAGTAGTAGCAGTTTTACCTGTAAAATATTTCAGTTTTAGGGAACAGACTATCACTCCTACAAAACAAGGGCAGCAGCACTTTAAATAAACTTTATAATTTTAAAACATGAACAGAATGACATCATTAAATTGTGCATTGTGTACCTTGGTTGAAGGAGAGGAAATATTCCCTGATAAAATTATTACATTGACTATCAGAGGAACTTTATTTCTGGAGCAAATTTCATATACAGTGTTTTAGAATTAAATAAATCCTATAGGTTTTGTCATCATATATTTGTGATTTAAAACAAGGGATTTCTCACACTTAATCTTGTAAATTCAGAAGGAGGAATCTGTGGCATCACATCTTTTTCCATTTTTTGGTAAATACTGGATTCATGTTGTCTTTGCAGAATCCAGCAGACGCAAAATTTGGGCAGGTTGGGAGAAAATATTTACTTCCATGCAAATATTTTCCATAACAGGAAAAGAAACATTAATAAAGGCCATCTTATATTCATGTTTTTGCACTCCTAAGTTTGTATTAGTTGGAAAGTCTTGCTGTAAACAAAATTTGTGGTGTGTCGGTGTGGATTCCATTATAGGTGCACATGCAGCTCATGCATGCAAGATGGGATTTTATTGTAAATAGAAATGTCCATGGGAGCCATGCTTGCACCCAGTGCCTTCTCGTGCTCCTGTGCGAGAACCAGGGCTTTGGAGCGGAGCACGGAGCAGCTCTGGAGCAGTGGAGCTGCAGATTTTTGCCTGGAGCAGGGTCGGAGCACAGCTCCAAGCCCTGGTGAGAACATAAAGGGTAGAGTGACCATGACCCTCACTCAACTCCTTTTTACTGCCTGTGACAAAGATGGAAGCCAGCAAGTGTCTATCCCACTACTCCTGAGCTTCAAACTTTTTGGTGAAGAAAAAGAGAAGAAAAGACCCATCTACGCCTCCCCATACAGCAGGGCTCAGCACTCTGAACCTACTGTTCTGGTGGATTCCAAATCATCCAGGTTTAAACTCTTCCTGGCCTGTGACAGACTTATCTTGCTGGTCAAAGGACATAGTCAATATCTGTTCTGTTTGAGGGGAAAGTCGCATTCCCAATAAGTATATGTCGTGCTAATTTTTCTCCTCAAGGACTTGCAACTTGAGGGATGTACAGCTGAAACTGCACCTACTCAAGCAATTGATATATACCACCGTGGAGCCTACCATAGTTCCAAAGAATGGAAAGGTTCATCTTCAGCAAGTGCTCCATTGAGTAGACACCACTCCACAGCATCAAGCAGCGACAGGAAAGAAAACATAGTCAAAAACTGTGCCAACCATATTGGCATTAGAGTCATCGACACAGGCACCAATAACTGTGTTGGCACTGGGGCTGGTTGACTCAGCACTGCCAAATAGAAGAGTTTCTCAATATGGGCAACCCAACACCAGCCTTTATACCAGAGATCCATGGTACTTACTGCACCTCAGATAAGCCAGTCTTTCACACAGCTCTTTTAAAATCCACCTTAGTGATTTCAACTTGTCGCCTGCTGATGCAATCATGCTCTGTCTTCTCTCACCCATGGTATCAGTTCCTTAAAGGGCTACTAGGCAATTCCCCACCAATCAGAGGATGTATTTGTGCCATTTGAGCATCTGTCAGTATTCTTCCCTATGTTACCTCACTCTGAAGATGATCTTCCTAGTCGCTATCACTTGAGCCAGAAAAGTGAGTGGTGCTTCAGGCTGAATCTCTCTATATAACATTCCATGGGGACAAGGTGGTACCAAAACCTCATCTGAAATTCATCCTTAAGGTAGTCTCAGAACTTCATCTGAATCAATTCTATCAAGCTGCTTGTCGTCTTCCTGAAACCACATTTGGCACCAGTTGAAAAGAAATTGCACATACTGGATATGTCCAGGACTTTGCTTTTTTCACTGACAGAACCAAAACACTCAGACATCCCTCTCCTGGTATGTTTCTGGTTAGAGCTATTCCAAAGGTCAAGCCATTTCATCACAGATATTAAAATGGAATACACAGTGCATTTCTTTGTATTACCAGTCAGCTGTTTTATCTCTCCCACCAAACATCCAAACTCACTCCATCAGAACTCAAGTGACATCTTCTGCCTATTTCAGAAGTGTACCAGTATCAGAGATTTACAAGGCAGCAGCATGGACCTTTGTCAAACACTGTGCTTTGAACTTAGCTACTAGGTCAGTTGCCACATTTGGGAGGACAATCAATATTCTACTGAGGCAGCTGAAACTCCTCATTGCCACCATCCTGAAGGGATACTGCTTGCCAGCCACCTACTGTTGGATCCACACTGACACATACCTCAAGAAAAAAGAATTGGGTACTTACCCTACAGTAACTGTGGTTCTTTGAGGATGTTCTTTCGAGATCAGTGTGGATCCCATGACATGCTCTCCATTCCTGCTTTCCAGAGTCCTCATCTACCATGGGCTTCGAAGTGTGAGGGACTCGAGGGAGGGTTGCGGCTGTCCAACCCTTTTTACCCTCATACTGGAGCATGAGAATGCAAAAAAAATCAGTCTTGCATACATGAATTGCACATGCACCTACTTTGAGATCCAGAGTGACTACGACTTCTTGAAGAAGCATGGCTTCTGTAGGGTAAGCAAGCATTCCTATGTCGCAAGTCTATCTTTCCAATATACATGAAACTTTTTGGCTGTCATTTAGAAAAAAGTATTAAAGAGAAAAAATCTGGATGGTGAAGCAAAATAATCCATGTGCTTACTTACAAGGAGGCAAAAGAATTGTAGGGGGAAAGTGTGTGATTATACAGCAATAAGTTTTAAAGTATAAGGCCTCAGTCCTGCAAACAGCATGGAAGTAACTCAGTTCATGTGAATAGGTGCATTAAGGTTAATGAGACTACTCATGTAAGATAAGTAATGCACAAGTGTTTGCTGGATAGGGTTTAAGAAAGTATTTAACAATTTCCTCTTAATTGCATTATTACTGAGTCAGTTACTGTATCTTGTTTTTTAAATGGGGCACAGAGAGCTGGTTTTAATGTCAGGAGATTGAATTAGGGAGCATCACATCAGGCACCCCTCAACTGATTTCTCCAGTTTTGGTGTTTAGATAACATGGAGCTGAATGATGCAGTTAAACAGCCAATGCAACATTTCTTGTTAACTGATTGGGTAGTGTCAAGTGCCAAATCACTAAGCTTGCTTGCAACCAACTATAGGAAATACAATAAAGACAACTGTCCTCTGATGTCAGAGAAGATGAAGCCAGTTGCAAATTATGTGTGGCCCTCAGGCCCCTTGCAGGTTATCAATGTGTGCTTCTTATTTGGGGTACACTGGCTTTCCTAGTAGTATATTGTAGTAACCTTGTAGAATAATCAGATCTTACTTATATTTGCTTTGATGGTGTTTTCTCATACAGCATGATCGGGCAGGGCTGCTGAGCATGGCAAATGCAGGACCCAATACAAATGGCTCTCAGTTCTTTATCACAACGGTGCCAACTCCTCACCTGGATGGGAAACATGTGGTGTTCGGCCAGGTGATCAAAGGGATGGGTGTTGCTAAAATATTAGAAAATGTTGAAGTGAATGGAGAAAAACCTGCACAGGTAAGATCAGGACATCTCGGAGGACACTTGTTCCATTATATGGTGCCTTCTGTGAGAATTGTTTTAGTATTCTGTGAGAATTAATTTTAGTTGTGTTTTTCAGTATGATTCAAAATTGGTTTGCTTTGTTAGATCAAAACTAGAAAAAGTACAGCTTTTACTGAGCTTTGTCTTGCAGGACATGTAACATTTTCAGATTAGCTTTTATCTTCCATTGTAAAAATGATTTCCAGGCTAAAAGTCACAAGGTTGGTAAAGCCTTTTACTAATCCTAAATAAAATATTTAGATCAAAGAAAGTATTAAAAACTGGAAAAGGGAGAAAGGTTACAGTATTTTATAGTTGTTAATTCTTAATACTCTACATGTGTAAAACTCTTACAAACATTAACTAGTAATCACTAATCAATTTTCACACCACCTTTGGAAATGAGGGAGGAAGATAATGTCTCTGCACCTTGGAGGTATGAGAAACTGAAACCTGTATAAATGAAGTTGTGACTTGCCAAAGGTTGCAGAAGGAGTTAGTGTTAGAGCTGAGTAGACATATGGAGTTCTTGGCTCCCATTCTGTGTTTAGGGGACCGGTGGGAGGGTGGGGGGGATAATGGTCTAACAGCATTGAGCAAACAGTATAATTAGTACATTTAACACGGCTATGTTAGGGGACTATGCCTCTTCGTCAAACAAAATATGACCAATTATTTTTCATCATCTAAATCCCCTCCATAATATCTGAAAATTTTCCCTTGTTGTTGGAAAGGAAAGCATTTATTTTGCTACCAACCTAAAAATACACATACTTTTCTTTTCATGTGTGGTAGCCTAGATGAGCAATGCAGTCATTCCTAGTGTAATGGCTTCTTGTGGTGTGATCCTGCTAGATTTTTACAAGCTAAGTGGTCTTAGGCTTAGTTGGTGCTTCCAAGAAACATAGAGCAGCAGCAGGAAGCAGTAGTGTGTGTGTGTCACCCTTTCACATATGACCTTGTCTTCTTCACTGCTATAATAGGGTTTTTTTTTTACCTCGGTAACTAACATGCATGAGCTATCCTGAGGTAAAAACACAGTGAAAACTAGGCACTTTAGTTTTACTCTGGGATAAATAGCCTTATGCTTCTTCCAGTGGTTGAACTTGATGAGTTTACCTTGCAGTAAAACTGAAAATGAAGCGGATGAGTTTCATAAGGATAGTTAGGAGCAGCTGAAGTAGGCCTCTGAAATCTGTAGTTTGGGAGTGACAGGAGAATACTTTCACTGATCTTTTGGAAATACACAAGAACTAAAGCTTTCCAATTAGTGAATGGCAACATTGTATATTGTACGCCTCCTGTTTTTTACAGTTGTGCATTATTGCAGAATGTGGAGAGCTGAAGGAAGGCGATAACTGGGGAATTTCCCCAATGGATGGCTCTGGAGATACTCACCCAGATTTCCCTGAAGATTCAGATGTAGATTTAAAACATGTAAGTGTTTTTTTCTTTGAAGACAATTATTTTTCCTGCGCAATGACATTTACATAACCTCAGATATATGGTGATTGTTGTCAGGTTCACCAGACTTCAGTTTATTTTTAAGAAGTCTGTTAGGGCAAGTTAGATGTAATGATGGGGAATTTTGTGATACTTTTTTAGCTGCTCTTTTTAATGCTAACTATGATTTATTTTTTCCAGTGCACATAATGCTAAAAACAAAACCTTCCACTTAGATGTTTTTTTCTATTCTTCCTTTATTTCTGCTACTCAGTTCTTCATTGTGGTGCTGTAGTGACAAGTTTCCAGAGGCATAATTTATATAGGATTTCATAGTATTAATAGCATACTCTGGAAATTATTTAACGGTTTATTTAGTTCCTTTCCATAGTTAGAAAATCATCTCATTACCACGCTTTTCATCCACAAAGCAATTTCTAGGCATGCCCTGTGTAGACAGACAACACTGCCACTGTATTTGGCAGGATAGGCAGTTATCTGCCACATGTATAGTTTTATTGGGTCAGTGCAGCAGTAGACTGAATGGAAATACTTTTTTGAAACTGAACTTTTAGAAGTCTAGATTTTGCTGGGAAATTGGAGTAGGCTGTTGCATGTCTGTGGATGTGGTAAAGACAGTACTAATTGCAGTTTGTTAAATTACTGATAGAGACATTTGTTGACACTTGAAAGCCTTGTACCTTCTAAGTTGAAGCAGGAGTGATGGATTTAGAACAGACAGGCAGTTAACTATCAGCTTTACTTTATGGATCTAGAAGTGGTTTGAGGGAAGGACAGAAGTGTGTTAGTAGTTGATTGTTGGTTGGAGGGCCTATGCAGATCAAGTATCTGTGCCTTGAACTGTGGGAAACAAAAGACAAAATACTTTTGGGAATGAGAAGTTCTTGGTTATATACCTGCATCACTAATAAATCTCTCATTTTTTTTATGGATACAGCCAAAGCTTCTGTTTACCTGATCCTGGATTAAGGAGGAATGAATGTTTATTCATGTAACTGCATTTAGGGGCAAACAATTAAATTAGTGATTGCGTGTTCTCTATTAATCTTAGGTTTTGTTCTCTTAAGGTCTGTCCCCCTGATCCTAGAGGATAGGTCCACTAATGGCTATTAGACAAGATGATCAGGGATGCAATCCCATGCCCTGGGTGTCCCTAAACCCTAACTGCTAGAAGCTGGGACTGGACAACAGGGGATTGATTGCTCAATAATTGCCCTGTTCTGTTCATTGCCTCTGAAGCATCTGGGGCTGGCCACTGTCAGACGACAGACCAATGGTTCATCCAGCTCCATATCCTGACCCAGCATGGCCATTCTCATGTTCTTTCCCTCATGTACAACTCAATGGGAGTTTCATACCATTGATCAAGGAGAATGTGTTGCCCACATAATAGAGTATTGTAGCAGTTTGAATATAGTTTTCTTTCAAAACTTGGAATATTTGTGTGTTTTGGGTGCATTTTGGCAATCTTTGAAAGAGAGTAGACTTGGGATCCTACTGTTAAATATTAAGTTGTCCAAAGACTTGTTGCAGCTTGGTATAAATTACATAATTTAATACTTATATTTTATAGGATTTTTTTCTCGTCTTCTCAATAGGTTGACAAGATTGTGTCTATAGCAGAAGACATAAAGAATATAGGAAATACTTTCTTCAAATCACAGAACTGGGCAATGGCAACTAAAAAGTACATTAAGGGCTTAAGGTAAGGGTTACTGCTATTGTAAGTCAAACAGTTGCTTTTAATCCATTTCCATGAAATGTTAGCACATGGTAATTTTTAAAATAAACTTGTTTTCCCCCGCCCCCCATTTGTATTTGAAAATGAATGTGTGATTTTTAGTTGCTCATTTAAAAATGAGTACATGCTGCACAAATGGGTCATCCATGCACACCTTGGACGTGTTTTGAAACACCAAGAGCAAGGTCAGAAAGAATTGCTTTATGTATTAACTGCTTATTAATTCCAGTCCTGCACTCATTTTCACTTGGAAACACAAGGTTTTATTAGATACTTTTTTGCCTTTTAAAAATGTAAAATTTCATTTGGTTAGAAATCAGAAAAACTTTCAGTAAGAAACTTAGGGGACTGAATGGTTCAGGACATGTGACACCTTCCACCTCTAGGTCACTGGTATGAATTTTGTACAGATTTATAGTGACCAATAACCATTCTTGCTTGCTGTTCCAACAGTTATTCCCCCTCCCCCAGAGTCTCTGCAGTGTTTGCCAATGTCTCTCTACAACTTCGAATTTGGCCCTCACCTTCAAGACCCTGAACAGCTCTCTGCACTTGATTGCGTAGTCTCTATACTCCTTGTCATGCCTGTTGCTCTACTTACTTGGCATGCTCCTGCCTGTCTCTCTCAAGCAACTCTTCACCTTTTCTTTAATGCCATCCAAAGTTGTTTGGAATGTTGTCCTTGATCCTTGTGCCCAGGCAACCTTAGTCTCTTTCAAATCTTTCTGCTAGAGTGGCTTTCGGATGTCATTCCTACATTGATCTCTTCATCTGCATTCTTACTGATCATTGCTCACCAAACTTTGAATATAGTAACTTAAAATGCCACTGTCAAGTTAAATTAGTCTGACTTTTAACTTATTAAAGAGCTAAATTAGTATAAGTAAAAGAGATAAGGATGAAAATCAAGTTTTTTTTTTGGTGTGCATTTGATATTACTGCATATAGTCAGGTTTCACAGTGGTAGCTGTGTTAGTCTGTATCAGCAAAAACAACGAGGAGTCCTTGTGGCACCTTAGAGACTAACAAATTTATTTGGGTATAAGTTTTCGTGGGCTAAAACCCACTTCATCAGATGCATGGAGTGGAAAATATACTAGGCAGGTATAAAAACACAGCACATTATACCTGCCTAGTGTATTTTCCATTCCATGTATCTGATGAAGTGGGTTTTAGCCCACGAAAGCTTATGCGCAAATAAATTTGTTAGTCTCTAAGGTGCCACAAGGACTCCTCGTTGTTTTTGCATATAGTCAGTTTCACTACAGTCTCATTTTCTCCCTTTCTGTACTGGTTTTTGACACAACAGGGAAGATATTTTTTAAAAATAAGACATGATTGTAAAACTAAAAACACTGGCAGAGGCACTCAGCGGCATGTGTAGTGCTGAAAATTACTTAACTCACCTTTTGAAATTGACTCGATATCAAGCAGTTGATGTTTTTCTAGAATTAAAAAAATCCTAGCACTAAAAACAGCATTTAGAATCTAAAATGATAAGCTTGGATACAAAACAAAAACCTTCAGTCTTTTACTGTTCTCTTCATCCTTCCCTGCCCTCTCCTCCCTGCCTTTATTTCTTAACTTGTCTGTTATGTCTAATAGCTGAAAACTAGTTGGAGCTGGAACCCACTAATTTGTATTTGAAATACCATGCACACCAAATAGTAGGTGTCTGTGGTAACTGTGTCACAGTTTCAAGGCTAAATGCACCTTTGACTCCTTCCCCCTCCAATCCTCTACCACTCAGGTGTGGCTGGCCCGCTGTCTCCATCTGCATGATCAGATACACCAAACCTGAGTGGCATTGTCACCCCTTATGCTATGTTGCAAAGCCCAAAGCAGGGAACCAGTCCCGATCCCACAGGACAGGTGGGCTTGCTTTCCAGCCCTGCCCCCCCAACAGAGCTCCCCGCTACCCTCTTTCTGTGACTTACCTATTTTTACCTGCATCCCTGCCATGAAACTTATGAAAAGTGTCCATGACATAATCATAACCCTAGACATCAGTAAAATTGGTACATTTTAAATCGACAGGATAGGTCACTTGAGCTAATGGAGTCAGTGATAGCAGCCATAGGCTGTCATTCTGTGAACCAGCCACTGGGGGAGGATGAGATGCATTTTGCCAGAGGTTTTCACAGATATTTGCTGACAATAGAGGAATGTTGAGGCTCAGGAATCTTGGGTTCCATTCCAGGTTCCTGAGAGGGGTGTGTTTTAGTGGGCAGACCCTGCTGCCCATTCCCTCCAGCCAGTCTGTGTCCCAGTCCCATCTCCTCCCTCAGCTTCTCATCCGAGTACCATCTCTTCTCTCCCAACCCATTTCTTTGCCCTAGTCCCAGTCTTCTCTCCTAACCACTCCCAGTCCACATCCCCCAGGCTCCCTCTCAAGGCTCCTCACCTCAGTTTCCTCCCATCCTTCTGACTCCTCATCCTAGTCTTCCCACCCTGACTCAGGCTTCTTGCCCTCCCAGTCTCCCTGTTCATGTGATCTTCATCAGTCTGTCTTCCACCTGTCCCGCTCTCCCTGCTTAGGCATGTCATCCAAGTCTCCCCATACATCCTTCTTACCCAGCCAGATCCAGTCTTTTCCCTACCCCCCAGATCTTTTCCTTCTTGCATTCCTCTGCCCTGAGTTAGGTTGCATACTTCATCTCTATGCCTGGTCAACCACAGAAGGAGCCTGGAGAGACTGTCTCTCTGTTCACAGTTCTAGTGCCTGTTGCCACAGCGGCCCATAGCAGCCAGGAGCAGCAATCACGAAAGGAAGGTCCAATTCAGCTGGTGCCCTGGATTGAAGCATGCTTAGTACAGATACAATTTTCAGAGAATGTAGCTGTAAAAATTCTTATTTAAAATCTCTACTGACCATATATGAATTGAGATTTTCAGAGTTTCATAGCTTGGCCACATTTGAATGAATTTTCATGCAAAGGCAAAAAGCATGGCCTTGACACCTGGGAGATTTATTTCCCTCTTTCCCCAAGCCAAAATTCAAGTCTGCTCTAAAGCATTAGAGGTGCTAGAGCTATTCAGCAAAACAGTTGCAAGAATTTTGACATGGACAAAACTGTACTTTAATCTCATTTTCAGAAATAGTTGAACCTTCTCTGCAGAAACTACAAAAAAATTCAGCCTGAGGCAGACACCTGGCATGGAAAATTTCAGTCCAATTGAAGTTTACAAAGTATAAACAGTGGAAAACTGCTCTTATTCTGAGAACTATTGGGCAATCGGAACTATACATGGTGCTACCAACTCCATCTATCTTCACTTCCTGTCCTGAAACATGTGTGTGTTTTCGCTGGAAAATGGCGATTAGTTGAAATTAACATGTTCCATAGGAATGTTTTCGTTTCACTGACACTTTAAAACAGAACCCAGTCAGGTTTCCTGTGAAAAACCTGTCATGTTTTCTGCCCGCTTTCCTGCCCACCTCTCTTGCACCTTGGCACCCACCAAGGCTGCTCTTTGGTAGCAGTCCTGCGGAGCTACTAGAGCTGGGATTTGCAGGCTCCAGCGCTCCCCACCCTGTAGGCTGCTTGTAAGCCCGGTCTTCCAGGCTCCCTAGTAATTTCACCATTCCTCTTGCTGTCAGCAACATTTTTTTGTACTTTGAATGTTTTCAAAAATTCAGAATTTTTTATACGAGGGAAAGTCTTTATTGCGGTCAGCTATAGTTCCAGATGCAAAATTGGATTAATTAGTACTACAAAGATGTACATGAATATACAGTCATTTTGTTTACTAATTTTGGTATTAATTGGTTACTTCCTTGATATCTTTACATGTGTAGGCATTTAGGAAGTTGTTCATAAATAAGAACTGCAGGATTGGCTGTCAGAATAGTGTCAGTTTTGTCTGAAAACTTTACATGGATTAGGGTTCTTCTGTCAGACCACCTGTTTCCTCGTGTAGTGCTGCAGAAACCAAGATGAGGCATTCTAATTAAATGTTCTGAGATTTGAATATTGTCAGGGGCTTAACTGTTGGCATAGGAACATAGCTTCCATACTGGATCAGACCGTGGTATGTCTTGCCCAGTATCTTGTCTGTGACAGTGACTCCTACCAGAGCTTTGGTGGGAGTATACAGAACAGGGCAATTATGGAGCGATCTACCCCTGACGTCCACTCACAGCTTCTTGGTAGTCAGAGGTTTTGGGTTGTCCCGAGCATAGAGTTGTGTCCCTGATCATTTTGGCTAATAGCCATCAATGGACTTATCCTCCATGAACGTATCCAATTCTTATTTTAATCCAGTTATTCTTTTGGGCATCACAACATCCCATGATAATGAGTTCCATGATTTAATTGTGCGTTGTGTGAAATGTACTTCTGTGTTTGTATTAAAACTGTTGCCTACTAATTTCATTGGGTGACCCAGTTTTTGTATTGTAAGAAAGGGTAAATAACACTTCCTTATTCATACTTTCCATGATTTTATAGACTTCTCTCTTATCTCCTTTAGTTGTCTCTCTTGTAAGGTGAACAGTCCTAATCTTTTTTTGGTCTCTGCATACCCTTGATCATCTTTGTTGCCCTTCCCTGAACCTTGTCAATTCCACTATATTTTTTGCTTTGACATGGGATGACCAGGACTGGACACAGCATTCATGGTGTGGGTGCACCATGGATTTATATGGTGGCATTGTGATATTTTCTGTCTTATTTTCTATCCTTTTCCTAATAGTTCTTAATATACACTGTTAGCCTTTTTGACTCTGGCTGTGTATTGAGTGGAAGTTTTCAGAGAACTATCCACAGTGACTCCAAGATCTCTTTCTTGGGTGGTAACAGCTAATTTAGAACCCATTGTATATGAATAGTTGAGATTATTTTTTTCAATGTGTATTACTTTGCATTTATCAGAGTTGAATTTCATCTGCCATTTTGTTTCCCAGTCACCCAGTTTTATGAGATCTCTCTAGCTCCTTGCAGTCTACTTTGGACTTAACTATCTTGAATAATTTTGTATCATCCTTACACTTTTGCCACTTCATTGTTCACCCCTCTTTTCTAGATCATTAATGAATATGTTGAACAGAACAGGTCCCAGTACAGATCCTTTGGGGAGCCCCACTGTTCACCTCTCCATTGTGAAAACTGACCACTTATTCCCTCTCTTTCAACCAGTTACTGATCCATGAGAACATGTCCCTCTTATCCCATGGCTTCTTAATTTCCTTAAGAGCCTTTGGTGAGGGACATCGTCAAATGCTTTCTGAAAAGCAAGTACACTATTGACTGGATCAACCTTATCCATGTTTGTTGACTCCCTCCCAAGAATTCTAATAGATTGAGGCATGATTTCCCTTTACAAAAGCCATGTTGGCTCTTTCCTAACAAACTATGTTTATGTGTGTCTGATAATTCTGTTCTTTACTATCATTTCTTTTATCTCCTACTGAATTTAGGCTCATCAACCTGTAATTACCAGGATTGCCTCTGGAGCCCTTTTTAAAAAGTGGTGTTACATGAGCTACTACCTTCCAGTCATCTGGTACAGAGGCTGATTTCAAGATAGGTGACATAGTATAGTTAGTAGTTCTGCACATTCATGTTTGAGTTCCTTTAGAACTCTTCAGGGAATACTGTCTCTTCCAGGTGACTTATTCCTGTTAATCAATTTGTTCTAAAACCTCTTTTATTGACATCAATTTGGGGCAGAGCATTCAACTGCAGAATTAATTTCCTTCCCCCTGTCCAGCATGCTGTTTTTTTTAGTGTTTTATATAGTATCCATTGTTGCAGTATTCAAACATTTCATAACTAAATGGGATCTCCTTAGCTAAGTCCCTAATGAATTTCAGTGATCTCTGCTCTCTTCTCTTCTTTGCTTACAGGAAGCTCTGACTGAATTGGGCATACGTGAAATCTTTTTTTTTTTAAAGTCAATCTTGTGCTGATGGAAACACTGTTCCAAAGAGGAAGGTCTTAGAATGTGCATCTTAGAAACAGATGAATTGTGGAGTAATCAGATTTCTTCTGTAGGATCGTTTTGTTGCCAGGCTGACTTCCTTACCTCATCTGATTATGCTTCCACCTTGCCTTTGTCAGCTGCATTATCCCAGAAGATCTCAACTATCTTTGTGGTTCATGCATAGAGATGAAGTCACTGATGTAGTTGAGTCCTGACCCATGTTGACTTTGAAGTTCAGAAACAGAGCCTTGAACTGGCTATGACAAGTGTTGCAACTGCATGCAGTATCTTTGGGGAAACATATTGTATTAGGCTCATGTATAACTGTGGGCCAGGGTTTGTATGTATGATTGTGTTTTACTCCAAGAAGGAGGTTACCACAGCTCTTCAGGAACTAAAACAGTGGGGGTCATTAAAGAGAATCACTCAAGTTGTAATCACCTCCAGAGAGGTACTACATCCTTTGAACGTTTGCATATTTTGATTCAAGTTGGGTTTCCAGAGTCTTGGAAGACAGGGCTTTTGGCATACAAAGGCTGTGTTTAACCTATTGCATGGCCTTCTTTCTGATCCAGAAAAGGGACAGGATCATCTGTCCAAGGGAGGCCCCACAACCCTTGCAGAAGGGTTGGAAAGACAATGACTCACTAAGGCCCCATAAGACTGAGGGGTGACCTCGGGTAAGGTTTTAGCATGCACATAAGCATTTTCACTGTCGTCTCTGTAATGCGTTTACCTTAAGAATAAATGTGCTTGCTTCCAAAGAGCCATGTGGTAACTTGTAACTGCTGGCAAATACAATGTGCAGAGCTATTGGAGAGAAAACAATGGCCTTTAGGTAGTCTGGCTTGTTTACCCTGTACTGTGATATCCCAGGGAGCTGTGCAGCTTTAAAACCCCAGTCAGAAGGCAGTGAAACAAGGGTTCCTGCCCAGGGACTGGTGCTGGCTGGAGACTTGACTAGGAATTCCTGGAGTGGACCATGGAGCCGGGTGGGGGAGATGTAGGTGAAGTTTCTTCAAACTATGACACTAGCATCACAAGAAAATGGGAGTTATACCCCTCCTCTTTTCTCTCCACTAATTTTCCTACGGCAGTCTTGTTTGTTGGAGGTAAATGACTGCATTTTGCAAACTCTGCAGCTTATATTGTTTACGTGTGCAGTCCCAAATACAAGAAGTTAAAATAATTCAGGTAGTGTAGCCAAATACTTGGAGAGGAGGAAGGGGCAATGTTGTGTAAAAGATGGTTATTTAAAATTGAGTGCTTTTTATTTTTAACAGCCAATTATAGGAAGCATGATAAGTTCAGTTTAATTCCTTTATATAACAATATAATGGGCATGGATGTTTAGAAATAGTAACCTAAGGTAGATAGGAGTACATGTGACTGGTAGTTCTTGCATACACTTTCAGCAAGATAGCAAAGGGCAGAAAAAAGTTAATGGTGCAAGTTACAGTATATACACTAATACATAGAATATGTAAACTTGTTTTGTGCAGGTATGTGGAGGCTTCTAAAGCCATAGTGGAGGAGTCAGATACAGCAAAGTTGAATCCTGCTGCCTTGACCTGCCTTTTAAATATTGCTGCTTGTAAACTGAAGGTGTCAGACTGGCAGGGAGCTATTGAAAGTTGTTGTGAGGTAAGCTAAATTTCATCTTTTGATTAGCAGAAAGTGATTTGGAAAATGAAGATAACACTAAAAGCCTTCTTTCAAAATCAGGTTTGGAAAGGCTCATTTTCCTATAATAAATTAAAGGAAGATAGGCAAGTCTTTAGTGCAAACCAATTTTAATATACAAATTAACTCATTTTTGGCAGGCTGTTTACTTGTTCAGAAAAAATATTAGTGGAGTCACATCAATATTTCAGAATACAAGTTACTATTTATTGGAACTAAATGCAAGCTGTGCATTTCCTGGGAGCACTATTAATTTGTATAGAACAATAGATTACATTATCTTTCAGAAACAAGGAATCTTTTTATAGCTGTGTAGCATTCAGTAAGTTTTATCCTCACTCTTTGAATCAGATTTCTAGTTTTATTTTACAGGTTAATTGTAATGAATGGATAACTTTGGCTAAATGGTAAAGAAAAGGCAGCAATAAGAAATGAAAAAGCAATATAGCAAATTGATGTAAATTGGAAACAAAGTACAGAACATTAGTAGAGAAAACTGAGGAATTCAAGGGTTAAGGACAAATAGGAGTTAAGTTTGAGGAACAAAAGAACACCTAGCAACAGTTATAAGCCCATAACTACACCTCTACCCTGATATAACACAAATTCAGATATAATGCGGTAAAGCAGCGCTCTGGGGGTGCGGGGCTGTGCACTCTGGTGGATCAAAGCAAGTTTGATATAACACGGTTTCACCTCTAACGCGGTAAGATTTTTTTTGGCTCCCGAGGACAGCGTTATGTCGAGGTAGAGGTGTATTTGGAGCTCATAAATTAATAATGATGAAAAAAGGCAGAAGTGTTCAGTAACTGTTACAAATTTGGAGAAAAAAGCATAATGCTGTACTCCTCATATAAAGATGAAGTATTTTCCAGACCATTAATAATTGAGGGCGTTAGACAACTTTTAGTAGGTTATTTTTATTAGTTGGTCCAATAAGATATTACCTCCCCCACCTTTTCTCTAACATTATTGCAGATAAACACTTTGAAATCAGCAGACCCAGATAACTTGCACTCAAGTGCTGAAAGAGTCAGCTGAGGCAATCTCTGGTCAGCTGATCACTTTTGATAAATCTTGGATTGCCAGGGAAATTCCAGAAGATTGGAAGAATGCCAATATTTAAAGGAAAACACGATGAGCCTGGCTCATAGGTAAGCCAGCTTGCCTGACATCAGTCCTGCACAAAAGAATGGAAAAGCTGATAAAGGATTCAACTGAAAATGAATTAAAGGATAAGAGTAGAATTAATGCCAGTCAGTATGGTTTTCTTGTCAAACAAATCTGATTTCATGTTTTGAGATTACAAATTTGGTTGATAAATTTAACTACATAAATGTAATAAACTTTTGTAAGGCATTTGACTTAATACCCCATGACATTCTGATTAAAAAAATTAGCAATTTAAAAATCAGAGCAAACATTAAAAGGACTAAACTGTCTAGCTGACATCTCAAAGTAGCTGTCAATAGGGAATCATCATCAAATGAGGGAGTTTCTAGTGGGATTCCATATGGCGTGGTGACAAGCCTGGTGCTAGTCAATATTTCCATCAATGATCTGGAAGTTAATGTAAAATTGTTGCTGATTACAATTGCAGATGACACAGATTGGCAAAATGGTAAGTGATGAGGACAGGGTAGTCCTACAGAGCAATTTGGATTGCTTGTAAACTGTCCCCATTCAAAATTTAATATAGCCAAATGCAAAACTATGCATCAAGAAACAAAGAATGAGGGGCTGTATCCTGGAAAGAGACTCTGGAACAGGTTTTCGGTGTTACAGGGAACAAATAATGCAGCAATGAACTCCCAGTATGATGCAGTGGCAAAAAGAACTAATGCAATCCTTTGACGTATAAACGGGAGCAGTAGGAGTAAAGAGATGGTTTTACTTCTGTATGTAGCATTGGTGAGACTGATACTGGAATATTTCACTCACTCGTGCAGTCCACATTTTTAAAAGGCATTGAAAAATTGGAGGGGGTGCAGAAAAGAGACATTAGAATGATTTGAGGATGAGAGTTTATCAAAATGATTGAGAGGTGATTTGATTAATGTACAAGTAGCTTCAGGGAGAGAAAATAGTGAGTACTCTAATCTAGCCAAGAAAGGCTGAAAAATTAAACCAGACAAATACAAATGAGAAATAAGGTCCAAATTTTTAATAGAAGATGATTAATCATTGGAACAAACTACCAAGGGAATTGGTGGATTCTCCATCCCTTGATGTCTTAAAAATAAAGACTGTATACCTTTCTGGAAGATACGGTTTAGCCAATCAAGTTATTAAACTCACTGCAGGGGTAACTGGGTGGAATTTAATGGCTTGAGTTATTCAGGAGATCAGACTGGATGATTTAATGGTCCTTTTTGTCCTTAAATATTCAATGAATCCATTATTTAAGTGGTTAGAAAATTTGCAGTTATCATACAAATCTATCCTTAATACCACCATCCCTGAATTTTCTGGGGTAGGAGGAGCTGCACCTGCTTTTGGGCTCACTCTGTAGACAGGGTATCAGCACTATTAATACACAATACAACAATGTGCTAGATAAACCCTTATGGTTATACTGCACTCTATTGATTAGATTGATGGTGCTTTCATTTATAAAATTTGATGTGTTTATAGGCAGTTTACCCTTAAGATAGATGGGTTGCCTAATTGTGTGTGTTTCAGTGCTCTTCATGTTAGCTGAAGGCTTTAGAGTACACTGATTAATACTAAATCACTTTTATTCATTTTGCAGGCACTTGCACTAGATCCAGCAAACACCAAAGCACTTTACAGGCGGGCTCAAGGCTGGCAGGGAATAAGAGATTTTGATCAGGCACTGGTAACTATTATTTTTGTGGCTGTTGTTTTTTAAAGGATCAATAAAGCATCTATTTATTTTTTTTGTATTTTTTATTGAAGGCTGATCTTAAGAAGGCTCAAGAGATAACACCTGAAGATAAAGGTAAATGTGAGGTAGCAATGTGGCATCTATTCTCTGTAAGAGTCTTTTACATAGTTTTACGTTAGTTCTGCAAGAGATGAACTAACAGTGGACCGATAAGAGTGAGGATTTTTCCTTTTGTGAGGTCTTTCTAAAAATTGACAAGTTTCAGAATCCCCCCCTCTTCCTGTATGTGCACCTGCAGGGCATAGAATACAGAGGAATTCTGCTGCTGATAACTTTTCTCCACACACAAAAAGTGACAGCTTTCTGCCTTATCACTGTTTTTTATAGAGGGAGAGGCATTCATCTCCTTTGCTCAGACAGTTCTGCTTCGGCAAGAACTAATTGGGGTTTGCGCATTCTTTATCCCTAAAAAAATCTGAAGTTGCTTTCTGGGCTGTTTCCATTTTCTGCTGCTTAACTGAACGTTACTCGTTGGATCAGGAATTCTGTGTCATTACTGTTTCCTGCTTCCATTCCTGTGAGCTTATTTATCCTATTCTGCAACTGTATGGAAAAAACAGTTTGGGAAGATTTATTTCATTATTACGCAGCTTGATAACTACTCCCTGACTAGAATGCAGGCAGACACAGTTCAGTCTATGTAAAGCATAAAATAGAGATGGATACTTGATATAGTGCTGTGGGACAACTATAAGAGAGGGAAAGCCATGTATTATGCTTTTGTTTTTTTTAAACAGCTATCCAAACTGAAGCACTCAAGGTGAAACAGAAGATAAAGGCCCAAAAAGAAAAGGAAAAAGCAGCTTATGCTAAAATGTTTGCTTGAGTGAAGGGTTTTCCTATTAAAGTTTAAGCACTGAATGACTAACTTGTACAATAGGAGTGTTTACAGAGGTGGTAGAGGCAAGTGTTACTTCTGTTATCTGCCCCATACTGCAATCAGTTGATTGTGTCCACTGTTTACTATTTAAATTGGGGTTTTATAATAAAGGTAGAAGTTAAAATGTTGGTGTTCAAGTGTTTTTATAGCTAAAGTGACTCTCAGAAAACAAAGACACATACTTAACCATATTAGTGGTGATAATGCTTGTCCTTTTGCAGGGTAGATATTCTTAAAAGTTTACCAGAGCAACTTCAGTTTTAACACCCAGGAAGCAAGTTGAAGTACAGTATTCTCCCATTAATTCCTTCACTAGAGCAGTAAGTCAGACTTTCCCAAGGTAGCATGTATGCATCAACACAGTAGTGCTGTCTAAAATAAACAGTTTGTAAACAGTATTCATGAACTCAACTGTTCACACAAAACTAAGTTTTATGGCAAACTAGCTTTATTAAAAGTTTCTTCCCTTGAAACAACAGGGAGCTTGTTAAATATTTGCTTTAATATGTAATCTTTGAAAGCAGTGATACAGTATTCCCTCACTTGACTTGTTTTCCCTAATGCAAGTAGAAATTAACCAAGATTGCATTGATAGAACATGTTAGGAAGGAGCAGAAAATGTGAATTCACCATAAATTATAGGACTTCACTATTTTTTACACCTATGGTTCAGGGTGTTTCCACTGAACTTTGGCAAGAGATAGATCTAGCATCAAGTTGTAAGTCACAGAAAACAGCACTTTGGGGATGTGGTACCACTGTCTTTGATCCAGTAAAAAGGCATATTCTTTCATAACTAAGGCTAGGGTCTGTCTGACTGCATTGACTTTGCATTCACTATTTAACATAGTGGTTAATGAAATTTCTTACCACATAGTGGTATGAAATTTAGCTGGCTCAGTAACCTCACTCAATTAACATTCAGTCAGTGATCAGCTTGGTTACAACATGTCAGGGAAGTACACTGGATAGTTTTGATCAAATTTACATTCCATTATAAGCTGGCCCCCCTCCCCCTTCAGGTACTACCCAGTTAATATTCTGGCTTGGGTCTTTAATATCACATGTTTTGCAGTGGACACAATTCTGAGCATTTATCTGCAGCCGTAAACCTTCTCCTGTTTCCAGGGGAACATATTCATAAACACCTGCAAAGATGAGAATATGTCACTATAGTGGATAGGTGAGAAGTATACAACTGAGTGCTAAGACCTAGATTTAAAGGATCCTATTACAAACTCTTGCACTCTTCAGTAGCCATTATCTTACAAATGCTGTGACTACCATTTGGGAACTTCATTATGCAGGTCAGTTGTCCCTTATACACTCCTAATGACAACTGCTTTATCAAGAAATGTATTTTTCCCCAAAAAAGTAGTTCGGAAAGGACCTTGGGTCCTGTGTACCCCAGAAGGCCTCCCCCCAACTCTTCCCCTAGGCAGCAGCACCAAGGGAGTGTCCACAGCGCACATGCAGGGCAGGGAAAGGCTCCAGCTGCAGCTTCTGAACTGTTGATGCTGCCCATAGAAAGTGGCAGCAGCACAGAGGAAGGGGGCCAGTGAATACACAGAAAGCAGCCCAGCCATGGGGAGTGCATAGCTAGCTGGGGGGGGAAGCCAAGCAGGATGTTGGAGAGGCGTAAGCAGGGATATGGGTGGGTCCCTAAGACAGACAAAATGCAGCTGGTAGTTCTCTTAATAAAAGGTTTGGGAACCACTGCCTTAAGGAACTAAAAGGCCTACTAGCCAGGTTATTTCCTCTACTGAAACATTTCAGTAAAAATATATAAGTACCTTTGCTTTCACTTTGCAAAGCTGTTAGTTTATTCAACCATTATTCATTTTAATTACCTACCTGCAGGACAGAATCTCTGTTCTGGCCCATCGTATATAGCTAAATTTTTGTTCACAGGGACACTGTCGTCCTTCAGAGTCAAATGAGCAGGCTGGTCATGTTCATGATTTGTCCCACTTAGAGCCACAGAGGACAGGAGATCAAAACTGATTTTTCCATCAGGCTTTGGATATTCAATAGGAGTGCAATCTTTGGCTGGCTTTAGCTGATCAGAGTCTGGCCCTAAAGTAATTTTGAATGAAACAATATTAAGTTTTCTAGTGTGCAAATATTTAGTTGAAATTAATTTGGAGTTATCCAAATGAAATACTATAATTTATAATAAGGCAACTGGAGATAAGACTCCCATTATCTTTGCAAAATGTTCTGTAGAATTCTTAGTCACAAATGGTCATGTTAGCTGTGTCTCAACAAAGATTATCTCCAGTAGTGTAGTGCCCCCAATCCCTCCATTGAACTACACCAGGTCACTGATTCCATAGACACAGAAAACCACCATCTACAGACACTTACTTTCAACATCCTCCCTTTTAACATCTGACTTGACTACTGACCCAATCCAACCTTGCTTAATGCAAAACCATAAGAGACCATGTACATTTTGTATTTTCTGAAATAAAATTACCTGGATGTTTTAATGTCCATGGTTCCATTCCTCTCAGTATCCAATAAAATATACCAGTGTAAATCATTCCTCCATAGACACCCAGTACTCCATGGCAGGATGGTCGGATATTCCTAACAGAATAGAGCTCTTTCCACACCCAGGATTTCTTCAAGTTTTCTTCATATTCAGGCACATCAAGTCCTAGTTGTAAACATATATTATTTGTTAAATGTTTATAATATAGCATGATTTCAGGGAAGATTAGGTCCTTGAAATAAGAACTTGTTGCAAGTTGAGAAGTGTTTATTAGCAATGGATTAAATCATTTGCAAAGCATAAAGATCAGTTTTTTGAAAACTAGATTTAGATCCATTTATAATATAATGAACCTAAATTACTACATTTTATATTGCCATTGAAGAAAATAAGAGCTTGCAACTATAGCCAACTGTACACTTACACTCCTAAAATGAGGATTATTTTCTGAAATAAAATTCTAACTTTCTCAGACACTTTTTCTAGGATATTTGTATGTAAGATCATCAAAACAGGTATCCTTAAATTCAATTTTTAAATATTTTTAAAACAAAGCAAGTGGTGCTTCAGGCTCTTGTGTTCAGGAACGGGACCCCTCTAAGTCCTTATATAATACCCTTTCAAAAACTTCTCTTTCTGGGTGATGGGAGAAAAGGGACTTTGGAATGGGAAGTGAGAATACACAAGACTACAGTGCTTCACGATGTTTGGATGGCAGATTTCTAGAGAGGCCTGTGATTTACAGGAGGTCAGACTAAATGTTCTAAATGTTCTTTCCGGCTTTCAGCACAAGTCTATGAATACTCTGAGAAATGTTAAACTTCCAAACAGAGGCAGTTTATCAAAATAATGTTGCCTTTGAAAATGCAAAATGACTGAACAGATGATAATGAGGACACAATTAGGGAATGCCAATGCCGTAAATTCACTTTTGATTCTACTAAGATGTAAGCTAACCAGAGTAACCCACCTATGATCCGAGCGCCAAGTTTTCCCATTTTAAACTCAAAACCTTTGAACTATATAGCTTCACAAGATTATATATACATACACACACACACACACACACACTTACAGCTATGCAGCCATGAGCACTGATTTGTATAACTCCATCCTTGACAAGAAGTTTAATAGTTTATTACACTATGCTAAATGTAATGTCACTGTAGCAGACCATCTTTTAAGTAAGGCCTCGAGAAGACAACTTATTTAAACAAAACTCCATGAGGAGACATTTCCCCAATTACTAATGTTATTTGGGAATGGATTCTGAAATACAGTAAATAGAATTTATGGAACCATCTATACTAAAAGAGCCACTAATATATGTGCACTGTTTTGCCATAGGGTTAGGGTGTCTGTTAAACAATTTTATTACCTACATGCATGAGAAAGCAGTTCTGTAACCAAGTTAGGAAACATTTTCCTGTCCACACTGACAGCGGGTCCATTATAAAACAGATTCCCATGACCATGGAAGAAAACAGTGCACTAAAATAGTGGGCTTGTTAGTGTAGATAGTCCCTAAATATCTTTTTGCCTGCTGTATTAGGGAAATGCTGGAGAGTCCAGTTGCTAAAGACGCAACAATAATATCTCACACTACATCTGTACTTACCAGATAATACACTTTAAAAATGAATAAGAACTTGTAGTTGTGGGGAAGCAGCTGTCATTAAAAAGTATATTTTGCTTAAACAATGTACTCGAATCACTGTGGCTAACTCCAGAAGGGCTCAAGTTCTAGCTAGGGCAGTGGTCTCTATAGACATCTGTTGCCATCAAAGTTTTTAAGAGATCAATTAATATACAAAGAAAGCTTCGCAGTACTCTCCTCTTTTGATGAGCCATAAAGCAACCAGTATAAGAAGACACTAAGGTTAAAAGTTCTATTGAGGGGTGGGTGGGAGAGGGTTGTTACATACATTAATATTATAGTTCTCTAAAACTGGAAACTGTAAAACTGTAAAAATATCCATTTTCTTCTCACCATTAATGCTATGAGGATTTTGGTTTTATTTGCATTTCTCTCAACTGCAATGAAAACACACTAGTCTTATCTTTGTTCCTATTTTTTAGTCTTTCACTTTCTGGTTCTGCACTAATGCAATAATCCATTGCAAACACTGCAGAGGAATTTATGAATAAACAAAAACACTTTCTATAGAATTTTTTTAAGTCATGAAACCAGATCTGGTACGATTTGTAAAAACAATAATTGACAATATACATTGTAAATTTAGGCCTAATCTTCCCGACTCCCCCCTTTAATGTTAAGAGCATATCACATTCTCTGCTCCAGTCCAAGGACCTGATCTATTCACAATAACCAAACAAAACATTCTGAATCCATTCTATTTGTTTCTTGTATGTGTTATAATTTACTATAGGTATATCAATTTTCTCTTAAACCAACTTAGAAGAGATAACTATTTGAAAGCCAAATAAACTGTTTCAACCAAACACACAAGCCAGCTACAAGTTTAAATAAGATCTTACCTATTGTCTTCGACTGGAGGTTTTCATTAGTTAATTGGTTGAAAACAGCTTCTGAAGCCAACATGCCACTTTTCATTGCAGTGTGCGTACCTTTGATTTTAGGAACATTCATGAAACCAGGACTGCAACCAATTAATACTCCACCAGGGAAAGTGAGTTTGGGTATAGACTGAAGAGAAAAATTCAGTGAGATTAAGATTTTTTTTTTTTTAAATGAGCATGTATGATGGAAAAACACATCTGGCATGAGACCAGATCCTGAGCAAATAAGAGATATCAAGGCCAATATTGCAGAACTTCATGGTTTTTGTTTAATCAAGTGGAAGCTCAAGAAAACAAATGTGATCTTGTTATACTATTCCACTCAAAATGATTGCTCTACTGAATAGACTATGATAAAGTCACTCAGCAGGTGCCTCCTTCCCCTGCCCCCCACCTTCTGCTCTTGAGTTTAAAATGACAAATGCCTATGTAGCCTGAAAGCTTGTCTCTTTCACCAACAGAAGTTGGTCCAATAAAATATATTACCTCACCCACCTAGACTCTGCTTTAGTAAGTCAAGCTTCCCTCCTCCCAT
Organism: Chrysemys picta bellii; assembly: GCF_011386835.1. Lineage (NCBI taxonomy): Eukaryota > Metazoa > Chordata > Testudines > Emydidae > Chrysemys > Chrysemys picta. The sequence continues at coordinate 64,768,249 of NC_088795.1, read as the reverse complement.
AGTAACCATATCAGTCTATCTCCGTGTTTAGTTCTCAAGTCTGCGTCCTCTTTCTTAGTGGACAGATTGACTTTCCAGGTATTACTGAGTTTGGCACGAAGTCTCAGTTCCTTTAAGGAAAAAAAAGTTGTGCAGAGACTAATAATGGAATGGTTTCTGGGCACATCTTTCCCTCTCCCTTTCTTCTGAGAAGTATAATATAATCAGGTAGTGAGTGTCACTTCTGAGAAGTTTGCCTGTGGAAAAGTAAACCTCTAAAGCTACATCCCTAAAATAACGAAATGATTCATAAGTATGTCTCATGGAGCAAAAAAACACCAAGAAATTCTAATAAGTATATATAACCACATTTGGATTATCTCTGAAGATTTTTTTTCTTGCTAAGTTTGAATGTTTACAGAGGATAGTTACTAAAATTTGAAGATGCGTTACAGCATTCCTCCCTCTTTACAGTACAGTGTTTGTTTTGTGTACTGGATACTCCCCTCAAGCTGCGAACTTGGTGATTGCCTTCACAGTGAAGGCAACTGGGCTTGGGGGTCAGACAACGTAATAGCAGTTTTAAATCTTCAACTGGACATTTTCTCAAGTGATGTCCCTAAGCACAGTTATACAGCTAAATACAGATTTCGTGGGATTAAATGCACTTGTTACATCCTCTGTGTTCATGAAACCTTTGGATGGAATATACAGTAAAATACCACTATTACTGTATTATAACCAAGTCTGCTTGGCATAGTACTGGGGACAATAAAAGTGGTTTCCTGGCTGTTTTTTTTTTTATTAAATATATTTTTCCTGTTCCATCTGTCTTTTCCTAAATTTTGCAAATTCCCATATCTTCCTGCATCAGTGCAAACACTCTCCTTAGAGAGAACACAATCGTTAAGCCACTTCAATATAAATCATTACTAATCGCCATTCATCTTTTGTGCATTCCACAGGACTCTCAAGCAGATAGTGCTCTCATGCTATCAGGAGAACCCCAGGTGTACTCACGATAGTGTTACAAATATGGCAATTTCCTGCAATATTTTTGGGAGACCAAAATACTGTATTAAGTTGTATCATTGCAGTCCAGGAATTGTGAATAATTCCATGGCATTCATTGCCATAGGATGTTGTGAAGGCCGTAAGTATAACTGGGTTAAAAAAAAAAATTAGATAAGTGCATGGAAACTAGGTCCATCAATGGCTATTAGCCAAGATGATCAGAGATGCAACCCCACGCTCTAGGTGTCCATAATCCTCTAACTGCCAGAAGCTGGGACTTGACGACAGGTGATCACTCGAAATTGCCCTGTTCTGTTAATTGCCTCTGAAGCTTCTGGCACCAGCCACAGTCAGAGATGGGGAAAGGTGGTCCATTGGTCTAACCAAGTATGGCCACTCTTATGTTCTTATGACTAGGATAAGAAGCTCAAGCAGTGGAGATTGGGACTGGGTAGGCAAGGTAATAAGATTGGGATAAGGAGCCAGGATGGGGAAGAGATAGGACTGAGCTATAGAGAGGTTGGATTAGAGGGTGTAGAGTGTCTGTGCCCACTATTAAATGCTCCCTTTCAGAGTGTGAAGGAAATTGGTTTGTTTCAGTGTGCGTTTTAAAAATGTAGGAAGTTACACACAGGCTAAATAAAAACAACATTTTTAAGGTTGCAAAGTCAAGTGCCCAAAATTTAGGAAATTCCAGAAATCAAGGTTGCTTGCTTGTGTGATCTTAATTTTCGCTCCTTGCATGTATGCATTATGATAAAGTCTTCAATTGCATGATCACATCTTTCCCCCCCCCCATGGGACCCTTGCCTCATTCAATGCACAAGATGGACCTGCTCTGGGAATGGATCAGGGTTGTGTAGTAAAGGAGGCTGTGGTCTATAGGACCCTCTGCCTCATTTTGTGCAAAAGGTGGAAAGTGTGTAGTGAATGAGGCAGTGGGTTGCAGGAAAAGAAAGGACGGTCTCGTGGTTAAGGCAGTTGAATGCTGTCCTGGGAGAACTGGATTCTATCCCTGCTTCTGACATATATTTCTAAGTGATACTGGGCAAGTCACTAAAACCAAGCTTTTCAAATTGCATGTTCCTCAAAGAAAGAGGCATCTTAAGTTTATCTATAGCACACAAATTTGGAAAACTCCTGCTGTGGGTAATTTTGTACATATATCCTACATGTATCCTATGTATGAGGCAATATTGTCACCAAAGAGAAAGAAAAGCTAAGAGCTATAATTCTACTCACATATGAACATAATTCTGCACTCCATATGCTAACTGGTCAAAGATTTCTACTATAGATATTGTCAAGGCACCATATACGTTATTATGATTACTCCAGACAATTACTATTCTTGTGCCTATGGACATTTTATTTCCTATTGATTCAATGAGACATTTTTAAAGCCAGCAAACACACCTTTAAAAAGGCACACACCTTGAAGAGTGGAGCAGTTAAAAATTAATGATCAACTAGCAGGTTTTAACATACAGAAAAGTAAACTCCATTTAATGTAGATATAACACAAATTACATACAATAAACCAAGCTTTGCACTAGGAACTACATAAAATAAGTTATACATTATTCAAAACAGAGGAGAGATGGGTACAAGAGCAGGATATTCAGCTGTACTCACATAGAGCTCTGGAGAATGTCTATAGCAACTGTCTTATTCTCTCACATAAACTGGTATAACCCAAGGCAAAGTGGCACATCTGGCCACTTCCTCCTAGCAATAAATACAGTATTGACTAGTCAACTCTCTCTCTTTACTCCTGTACATATTTTGCTGTAACATAGACACAAGACATATCCTAGGACATTCTAATTTAATAGATAGCATGGCATTTTCTCAAGGCCTGGCAATATTCATAGAATTTGATCAATTTATTTTAGAATGGCCAATGAGACTTCCTGGTGCCAAAAGGCGTTGCTTTCTGTCCAGAAATTCCTTTTGTCTTTATCCAATCTTTTATTTCAATGGACACTTGCCAACAGACAAATTGAAGACATTTTAGTTTAGATATTACAAGTATAGATAGTTCTTGTTAGTAGGGCCACAGGGAATTCAGAATAAATAGTTTAGTTGTGTTACAAAAGAAAAAGCCCACACCCAAACAAAAACCCTAAACACACCCTTACCTGGAAACCGCCTTCATTCAAGGCTCTAGCACCATAGGCAATCCTTTTTCCACCCTCAAAAGTGGGCTCCACACTGGGATGATGTTTCCATCTCTGGAACTCTTTAAATGGGCTCAAATAGGGATTTTGATAATCTAAACCAACCTTTAAAACAAAACAATAAAATAAAACATGCCATGAATATTAAAATGTGAACATTTCAACAAAAGAAGTTATTTTATACTCCTTGAAGTTTTTAAAGTGCTTGTACACAAATGCTAGAAGTCTAAAGAATAAGATGGGTGAACTAGAGTGCCTCATGATAAAGGAAGATACGGATATAATAGGCATCACAGAAACCTGATAGACTGAGGACAATCAATGGGACACAATCATTCCGGGGTACAAAATATATCGGAAGGACAGAACAGGTCGTGCAGGGGGAGGGGGAAGAAAAGGGGGAGTGGCACTATATAATTTAATAGTTTAATTAAATGTGAAATTAAATTACATTAAATGTGAATTAAATATGTGAAAGAAAATGTAGAATCAAATGAAGTAAAAATCTTAAGTGAATCCACATGTTCCATGGAATCTCTATGGATAGTAATTTCATGCTCTAATAAGAATATAACAGTAGGGATCTATTATCGACCACCTGACCAGGAAAGTGATAGTGATGATGAAATGCTAAGGGAAATTAGAGAGGCTATCAAAATTAAGAACTCAATAACAGTGGGGGATTTCAATTATCCCCATATTGACTGGGAACATGTCACCTCAGGACAAAATGCAGAGACAACATTTCTCAATACTTTAAATGACTGCTTCTTGGAGCAGCTGGTATGGGAACCCACAAGGGGAGAGGCAATTCTAGATTTAGTCCTGAGTGGAGTGCAGCAGCTGGTCCAAGAGGTAAGTATAACAGGACCGCTTGGAAATAGTGACCATAATACAATAGCATTCAACATCCCTGTGGTGGGAAGAACATCTCAACAGCCCAACACTGTGGCATTTAATTTCAAAAGGGGGAACTATGCAAAAATGAGGGGGTTAGTTAAACAGAAGTTAAAAGGTACAGTGACTAAAGTGAAATCCCTGCAAGCTGCATGGGCGTTTTTTAAAGACACCATAATAGAGGCCCAACTTAAATGTATACCCCAAATTAAGAAACACAGTAAAAGAACTAAAAAAGAGCCACTGTGGCTTAACCATGTAAAAGAAGCAGTGAGAGATAAAAAGACTTCCTTGAAAAAGTAGAAGTCAAATCCTAGTGAGATAAATAGAAAGGAGCATAAACACTGCCAAATTTAGTGTAAAAATGTAATAAGAAAAGCCAAAGAGGAGTTTGAAGAACGACTAGCCAAAAACTCAAAAGGTAATAACAAAATGTTTTTTAAGTACATCAAAAGCAGGAAGCCTGCTAAACAACCAGTGGGGCCCCTCGATGATCGAGATACAAAAGGAGCGCTTAAAGACGATAAAATCATTGCGGATAAACTAAATGGATTCTTTGCTTCAGTCTTCACGGCTGAGGATGTTAGGGAGATTCCCAAACCTGAGATGGCTTTTGTAGGTGACAAATCTGAGGAACTGTCACAGATTGAAGTGTCACTAGAGGAGGTTTTGGAATTAATTGATAAATTTAACATTAACAAGTCACTGGGACCAGATGGCATTCACCCAAGAGTTCTGAAAGAACTCAAATGTGAAGTTGTGGAACTATTAACTAAGGTTTGTAACCTGTCCTTTAAATCGGCTTCTGTTCCCAACGACTGGAAGATAGCTAATGTAACGCCAATATTTAAAAAGGGCTCTAGAGGTGATCCTGGCAATTACAGACTGGTAAGTCTAACGTCAGTACCGGGCAAATTAGTTGAAACAATAGTAAAGAATAAAATTGTCAGACACATAGAAAAACATAAATTGTTGGGCAAAAGTCAACATGGTTTCTGTAAAGGGAAATCGTGTCTTACTAATCTATTAGAGTTCTTGGAAGTGGTCAACAAACATGTGTACAAGGGGCAATCCTAGGACCAATCCTATTCAACTTATTCATAAATGATGTGGAGAAAGGGGTAAAAAGTGAGGTGGCAAAGTTTGCAGATGATACTAAACTGCTCAAGATAGTTAAGACCAAAGCAGACTTTGAAGAACTTCAAAAAGATCTCACAAAACTAAGTGATTGGGCAACAAAATGGCAAATGAAATTTAATGTGGATAAATGTAAAGTAAAGCACATTGGAAAAAATAACCCCAACTATACATACAATATGATGGGGGCTAATTTAGCTACAACGAATCAGGAAAAAGATCTTGGAGTCATTGTGGATAGTTCTCTGAAGATGTCCACGCAGTGTGCAGAGGCGGTCAAAAAAACAAACAGGATGTTAGGAATCATTAAAAAGGGGATAGAGAATAAGAAGGAATATATTATTGCCCTTATATAAATCGATGGTATGCCCACATCTTGAGTACTGCATACAGATGTGGTCTCCTCATCTCAAAAAAGATATACTGGCACTAGAAAAGGTTCAGAGAAGGGCAACTAAAATGATTAGGTGTTTGGAACGGGTCCCATATGAGGAGAGATTAAAGAGGCTAGAACTTTTCAGCTTGGAAAAGAGGAGACTAAGGGGGGGATATGATAGAGGTATATAAAATCATGAGTGATGTGGAGAAAGTAGAAAAGGAAAAGTTATTTACTTATTCCCATAATACAAGAACTAGGGGTCACCGAATGAAATTAATAGGCAGCAGGTTTAAAACAAATAAAAGGAAGTTCTTCGCGCAGCGCAGTCAACTTGTGGAACTCCTTACCTGAGGAGGTTGTGAAGGCTAGGACTATAACAGTGTTTAAAAGAGAACTGGATAAATTCATGGAGGTTAAGTCCATTAATGGCTATTAGCCAGGATGGGTAAGGAATGGTGTCCCTAGACTCTGTTTGTCAGAGGGTGGAGATGGATAGCAGGAGAGAGATCACTTGATCATTACCTGTTAAGTTCACTCCCTCTGGGGCACCTGACATTGGCCACTGTCGGTAGACAGGATACTGGGCTAGATGGACCTTTGGTCTGACCCAGTACAGCCGTTCTTATGTTCTTTAAAGTGCCATATCAGCATTAAAACATGGTTTGTTAAGTCCATTGTTACACCAACTTCAGGATCTTTTCATTACATTCAAGATGCAAGAAGCAGCCAAACTATATTCATGACTTACTTCAGACCTATTAACAATATGCTCAGAACCAAGTCAGAGGACTTCGTTACAAGGTTGTCTTGAAAGTATCTAACTAAGCTGTAACCAGCTCTCCTAACAGTCCATCCCATTGGAAATTGAATCATCATAATGAAAGTGCATTTTTAAACATGGTTTGCCTGAGCAGTGTGGATGAAACAAAAAACTTTTTAAAAGTCATATCAAAATTATGCTCTGATCACTAGGTATTGCCCAGGGGCTTCTCCTTCAACCCTGGGTAGTAAGTCCGGTTTCAGCCACTCATTGATAAATTTTTCAAGCACTACTTTTACATGGCTTAAAGTTGAGTCAATTAACATTTTGAAATGAGTGAAGCATCTATATAAAGCAGCAAAGGAACAATGATACAAAGACAGAATGAAAAGAGACTTCACCAGTTGGCGGAACGCCCAGGAGTTCATATTTTACATTCAGTCAAAAGCTAGTGCTAAGATGTGTCTTGCATTTTTCTAGATGGTAAAGTTCCAGCTTTGACATATTCCTGACAGGAGCAATTCCAGAAGCATGATCCTTATGTCAAAAAGCCCTGTTTCTGGCTCTTGCAAGCTTTACCCCTGGGACAATTATTTCCAGGGTTTTAGACAACAGAACAACATAATATGGGTGAGAGAAATAGAGAATTTTTTAGATAACTTGGCCAAAGCTACCTACATCCATCTCAGCTGATTCCATCTCAGAGTCCACTCGCTGCCAATGGAATTGACAGCTCACCATAGTCTGACAGAAGACAACTACTTTCTTCATCAGTTTTACAAGGAGCTTTCATAATTAAGGCTTATGTACCAAGGGAAGCTATTGCAAAATAAGCTAGGGTGTGAATTTAAAACAGCAATTCTGCACTAGCTCCCAGTGTGGACTCTCTTATTCTACACTAAGTGCCTTTGTGCAGTTTAGTTTAAATGGATTAAGCTAAACTGCACAAAGTCACTCTTCGTATGGAATATGAGTGGCCACATTGGGAGCTAGTGTGCAGTTGCTATTCTGTGCTATTTCCTGATGTACACAAGACCTTAATGCATTGATATGCAAACTTTTCCTGTCGCGCCCCCACTTACCATTAATGGAATCTGTGCCCCCCTCCCCCATTACTGCACAGCCAAAGTCATCTTAGCAGTGGAGTTGGGAGAGGAACTGGGGTTGGAGGAGGAGCTGGGGCTAGAAGCAGAGTTGGTCAGAGAAGAGAGGGAATGAGGACACAGCTGGGCTGGGGGTGGAATGGAGCTGGGGGCAAAGCAGGACTGGAGGCAGAGCAGGGCCTGGAAGTGGAAAAGGAAAGGGGCTGAAAGAGTCTGGGGCGGAGCAGGTCTGGAAGCATGGTGCTCCCTCCCCATCCCAGTGGAGCCTGGCCTGGGTCCTGCTGCATGCCCCCCATATGTTCCTCAACACTCCTTAGGGTGGCGTACCCCACAGTTTGGGGACCACTGTCTTAATGCAAAGCCCTTGTTGCAATAGTCTGGACTGGAGGTTATGAAGGTATAGAAGACAGAGGCAAACAAAGGGAAAAGGAGGCTGGGGGGAGGGGTTGTTTATACAACTTAAACAGGAGGGAATACATTTATCCATGATCAGCATGGTAGTACAAGAACCAAATATTAACAAGCATTCTGAAAAAGCTGATACAGTTTGCATGAGTAACTGAGTACCTGAGTGCTAACACATGCAACTGGTCATGCAAACATTTACAATTTTACTTGATACATATCTTGCTCTTATTATAGGTGACATAAGTAGCAACATCTGTAGTTATGGTTGCCTCGCACTTCCCATTATAGAAGACTGTTGCTTATAAATTTAACCATCCGAGCTGAAATTTCCAATGCTGGGTGCTTGCCTCAGGTTGAATGTCTTTGGGAAAATTTTCGTGTAAATGGTTTAGCATTTCTCAGATGAAGTTAAGGAAAAATACATAGTTCTGCAAATGTTAAAACTCAACTGTTTGTTGAGAAATTCTAGCATTTCCTGCTTTAAAGCAGGGACTTAAATTTTGTTCTAGCAGCAAACCATGACTTACCACAAACCCAAGAGCTACCAATGGTTCACCTTCATTTAAATGATAAAGAAATGATCCTCCATACGTATGTCGGTCCAAGGGCCAGCCCACAGTGTGTTCTACTCTTCCTGGTTTCCATTTCTTTTCATCAATAAGCCACAACTGGAATAGAGACTACTTTATAATGCAAGTCATTTTAATAATGCAATATAAAAACAAAACCCAACTAGAAATGATATGGACAAGATTGCAAAAACATTGCTTTGAATTTACTATGCTGTGGTATATGATAAAGCTCATACAGCTGAGGACAGAGTAAGGCAGTACAAATGCTCTCTCAGCATATTTTCAAGTGACAATTCAAATACTTTCCTTCCTTAAAACACCTCACATCAGCAAATTCAACAAACAGCATGGTCTTTAATATTTACACCATGGAAGATAAAATTTGTCACAGCCCCAGCACCCACCAGTAATCACAGAAGAGCCTGCATTTTGCATCAGTATTTTAATAACTTCTGAATGTATGCAAGAAAAGCACATGCTTAAACTGACTTTTTTTTTTAATTTAAAGAACACAAAAGTTTTGGGTTACTTAACAGTGAAAATTCCTTTCAATAACTTCTTTACTTGGGACCTGAAAAAACTACTGTAATCACTCATTTGGAACCTCAAAATCTCAAAGGCCAACCTTCTACTTCTACTATACTGTACTACTTGAAGTTTTGTAAAAGATCATATAGTTTCACAGTTTTAAAAAAATACAGAAGTCTAAAAAATTATTTTGAATATACATAGTCTGGAGTAGACACTGATGGTTAAGGAACACAAGTTAATACATGTTAAAACCTTGAATATATTTTATGTAAAACCAACAGTTACTCTACCAGTGTAATATATTTGTACTCAGAAAAAACATTAAAAATATTTTCCAAAAATATAACCCCAACATGTCTTAATTATATGCATATTGAATTAACACTGCAGACAATGTGTAGCTAGCACAATTTTGACATCTGCTGTATAGATCAAAGAAAGTTTCCAGCTATCACTTCACTATAATGCAACAGAGCACTAGCTAGTTTATACCCCGACATGTCACAGAATAGTCACAAGATGGAAAGGTTGTTGGGGTTTGTTGACAGCTGTGCAATACCTGGACAGTTTTCCAACCTAGCTGTACCTTTGTTCTCCCTTAATCAGGGACAGTCCGTGCTAGGCTAAAAGTGGACCTTAAAAAGAAATATTTTGTACTCTTAAAATATGAAATTATTTACAAGTTAAATCAATTTAAAGAGTGAATTTAGTTTGGAAACAAAACTCTTCACAAGAGTTAAAGAATACCTGCACTGTAAATGGAAAAAAAAGAGGATGGGAAACCAAACAAAACTACCCAGAGTTAGTTATGATGTTCAATAAAATGGCAGCAGAAAAGCAACGAGTTAATGTCATATAGGAAGTTAAGGAGAGTAAGAAGGAAAAATACAATAGGGACTAACCCTGCCTTGGCCAGGAGATGGATGTCACAACTTAAACAGGCCTTTTCACACTCCTTATTCTATAATACCAAAACGATTCAAAAGTTTACAAACTTAACTCCAAGCTCTTGTCAAAATCCACCACTCACTACTTAAGTGTACAATCTAAAGAAAAAACCTCAGTTTTAGAAAGCAGTTTATACACACATTTTGAAACAGTCTAGTTTGCAGCAAGTCTTATACTTCAATCATTTAAGCGTACAAGTATTATGATAAAACTAAGTACAGATACCTCTTTCAGTCCGATACCATAGCTCTGGGGTTGACATTTCTCCCTTAGATTGTATCTGTTGTACAATTGTTTGGCAAGATGTCCATGACAACCTTCTGCAAAGAACGTGACTTTGGCATGTAGCTCCAGACCTCTTTCAAAGTTAGTCTGTAAAAACAAAGAACCTATAGTCACCACCTTGTTTAGATAACATGAGAGAGGGAAAGGGAGGCACAGAGTGCTGTTAAGGCACTTTAGGATCTTCCTGATTCTGGGATACTCTAGAGATTGAAGCAACTGCTGGGCATTTGTCGATATTACTGCAGCCTTCCTGGGCTTGCCCAGGAACTATGCAGCACTGTGTGCTGTGGTCCCACCCTGAAACACTCCTCCCACCCCACCACAGTACTCCCCCTGTGCCAGAGTGTGTGCAGGGCTGTCTTCCACAGTTCTCATATCAGGACAATGATCCTCTAGCCAAATAGGGGGCTCCTAGAGCACATTTACTCTATACAGGCCCTTTTACCCAGCATCAGGAGGCCAGAGTGGAGGTGAGGACCTCACCCAGATAGCGGTGTCACAGATTCGCAGGATCGGTGCTGTGCCCCCAGTTTTTAAATAGTCCATTTGAGGAACCCCTTCAATATACCTGACCCCCAGGAAGTCTCACTCTTCCCTCAAGGTAGGCTATGCAGCCTCACCATCTTCTGAGACAACTTCTAGGGCTTCAACACTCCCGCTTCACACTGTGAGCTCTGCTCAGCAAGTCCAACTGAGAGAGACTCCTGGTTAGAGACCTGTACACTCTTCAAGGGACTAACGCACCTCATCCAGTATTTGCAATGATACTCAAGCAGCGATTTCAAAACAGTGGGGTTTATTAGTTGACTAGAACACAGCATTGGACGTCCTTAAGTTAGCATAGAGAAATAAAGGTTAAAGCACAGTCCATTCTGGTCAGCCCAGTGCACTTCACCAACCAAGCTGTAGTGAACCAAGTGTCCATTTTCAGGCTTTGTCTCTCTCTAACCTCCTTAGTCAGTTTCCAGGTGAGAGCACCCAAGCTTCTTCCAGAAGCCAGTTCTTGATTCCTCCATCTCATTCCTCTTAGTCTTTTGTTCTTGAGCTGGGGCCTCTGCTCAGCTTCCTTGCTGAGAGACAGGGAAATTCTCTTCCCTCTAGGTCATTGTTTGCTAGGTGTCCAGATCCTGGTAACTGGGTTTTCAATTGTCTTTTTGGATTTTCCACTGATGTGGGTTGGCCTTGGCCAGTCCTTTTTAATGACCCATTCAGTCTGCTCAGCTAGGCAACACTCACCCACACACCTATAGCTCTTTAGCCTTCCACACAAACTTAATCCTTCCCATCCTTTACTAGGTAGCCAGGCAAAGTATGAGAAAACTGAGGCACACATAGGATTAATGAAAAAAATATTACAAAAAATCCCCACTTTGTCACAGCAGGTCATGCTTCTGCTGACCTTCCACTGCATGACATTTTGTCCATTGTTTGGATGGAATGGGATTTAGTATAAAACTCGACATCTTCTTAGCATATGCGCAATGTACCTCAGGAGGCACTTGACCAGGATTCATCACTGAATTTTGTGTGCTGGATAGATCATTAACTTCCCCAGCCTGGGTCAGGCACTGACAGGGAGTGTGATGTGAACACTGATCCATGCCCAGCAACATCTTCTTGGATATATCTTGTGATAGTCAACTATGACAAAGTGTCCCCAGTTCATACACAGGACTTAGATATCAGTACCCTGGGGCTAGATTCATAAGTGAAAAAAAGATGAAATGATCCAAACCAATTATTGCACAAATCTGGTATGTTGAAATATACAAAGAGATCTTACTAGGACTGGATATTAGCAGAAAAAAAGTCAGCCAAAAAAAGATCCGGTGCAAGGTAAGCAGTTTGGATATGTAGAATACAAAACTAAATATCTTATTTTAGTAATAATTGCCTTTGTTACCATAAAAGTTGTATTAATATGCTTGTAGATGTATTATATTATGGAAAAACTCAAATGATATTTTAGGAGGAAAACAGGATAAAAAAATTCTCCCAGGAGATGGATTAATAATTCTCTTTCGGCATTTTTGTCATAAGGCTATATCCTACCCAAACTCAAGAAAGTGGTACTGAAATTTTTTATTTCACTTAATTTATGACAGTTTTCTCACAGGGCATTGGGGATGGAACTAAACGTACTATGTTCCTTAAATACTGGTATTCATGCTTAGGGGTAGGTAAGTGCCAGTTTTTGCTGGAACTTTCCCCACTTTCTGCATTTCTGATTGAGAAGCAGAAGGTGAACTGTATTTGCAGCATACAGATGAATAAATAGACTTGTTACTTATGTTAATATGACTATGCATGCATATGGTGCTGTTTCATAGAAGCCATGTCCTTGCTAAGATAACGGCAGTTACATTAGCTATTTAATTATGGTTTCTAAATGTAGACATCCTACATTAGCTATGTTTCCAAATTTATGTAACAAAAAATGTTTTGCAGTTGGCATCTTTCTCCTGCACCTATACAAGAACCAGTGCTTGTTTTATTGTATATTTATACCGTTGCCTTCACATTTTTAAATTAATTTGTACTACAGTAGTGTGTTGGGGCTCCGGTCATGGATGAGGGCCCCATTGGTTAGGCACTGTTCTAAGACAAACAAGAGACATTCCTCGCCTCAAAGAGCTTATAATTTTAGTAAATTTACTGATCAAGGCCCTGATCTTGCAGACACTTGGACATCTTTAACTCCATCCATTGTGAGTTGTACTGCTAACTTCAATGGAACTACTCACAGAGCCTAAAGTTAAACACCTGTGCAAGTGTTTGTAGGAGTGGGGCCCTAATCATTAAGATTAATAAATTAAACGAGTTAATAAAAAATGTCTGTCATGAGAGAAATTTCTGAATAAGTGGTGCAGTTTTCTTACAAGTCATAGAAGACATTCTGCTCCTTTTCTACAGTTCCTAGGTCTGGGGCTCTTTACATCAGGAATAAAATCAGGCTTTCAACTACTGCAACAAATGTGAATATTACTGGTACCATCTACTGGTGAAAATATAGAATTGAAAATAATTTTAGCTATTTGGTGTAACAAATAAAGGTATAATGAGAGGTGACAGTTGTTCTGTTTGAATTCTTTCAAGACAAGAGTGTACTAAATATATGATTTCATGGTCAACTATTTTAAATGTAGGAATGTCAGCCTCCTTATTAGCAGGAAAAGCACATTTTAAAAAGTGAACAAAAAAAAATAATAATACTCCAAAGGAGGAAGCACTAAGTGGATGCAGACAGCTACCACACAGGCAGGAGGATTCATCCAGTAAGCACCTTGCCCACAAAAGGCAGATGGGATGGAGTCAGCAAAGTACAACAGAACTGCAAAAAGGGCAGACGGCAGCAACCAGCCATTAGAACAACAGTGTTTTGTATTTTATGAGTTACCAGTTGGACATATCTCTCTCCCACTCACCTTCATGACTTCTTCCATTCAGTCCCCTCTTTCCTCCCACTCCATCCTTCCAACCACCACCTATGCCAAACAAACCTCTCCAATTTTCATTCAAATCCCTCCTTAAACAATTCCTCCTTCTCTGAAGACTTTCACTGATAATACCAGGGACTTTTGGTTTGTTTGTTTTAAGGGTATAACACCAAGCACAACAATGGCACCAGAATGATGTATGTAGAATAAAGAATTGGACCTTTGCCTATTAAAAAGGTAAGTACTCACTTTAGGTGCTCCATCCTTTTGAATGCCTACATCATTAGTGGCAATCCCTTTCACACTGCCATCTTCATGAAAAAGAACCTATGGAAATATTCAAACAACATCTATTTTAAAGACCTGTCATTTTAAGCCCATTTCTAAAATTATTTCCAAGTGCAGAAAACATGGAGTTTAAAAAATCCAAACCTTTTAACTAAGAGCTCAGTCTTGAAAACAATGGGATTAATCATGTGTTTAAATGCTTTGCTGAATTGGAGACAGAGTATTCAGGAGTATTTGCAGAACTGAGCCCTAATTTTTCAAGCATTTCTGTGTAATATGGGACTTGCTAAAAAATAGAAAATTGGGCTAAAATCTCACACACAAATAGTTATGTTATTACCTCAGCTGCTGCATAGCCTGGATACACCTCAACACCCAAAGCTTCTGCTTGCTCACCCAGCCAATTCACAAAGTGCCCTAGGCGCACTATATAATTCCCATGATTAGTCATTGGAAGGCCTGGGCAAAAGGGAGAAGTACACCACAATCTATTCAGGTTTATGGATTAAAATATATACACATATACACAGGAGATGTACATGCTTAAAATTTAACACTTTTAAAAATACAAACGTTTGGTTCAATGCAATCTACTAGTATCTTTTTGCTATGATTGCTGTCTCTATACAGAGACGTTGTGTGAGTTTTGATATGTACAATCTACCTACTTATATTCCCATCATTATAGTTTGTGTACAAAGTTGCTAAAAAGCAGCTGCTGCAGCATTGCTTGCCTCCCAACATATACCATAGTTTCTTCTTGAAAAATATAACATAGCCCCGGTGAGCTTTTTATAACCATATTAAACCTCAGCCCTGTTTTTTCAGTAAGTGTTCTAGCTTTTCAACAAGCTGTACCTGGAAGAATTGGCACTGGAATTCTGGAATTCTTTGTTAAAATCCCAAATTTGTCTTCAGTTACTGGAGTCTGAAGTGGAGCCTAAAAAGAAAAGTCATCACTGTGAACTGTTTTTGCTGCCTGTCAAGAAGCAGACATTTTCTCTCCCTTCCCAAGGAACAAATTAAAGATCTAGTGTAGTATGACACAAAGATATACTGGTCTTGTGAGAAAGTTTCATGACAGAGGTAAAGGACAGAGTCTCAGGCAGAGCAATATTCAGGTAAAAAGTCAACAAAATTAATACTCAACTTTTGGAATTGACATAGGGCTCCCCTCCACACACCCCCACACCCCACAACAAACAGTTCCTTTCTTATCCAAGAGTATTTTTTACACAAAAAGCATAAAGGAAACAACTGTGCAATGAAAGGTTATATTTATAAATCATCTTATTTAAAAATAATATATAGAGGTGCAGCATGGAACTTGATGCAGAGTTTGTTTCAAGCTAGAGATTAATCATAATGATTAAACATTCATACCCCTCGCTCCTTCCAGTCCGGTAAGAGTTCTTCCAAAGCACGTGGCTCAAGACAAGCACCAGAAAGCGTATGTGCACCGATCTGAGCAGCCTTCTCCACCAGGCAAACACGAACTTCTTTGCCATACTCATTGGCTAACTGTTTGAGTCGAATAGCTGCAGAAAGACCCGCAGGGCCTGCTCCAACTATGACAACATCAGCTTCTTCTGCAAATCTTTCCATGTTCACCCCTTTAATAGAGCAAAGTATGATACAGCGATTTTGTCCAATAATACATACCTCTCACCATTCTCTTCCCCTCTCTCTCTAAAGTTTATTGTTTTGCTTTGTCGTATCAGCCATCAAGTATCAAAATACTGTCACCTTGAACTAAGTGGGGTTATTCAACAGATGTGAACACAATGTACATGAACTGCATTTTAATTGTGCTTTTGCCTATTGTTTGGAATATAAAACTAAGCCTTTGCTAATAAAGAGGGAGACAGAAAGAACTTTAGATTCTCATCTCCAGTGCTTGTGCCATCCTAGAATGCTTAAAATAAAGGCCCAGATCTACGCTTACTTCTCAGGTGTGTTTGGTACAGCTCAGGAGAAAAGAGGGGGGAGAAGTGCCATTAAGCAACCTTAATGGTTCTCCTCCTTCCCCCTGATGCTAGGAATGCTGGTCCAGACCCAGGTATCTGCTGCTTTGCTCTGACAGTCAGGGGTCCCCAAGAGCTGTTCTGGCAACAGGGATTGTTTGGACATAAAGATGACCCAGTCACACCCACTTTCTCCAAGGAGCTGCTAAGGTTAGTGAATTTATAGATTAAAATAGCATAAATAAATATCTTATTTGCCCTATTTCATCATCATCAACTCATGAGACCACATTATAAAAGTAGAAAAATACATATCCTGACTGCAATAAGGTAATAAGATAAATAAGACAAACGTTAACTTTTTAGTTTGTATATCTATAGCTACAAGATGCATTTACACATTTGCATCATGAAGTCTCATACTTTCTTAGTTTAATTAGGAGCAAACTAAATATGATCAGTTCTGCTACACTAAAGCTGACCATCACAAGCAAGCAACCATAAAATGGCATCTGAATCTTTAGTATTGCACTTAACAGAACAACATTTCTGTAAAATAACTGTGCTGTTAACATTTTAAAATGCCTGCAATTAATATAGACAAGCTGTTTTCTTAACATGCAATTTTTCATTTACCTTCCCATCGTTTGTCTTTGTTCCGAGAATGAATAGTATAGTGTGTAGTGATTCGAGGCACAGAGGAAGTAGAAGCCCATCTTGCAATACACAAAGGCGGTAGACAGTCTTTCTTTACTGACTTTAAAGCACGCAAACAATGATGTGCTGTAAAAAAAGGACAACTAGATTAGCTGAACCATTTAACTGTTAACATAGATAATAGTTAACACCAAAGGCTTGAACCCACTTTTTTTTTTTTTTTAAATCTTTAGGATACTCAGTACAGAAAAATCCTAAACAAATTAATAAATCATGACCCTACTCTATGTTTCAGGATTAAAGATAGGAAGTTGACTGCAGGAGGCATTATTCCACCTGGTGGTACATGATACATTTTGCAACATCACACTCCCATTATCAGGAAATGGGAATAGGAAAACAGTGCCCACCACATGGAAAAAACAGTTCTTAACATTACTTTTTAAGGCTATAATGTTTTCACCCCTCTACATTGCACTTTTGTCAGCAAAACTTTTGTTGGTCAGGGGTGTGGAAAAAAAACATATTCCCAACCGACAAAAGTTTTACCAACAAAAAGCGCCAATGTGGACAGTGCTTTGTCAGCGGGAAATGCCCTCCTGCCGACCACTCGTTAGTGGTGGTTTTATTTTGCTGGCAGGAAAGTGATCTCCTGCCAGTGATGAGCAACTACATGAGAGATCTTAAAAGCAGCACAGCTGTGCTGCTGTAAGGTACACAGTGTAGACATAGCCTTAGTTTCAGCTGTTACATTTGAGATATTTACCCTTCTAGCACACAAAGTCTTTATTTTCTGTTTTGCTGGAGTTTTCTCCTATTTTCTAGTTCCCTGTGTTCCTTGCACAGAGATAGTCTACAGTTTTATAACAGGCTTAATTTCCTCTACTTGTGTCTACTGTTAGTAATTTTAAAGAAAAGTAATTAAGTAGAGAGGGAGGAAACTTCCATGCCTGCCATATATGGCAGGTTTGAGGGATCAGGAAGATGAATTTCATATTAAAATAGAGTCTATGTTTATATTTTAGAGTATCCACCATCATAATATATTAATTCTGTAATATGAATGACCTAGTCATCGGTGGAACCCTATTTGAACTTCGGGAAATTCACAAGCTGACATGGTGTTCTCCAAATGGCAGAGAGAAGAACCAGATTAGCTATATAAAGAACAGGAGTACTTGTGGCACCTTAGAGACTAACAAATTTAGTCTCTAAGGTGCCACAAGTACTCCTGTTCTTTTTGCGGATACAGACTAACACGGCTGCTACTCTGAAACCTGTCATTAACTATATAATGATCAATGGCAAATGGCGACACTCACTGACAGATGTGAAAGTGAGAAGGGGTGCAGATGTTGGCAGCGACCACCACTTTGTGATAGCCTCCATCAAGCTAAAACTGAGAAGTGTGGGTCCACCAAACAAGGGACATAGACGCTATGATATTGACAAGCTGAAGTCCCTTGCAATACAGAAAGCCTTCGTTCTGCAGTTAAAGAACAGGTTTCAAGCACTTGCAGACCTTGATGAAGAGGAGGGGAATGCAGATGAGGAGATCAAGAAGTGGAACAAAGTAACATCAATTTTCTAAACAGAGCAGTGAAGCCTGTCTAGGCTACAGGAAGAAGAGAAGGAAGGAGTGGATTACAACCAGCACATGGAATGCCACAGAAACCAGACGAGCCCTGAAGAAAAAAGCTTCAGACACAAAATCACAGAAGCTAAAGGACAAATACCACGAGCAGTATAGCAAGGGTCAAATGCTTTGTGAGAGTGGACAAACATCATTATATTGATAATCTGGCAACACAAGCAGAGGATACAGCTGCTTGTGGTGAACAAGGAACCATCTACAAAATGACGTGGCTTATCAGTGGTAAACGGCAGACACCAACAAACACTCTCCAAGAACAAACAAGGACACCTACTAACAACTGAAAAAGAACAAGAAATGCGCCGGACAGAGCATTTCAAAGAATTGCTGAACAGGGAGCCACCTAAAGAGGAAGCAAACATCTAGGAGGCAGAAGAAGATCTTGATATCAACACAGACAGCCCAACTAAGGAAGAGATCATTCAAGCCATCAAATCCTTAAAAAATGGGAAAGCTTCTGGCAAGGATAACTTGAATGCAGAATTGTTCAAGGTAAATCCTAAATTAGCAGCATCTATCCTGCTCTATTTACATCAGTCTGGGAAAGGGAAAAAGTGCCAGATGAGTGGACCAATGCGGTCATAGTGAAGATATCAAAGAAAGGAACTCTGTGATTGTAATAACTGGCATGGTATAACACATTTATCTGTGCCAAGCAAATTATTATGTAAGATCATAGTCCAGCGTATATCAGAGGTAGTTGATAGCATTCTCAGAAAAGAGCAAGCTAGTTTTCAGAAAGGGCATGGATGCACAGACCAGATCTTCACTCTACGAAACATAATAGAACAGTGCTTAGAATGGCAACGGCAACTTTACATAAATTTCATAGACTTTGAGAAGGCTTTTGATAGCATTCACAGGACCAGCCTATGGCACATTCTGTGGGCATATGGAATTCCTTTCTGTATAATTGTCATCAAAAGCTTCTATTTCAACTTTACATGCAGTGTTGACCACAGTGAAGCTTTGAAGTCAAAACAGGAGTATGTCAGGGGTGTGTCATGTCTGCAATCCTCTTCAACATTGCCACTGACTGGGTGATGCGGCATACAAAAGAAGACATGCCAAGAGGCATTAAATGGAGACTCTTCTCATCTTTTGAAACCTGGACTTTGCAGATGATGTCATGCTCCTATCACATACCCAACACCATATACAAAGAAACAACAACTCGACTCAACGCATTCAGCCAGCAAATTGGACTGACAATCAATCGCAATAAGACAGCTATCGTGATCTTTAATAATGCCTTATTGGCACCAGTAAGGAGAGAGGATTATGTTCTCAACAATGTAGAAACATTCACATACTTGGGTAGCACCATCAGCCAGGACGGTGGAACAAGCCAGGACATCCAAAACAAAATCAATAAAGCCAGGAACACCTTCAGGAGCTTAAATACAGTCTGGAAATCATCAAAATACAACATCAAAACCAAACTCAACATTTATCAGAGCTGCATACTTTCAACACTACTTTATAGTGCAGAATGCTGGGGAATGAGAAAGTATGACCTGCCCAAACTGTCTTCGTTACATACAACCTGCCTCAGAAAAATCCTCTGTATCTTTTGGCCCAGAACAATCTCAAACCAAGATCTATTGACACAGTGCAACCAAGAATATCTGAGCACCATCATTGCCAGGAAGCGTTGAAGAAGGATTGGTCATGTGCTTCGGATGGAAACTGATTCCATCACCAGAGTAGCAATAAGATGGACACCTGAAGGCAAGCGAAAATGAGGCCACCCAAAAACAACATGGCCAAGAGCTGTGGAAGCCGAGCTGAAAAACCTGGGGCACAGCTGGGGAACCATTGAAAGACTTGCCAGAAACAGACAGGAGTGAAGGAGCTTCGTCACTGCCCCAAACTCCAGAGGCATAATAGGCACATGATAATTATGATGACCATCATAATATATGAGCATCAAAATCAGGATTTATTCTTGTATGTAGTATTCCATAATGGACCCTGCTTTTGCCATCCCTAATTTTGGTCACTAAACTTGGATTTTTAAAAACGTACAATATACAGATGTGACTAGTTTTGCTGTAGCTCAGACACTAAAACATAACCCAGTAGAAGAATAAAAAAACATAAGTTAAAATAATAGAAAAAAAGCCATAGAATTTCTCTGTCAACTAGCTTATCGAGTAAGGACAAACAATATTAGTTGCTTAGTCCTTAAAAGGAAAAAGAAAGTTGAGCTAAGTTAGAACTCAAGGAAGTCTTAACTCTGAAAAACTAGCCAAAGTACAGGGATGGGCTAGGCAACTTTCCTCACCAACTCAAAGTACAACTAATAGAACATATAATTCCTTTTGTGTTCTTTTTAGGCCAAACAAATGCTTTGGTGATCTTCATCTCTATGATTAAAAAAATCCTCACAGAACCCACAACCAAAAAGTCCTAGAGCTAACAAAAATAGTATGCACATACAAGAGAAAAACATATCGTAAGAAAACATTCAATTTCAAACTTCCAAAGATTTATAGTAAACATCAACATACAAACAAAAAAGGGTTACAAAAATTTAAAATACCTTCAATGTGTATGTAAGTTTGCTTCATACTGTACCTGAACATATGTTAGTGAATGCTAGATGGGCAGCTAGTCCTTGGCTGTGGGCCTGAACAAAACTTCATGTCAACAGTAAAAATTTAGATTGGTTAAAAGAACAGGAGTACTTGTGGCACCTTAGAGACTAACAAATTTATTAGAGCATAAGCTTTCGTGGACTACAGCCCACTTCTTCGGATGCATATCCGATTGGTTAAAGTATACTTTGTTTCAAAAGTAAGATTTACACATACAGTCAACCGTCAACTGTGCTTCCTAAACATTACTCAAGCACAACCAAATCCTGATGATGGTCAGAAGCAAATACCCCAAATGTAAGTTTTCAATACTTAAAAAAATACTTTAGAGAGACTATTATATCACATACTTACTATAAAGATAATTTCCCCTTTTCACAAGTAATAATGTGGAGTATAACCTGATGACTATTTTCCCCTCACCACTATGCAGACGAATTGGTAAATGTAACATGAATGAATAAATATAGGAGCGTGCAAAAGTGAAAGAATAGTACCTTGTCCTGGTTCAAAAGATTCAGAATATTAAAAGTTGATTTACCTGGTCTTACTCTAAATTAAAAAAAAATAATAATCTAACATTGGGTCATTTTGAACATAATGGAAATAAAAGGAATTATGGACCCAATCATGTTCTGGGTCATAAAGCCAATGGCACTTTTGCCTGTGAGGACTACAGAATCAGGCAGGTCAAGTTAGTTTCTTTCAGGCTAAATGCATAAGAGGGGACTTGAAATACCCAAAGTGTATTAGTTTAACTACCCAGATTCATGTAACCATTCAACATCATGGGAGCTGGAGGGGGAGATGAGGAGGAAAGGAGTTGGAGATTGGAGGGGATAGAGAAAGGAGGAAGATTTGCTTGTTATACCATGAAAAACTGCTATCTCAATAGTTTAATCAGGCTGAGCTTGGAATAGATTTTTACATCTATAAATGCCCTAGAATTTCAAACACTATCTTATGCTCCCATATCTTCATATAAATATATATTAATTTGTAAAGTGTCACAGCTCATAAGCCAGATGAACTTGAAAGACCTGTGTCATATCATCACAAACTAAGAATCCTCTCTCCCTCACCAGACTCCCACCCCCCAAATCCCTCAGCCTAACTTTACAGATGAAGAAAGAACTTAAATAGTATCACTTGTTTTCTAAAATGCTTTGAACATTTATAAGGTATTTCTTCAAAGTAGCATGAGCAATATATCCAAGATAGTGAAGAACAATTTTTTTACTGGCACTTGTGAATAATGCACCCATCCCAAATGCAGACCAATATAACCTTTATATCTCCACACTCCAGGGTGCAATCTCTTGGAACAGTGTAATGTACATAGACAACAAATATTATTTATGTAGCTTAAGTCATACTAACTTAAATAGACAATCCAGATGTCACAATTAACTGCCTCAGATTTAGGAGTGAGAGTATCAAGCAGTATTTACTTTAAAACAGAGAATCATACAATTAGTAATGTATTGCAGACTAGAACATATTTCATAATTGCAGAAACAATTGCAGGTACATTCCTTAAAACATGCAACCTTCATTTAGTATTTGAGAGAGCTATGATAAGATTCCTACTTGACTAAAGTTATATGAAACTAAGATAATTAGAATACATTTGTTAAGGATCTTTTAGGTCTCAATCCTGCACAGGCAAATGAGCAGACTCAAATTACCTTCCTGTATAGAAGTCATTGCAGGATTGGGGCCTCAGTGACTTGGTACTTCACTCATAACACTCGTAAGTCTGGAATTTTTGCAAACCTTTTAAAAAGTGAAGGAACTTGTATCCGTATGAAACTCTTTGCTAACCGCTAACAAGGGGATTATTTCCATGTTCGTTATTTAAATGATGGAGCAAAGATGGAAAAGTAACTGTGTTATTTTCTCCTATTATCCATGTATGACAACACTGGGAAGCCATCACTTAAAAAAAATGTAAGTACTTTACAGCACATAACACACCAATAAAATAGATACACATATGGGTCAAGTCCTGCACACAATTATGCAATTTTATTCATGTGAGTAAAGTTATATGAATTAATGTTCCCCAGATTGGACTCTCATTTAGGAACAGTTACTAGTGTGTTTTATCTGATGTAAAGTGCTCACATGTATGTATGTGTATGTGCCTGTAGGATCAAAGTCTACAAAATTAAGATCTGACCTTGCAAGACCCTGATCCTGCAATGAGTTCTGCATGGGTGGACACGAACAGCACTGCAATGACTTCAACAGGGAGAAATTGTGAACTGAATACACAGTCAAATGAGGTAAATGAACTAACAACAATTGTTATTCTGGCCAGTACTGTGGGGTAGTGTCCTTTCCGTTCTAACTAAGTTAAATCACTACCTCACACATCAAGCACAAGCAAGGGGGATCACAACACGGCTGATTCGTGTTCAAATATATGTTTTGTAAGAGTCACAAGGCAATGACCTTTGCTCCAGTTTTGTGTCTCGCTGTAAAGACCAGGGGAGGGGCAGCCGTGTGCGGTGGGCACGGCCCACAATCAGACTTGATACTGGACAGGCCCCCTAGCTTGTCACTTTCACTCCCCTGTCCTAACCCCATTGCTATTCCCGCACACACACACTGGGGGAGGCGGGCTCCTTCCCACGAGCAAGGAATCGTGGTAGCAAGTTAACAGGGCAGAGGAGGATTTTCAACCACCACCCGAGAGTCAGCCTGCAGCCCACTAGCCCCACGGACCAGCAAGGTGCCCACGAGCGACGCCCCACTTTACCTTGGCTGGAGAGCGTGCAGAGAGGGAGCGGCATGGTGCCTGCTTGGGCGCCCCCCGGGGACAGGGCAGCCTCCCCTCAGGGACTGGAACGGGGGCGAACGCTGCCTCCAGCCCCCTACCCGCTAGGCTCACCCCGCCCCCCTAAAGCGCTCTGGAGCTTCGGGTCAGCCTGGCGCTGCGACGCCACACACAGCCGCTGCCAATTGCATTCGCTACACACACTGCACACCCGCAGCTCTTGCCACCCCGTCCCCACCCCAGTGCGCCTGCGCGCCGGGCTACCTGCCGGGAGACGGAGTTCCCTCCCCGCGGAGCGGGGACTACTACCGCTCCCAGAATGCCCTGCGGGAAGAGGGGCGCTAACCACCGATGTTCCCTGATAGGGAAGTGTGCAGTACGGCGCATGCGCTAGCCCAGGGTGGCCGGAGAAAAGTAATTTCTTTATTATCCCATAATTAAACAAAATTCCCGGGATACGAGAAGGCGGAGCTGTATAATGGAATCCATGGCCGCCATAGCTAGTTGCCTGACGGCCGCAGGCCGGGAGGACGTCTGTTTCCGGCATGCATTGCGGCAGGAGAAAACCATCCCTCCCAGCATGCTTTGCGCCTATCAATGGTCTAATCTGTGTTCTCTTGAGAGTGCCGCACTGCATGCTGGGAGTAGGAGTTCAAGTGGAGCTGTACTGTGTGTCCGGATATTGCGGACCACATTACCGAGCCCCTTCCTGCCCCAGCAGAACGGAAGTTGGGGTGGTCTATGCGGAGGGGGCGGGGATACGCTCTCATGGATCACCGACCCTACCACGGAGGGGGCGGGGTCGTCGCAGGCTCCGACTCCGCCCCTCGGGTAGGGGGCGGGGCTAATGAGTTTCGCGCGCGCTGCAAAACCGGTTGATTTCGAGCGATCGTTTTGCTGCTGGCCGTTCCGAGCCCGAGGCAGGGACCATGGCCGAGGCGGGGCCGGTGCAGCCCGTCTCCCCCGGCGCCGGGCCCAGGAGAAGCCGGAGCGGCAGCAGCGGGGCGCGGCCGCTGGAGCAGCTCACTGACCCGCGGGAGTTGCTGGAGGAGGTGGAGATGCAGATCGATGACGTGAGTCTCCCCCGTGCGGAGCCGGCCCGGCTCTGCCCAGCGCCCGGCCAGCTGGGGAGCGTCCGGCCTCGCAGCGCGTGGTGGCCCCGTTAGCCCTTAAACCGGAATATGATTGTTTGCGGGGCGGGGAAGGCATCAGACTTCTGCTCATACCTTTGTAGACAAGGGCTGATTAAAGAACCTGCCTTGTAGCCCTGACTTGGTCAGAGCACGGGGAAGTCCAGCCCAGTAACTGGCCTTCCAGGAACACGACGCAAACTCCAGACCGGCTGCACCCCCTCCCTGTATCTCTGAACACCCCCTGTGTGTCTAGTGCCCAGGGCTGGCTCCAGGGTTTTGGCCACCCCAAGCAGCCAAAAAAAAAAAAAAAAAGCGATCGTGATCTGCGGCAGCAATTCGGCGGGAGGTCCTTCGCTCCGAGCAGGAGTGAGAGACCGTCCGCCGAATTGCCGCCGAACAGCTGGACGTACTACCCCCCCCTCCCAAGTGGCCGCCCCAAGCACCTGCTTGGTAAGCTGGTGCCTAGAGCCGGCCCTGTTGTTGCCAAAACTATAATAGGGTTCAAGAAAGAATTGGATACTTTCATGGAGGACAGGTCCACCAATTGCTAGTACAGGGGTCGGCAACTTTTCAGAAGTGGTGTGCTGAATCTTCATTTATTCACTCTAATTTAAGGTTTTTGCGTGCCAGTAATACATTTTAACGTTTTTAGAAGGTCTCTTTCTATAAGTCTATAATATATAACTAAACTATTGTTGTATATAAAGTAAATACGGGTTTTAAAATGTTTAAGAAGCTTCATTTAAAATTAAATTAAAATGCAGAGCCCCCCGGACCGGTGTTCAGGACCCAGGCAGTGTGAGTGCCCCTGAAAATCAGCTCACATGCCGCCTTTGGCACGCGTGCCGCAGGTTGCCTACCCCTGAGCTAGTAGCTAGGGTGGTCTGGGATGCAACCCTACGCTTGGAGTGTCCCTAGCCTCTGATTGCTAGAATCTGGGAGTGGGCAATGGATGGATCACTCAATAATTGCCTGTTCTGTTCACTCCCTCTGAAACACCTGGCATTGACCACTGTTGGAAAATAGGATACTGGGCTAGATGGACCATTGGTCTAACCCAGCATGGTTGTTCTTATGTTCTTGCTGCAGGCTGCGTTCTCGCTAACTAAGATCCTTGAGGCAACATCTGCTGTGTCAGCCCAGGTAGAAGAACTCGCAACTAAATGTTCAGAAAATGCCCGATTTCTTAAAACGTGGCGGGATCTTCTGAAGGAAGGGTATGAATCTCTGAAACCCAGTGACTGACACTGTGCAAACACACACAGGAGGAAATCTGAAGAGGGTACCTGGGCAAGCTGAAGCTGAATCATCCCACAGCATTTTCATTTTGTTACCCTTGTCTTGTAATGACAGGACTTGGCTCTCGGCCGTGCTGGGTTAAGGAACGTCTGTATAAATGAAGACTTTAACAACTTTTTTGTGCTTTTTTTCTTGATGGCTTAACAGGGCTTTTCATCAACTACCCACCTTCAAGGAAATGTTTTGTTCTGTGCACAAGCTGTTTCTATGGAGAAATGCCTGTTGATACTGGTGCATGCATGAACATCATTCAGAATCTGTTGAATAATAGAATAGACTGTTTTAGTTTGGCTTGGGAAGAGGGACCAAATTTGGATTTTTAAACTGTTGGTTTCCTTGCAGTTCTATTGATTATCAAGTACAAATGAAATGTACTAAATGAAATTATTAATGTTACACTTGTGTTCAGATACTATACATAGGGAAATATCTGATACCTCTCTAATTGACCACTGTGATTCTGTAAATGAAGAATTCCCCAAGTGGTGTAATCACTTGCAGACAGCTATATTTTTGTTACCCCCCCTGTCCTTCAGGAATGTATATAAGCTTGTCACTGCCAAAATAAGTCTTTTTAAAATCTTGTTAATCAAACGAGACTCCTGGTGAAACTTTCTGCCCTCACTTATACCTGTATAAACTCCATCCTTACTCTGCCATTTAACAGGTATTAATATAGATATAACTGAGTCTAGAACTTGGTCTCTCATTTTTAAGACTGTAGCCCAGCTCCCTCCCTACACTGACAATCATCTTAGCCAGTTTTTCAATACTTTTCTACATAGTTGCATTTTTACAGATTATTTGATCACTGCAAACCCTTCTACACCTGATATTTTTATGTATTTTGGTTACTAAACTGTATTTAAAGTGCCTTATTGTGTGCTTAGATCATATTTTTCTTACGATAGAAACTCAGCTGTATTGTGTATTAAAAGGTTGAGTTGCTATTTGACATATACATTTCAGTTTCAATAGTATCTGTGCTAATTCTCTGTTTTCTGTAATCTTTGAGATAATAGGCTGTATTAGAACTTGTTCTGCATTTCCTCCCATTTATTGAACTGGTAGGTTTGTGATTCAAACCCTATAATCTGGCATACCATTGTAAACAAGGATCTACTATCTAAAATATTTTTAATTGGTGGTAAATATTTGGATCATAGCTACTGTACCCAGAAACATATGAAATAGCAGCACTGAAATGAGTTGGGAAGCTATAGAAAAATGTAGTGGTGTGCCATGACTGAGTAGTCATTGATCCCTATTTCTAGGTGTCTCCCACCCCAAGAAAATCTAATTATTTTTTTTAACCTAAAGAATAAAAGACATTAGAACAAATATTGACCAGCTAATTATGGCAGCTTGTTTCTTCCTTCCTCCCATCCGTCAAAGCG
Organism: Chrysemys picta bellii; assembly: GCF_011386835.1. Lineage (NCBI taxonomy): Eukaryota > Metazoa > Chordata > Testudines > Emydidae > Chrysemys > Chrysemys picta. The sequence continues at coordinate 64,740,845 of NC_088795.1, read as the reverse complement.
TAGAGAAGGCTGTAAGTAATACATGTTCTCTTACTGTTCCTTGATTATTTAGCTAATCAACTTGATGTTCTCAAAGTGGAGTAAAGGAGAGTTAATGTTGCAGACATTCTGCATGATCCAGAGTATCAAGTGAGGATGTAAAATGAAATATGGTGTGTTTACTATTTTCATCAAGGGGAAAACAGTCAGTTTGATCAGCAGGTAAATCTTTATTCCAAATAAATCAATATATACAGTAGCGGAAACATGATACACATCTGTTCTGTATTTGATTCTAACATATTTCAAAGTTTTGTAAACAGTAAAGTGTGAGTCACACTATATTTTACTTCTTGTATCTTTTAAGAAGTTGAGTGCAAACATTAAAAACATCTTTTTGCTTTTTTTAAATAAAGCTTCAAAGTGTAAATGCAGAAGAGCATTTCCTCCAGCTGTGTTATCTTGGGAACTCAGCTGGCTACAAGCCAGTTACTGAAAGTCTCCTTATCCAGTATCCCTTTATTTCATAATATCAAAAAGTGTCTTTTTTTATAAAAATCTGACACACACATATGGAGAATCTGCCTGATTGCTCCAGTTGGGATCCCCCAAAACTTAGCTCAACGTTGTACCTTTTTAAAGTATTCATAAATCTGAAGCATTGTAATTGGTGTCCAGTGCCCCATGCCTGACTTATGAGTAACTCTTCAGAAAAATACTGCAACTGACTAAAGTTTAGGAAGCTGCATAGCCATTCATAGTTAACTTTTATATCACTAGCAATCTGGTCCTCTAACAATAGACTGCATATGAATTACATTTTAGAATTTAGAAAGATACAAAGTGACAGCTTTAACCTTTTTGACTTTATCTGCCCAGTCCCAAAATGAAAAAAAAAAATTGGATTGTTAGTAGAATTTTATTCGCATAAATATTTTTTTCCTATGGCTACTACTCCCTAAGGCTCTTCAAAAATGTATGTACTGTTAAGTTCACTCGCTGTTGTCTTTTTCTAATTTGACTTCTTGGCCATCACTGATGCGAATCCGTGTTACAGCTTTTTCCTTACTGCTATAAAACAGTGAGTCTACATCAAAGATGACTGTGCAAATTTTACTGTGACTATTCAAAACATTTATCTGTATGAATTCAATCTTGTGGAATGCGTGGTTACTGATGTTTCAGAGGAGTCTGTATAAATTGCAGGCTTTGTTAACTCTGGTGTGATCTCTTGCATTGGCCACATCTCTACCCAGATAAATGATGGGCCATATGTTTTCTGACTGCTTTTGCTTCCTATGGATCTTCCTTGTTTGTAATTATACCAAACCTGATGAATCATTTCTTTGAAAGGTCGTGTGGTCAGAGTGTAGAGGAGAGGATTCAAAGCACTATTTATGGGCAGTATAAAAATCACCACCCAGGAAGTTATAGTACCTTTAAGAGGAAAAAAGAAATTTAAATATTCAAAAGTGTATGTACTCAATAACATTGTATTAGTATATAATACTTTGTGTTAAAAGTAGTGTATAAATATTAACTGATATCTTCACAGTGTTAGCACGTTAGCTTTCTTTTTCTAGCTGACTTTCACACAAGCCATTTAACTGAAATTTGTATCTAGAAAAGAAACAAAAAACATACCTGGTATTTCTACTTGAAGTAAAGAAAGCAATTTCAAAATAAAGATGGGAATCCAGCATAATGCATCAGTGAAAACAATGAAGAAAAACCGTTTTGCAAGGGTCATCTCTTTTTTAATATGATTCCGGATTTCAGTTGCTGTGATGGCTGTTTGGTGAACACTGTAAAACATACTTCCATAGGAAAACACAATGATGATAAAAGCTGCCAAGTTTACACCTGTTAAGAAGTTGAGGGATGTTAGTGATTTAAGACATGAATGATTATTTCCAGGCATGCAGCTTACTGGCAAATTGGGGAAGTTATAGGGCAGGTAGCAAAGGAGAATCTTTTATCCAAACTACTAGTACAACTGGAATTTAGATAGGTAGGTAGAACTTGAGTCAGACTTTATATAGGACATTGAGGTTAATGCCCCCTTACTTATAGTATATTTGTTAATTATCACTAAATAGTGAACATTTGCCATCTAAATCAGGTTGTGCATCTTGTAGGTCTGTGTTCTTTGGTTTCAGCATTGCTTTACTGACAATCATCTACCCAGATACATTACAACCCCTAATCCCTGTAGTATCTGAGCACCTGCTAACTACTAATGAATTTTATGCTTACAACAACCCTCTCACGTTAATATTATCCCCATTTTACAGATGGCTTATCGAGGCACAAGACAGATTAATTGACTTGCTCAAGGTCTCACAGGCAGTCTGCGACTGAACCAGGAACTGACTCTAGATCTCCTAAGCCCTAGTGCAGTGCACAGTCCACTAGACCATCCTTTCAACCCTAGAAAGATGTGGCCTAGACAGGCAAAGGTTGGGGGCTCAATCCCTGATTAGCACATGCTCCAACTCACTGGCCATGACTGGTCATCACACCATCATCAAACTAAGCAGTAAATGAGTAAACTTGTGTATAATACTGAGATTTTAAAAGTAAATATTTTTAAAATATTTTAATAAATTCATGGGTCTCATACTTTCAAGGAAGGCCCATTTTCAAACATGAGTAAATAAGGTGTTCAAATCTAATTCTTGGGTGCCGATCGTTGTACTTAAGTGCATAAAGTGGGCATTTATATACTAATCAGAGCATCCAAATATGGGATTTGGGCAGCCTAGTAAGGCTGCCATCTTCGTTTGAAAGTTGGGCTCCCCCTGTAGCTCCAGCGAACATATGTAAAGGAAGAAACATAACATACTTACCTAAAAAAATAACAACAGAATAAATCTGGCCTCCTGTACTTTCTGCCTGTTCTGAATGAAGAGGAAAACAGACCCCATTGGTGCCATAGTAGTTGCTGAAAAATTCCTTGTGGCTCAGTGGAATAAAAGCAACCACAAAGCCAATAACCCAGATGAGAATCAAAATGGAAATTGTCCTGCATTTTCCTGGCTTCAAACACCTAAAAGGGTAAACTATGCATATATATTTTTCCAAAGTCAGGTAAGTCAACAGTAAAACTGACACCTCTGTGGACAGAATAGCCAATGAGCCCACCAATTGGCAGTGGATACTGTCCATCCACAACTGAGCATGCTTGTTGTATTCTCCACGATATTTAACATCAAAGACTCCAATCACAAATAAATATATTCCCATCAGACAGTCAGCACCTGTAGAAATAACATTTAAGAACATGAATAAATAGGGAATAATTTGGTTTATATATCTGAATTGTCCTTTATTTTACAATATATATATATTTTAATAATATACTTAAAGTTCTACCAGCAACTATAAATAAGGTTACAAAATTCTCAATTCTAACTGGTTTTTAGTGACTGCTGCCTTTCTGACATTTTCACCATTTGGACTGACATATTTTCATTCTTGCTCTCTGCCCTAAGGTGATTTTTCTTTTAAGTTCATGCAAAAAACAGTTGTGATAAAGCATGAATAAAAATAATATACATTTCTCATTACAAAATATTTCTTGAACTTTTTTATGAACAGTTCTACTTCCAAAATGTCTAGAACACTGAAACTTGGTATGCAAAGTGTTCACATTGAGTAGAAGTGTCTTTGCTAGTGTTACAGAAATTTGGTTTTGATTTGCCCAAGCTATGATCCTATGAAAAATCATATGCTAGGCATGCACAATGCAGATTGCACAGAGCCTTTTGCTGAGGCTGAAAAGTTCTCAAGTAAGGTAGGCCACACTCCACATGTATGTGGCTGACTAAATAAGCTCCACAGTGAAAAATAAAATATTGTGGGAGGGTTCCTGCACATTTTCAAAGTATGCATTAGGGAGTTCTTCTCTGAGCCACCTTAGGCATTGTCAGGATTAGAGCTGTGTAAAGAAAGAGAATTCCATTTTGTGGAGGATTTCAGTATTTTGAAATTTGGTTTAATTATGATCTGGAACAAAAACCAAACATTTTAAAATACTCCAAAAATGGGAAAGTCCTGGAGTCTGCAACTTCAGGCCAGTCCACCCGGCTGATGACGCTGGAACTGTGGACTGTGGAAGCCTTGGTGTCCCTGACTCGGGGCAGTCCACCTAGCTGGCTGCCTCGTGTGGAGAAAGTAAATAAGGAGGTATTATTTACTCCTTCTCATAACACACGAACTAGGGGATCACCAAATGAAATTAATAGGCAGCAGGTTTAAAACAAACAAAAGAAGTATTTTTTCACACAACGCACAATCAACCTGTGGAACTACTTGCCAGAGGATGTTGTGAAGCCCAAGACTATAACAGGATTCAAAAAAGAACTCGATAAATTCATTGAGGTTAGGTCCATCAATAGCTATTAGCCAGGATGGGCAGGTGTGGTATCCCTAGCCTCTGTTAGCTAGAAGCTGGGAATGGGTGACAGGGGATGGATCACTTGATGATTACCGGTTCTGTTCATCCCCTTTGGGGCACCAGGTATAGGCCACTGTCGGAAGACAGGATACTGGGCTAGATCGACCTTGGCCTCAACTAGTATGGCCGTTCTTATGTTCTTAGAGCCACAGACCCTGGAAAGCCATAGAGTCCCTGACTCCAGGGCAGTCTGCATGAGTGGTTTCCCCTGACTCCTGGACCTTGGAAGCTCTGGAGTTTGCAGCTTAGGTGTAGTCCACCTGACTGTACCAGAGCCATGAACCTTGAAAGCCCTGAAGTCTCTGGCTCAAGGACAGTCCACCTGGCAGGCTGCCAAGGAGCTGTGATCCTAGGAACAGCGCTGGTAGGCAGGGTTCCATAGAACAAGAAAGTTGTAAGAGATAGCAATGCTGCAGGTGGGAGAGACAGGGTTGCCGTGCTGTGGACCTCGTAAGGATTTGGGATAGGGGTTCCTGGGGTGTCTAGCGCAGTATTTTGGACAAACCACAGAGTTCTGGACAGTGGGTATTTAGAAGTGCTGCTATCCTGTTTTATATGCAATTGACAATTACTTTCTAATGTGATTAATGTAATCTCATGAAATACCAAAGTTAAAGTAGACCTCTTTGTATTTAATTTATAATAAATGCAGTATGCAGTGTTGTAGCCATGTTAGTCCCAGGATATCAGAGAGACAAAATGGGTGAGGTAATATTTTTTATTGGACCAACTTCAGGTCCTGAAGAAGAGCTCTGTGAGCTTAAAAGCATGCCTCTCTCACTAACAGAAGTTGGTCCAATAAAATATATTGCCCCACCTACATTATCTCTCAGACACAGGCAGGGAATTTGTGATTACATTGATCAATTACGAAGTCGTTTGTCAACAATTCTTGGTTTTAAAATTTAAAAAGAAGCTCTGACATTCAGGGTCACATTTTCAAAGTCAATCCTGCATTTGCACACACAATCATTTGGTCATGTAAGGAACAGAATTTTCTCATGCAAACAGAAATCACAGAATGTGTGTAAAATTGAGTTGTTACAACCGTTATGAAAATTGGAATGTTTAGAACACAAATCCTGCTGGTGTGCACAAATTACTGTGTGTTCATAATTGTATTGAAGCTGGGTTAATGTTCCTTTGAAAATTTGGGGCTCATTCCTGTTCTTATTGAAGACAGTAATTTGACACTCAGCCTCTATAGGAGTAATATCAGACACTTGGCCTTCAGTGTTAACCCACTCTCCACAGTAACTTAAAGGTAGAATCCAACAACCTTTGTGTTGTTTGAAGTATAGCATTTTATATTATAATTTGGCTGAACTTTCTCGCTCTTGCAATCTAGTGCTGTGGGTGTGTCACTGCTGTATAATAATAAAATTTATAGCCAGACACACTAAAACCAGATTTTTATATTTGTTTGATACCTTTTATTTTGGGGAAATACTCACAGCAGAGAGACATTATTGACATGGCATGGAGCTTGTTCTCAGATCTGATGTAAGGCCGCATGCAGATAACAAAGATATTTCCAAAGCAAGTGACAGCAGAAACAACCCAGACAAACACTCTCTGTACAGTGCTAGCTAAGAGATTCTCAAAGGATGAAATCCCATCGGTATTTGGCTTACAGCTGCGCACGTGAGGGGCATATCCACAATACTGGAATTTCTTAAAATATCTGGTTGAGGAAAAAAGAAAATGAGAAAAATGTTTCACTCTGATTGTCAAATTGGTGTGGTTTGGGATACATGTTTTTCACAATAATATGGGCATTTGTGGAACACCTAGTAAAGATTCAAAGCACAAAATGTTTTCTGGTAATAGAAAACTAGTAATAAAGGTTTTTGATTTTTTCAGTAAAAAATAAATAAAAAAAAAATTAATGGAGATATCCTATCTCCTAGAACTGAAAGGGACCTTGAAAGGTCATTGAGTCCAGCCCCTGCCTTCATTAGCAGGACCAAGTACTGATTTTGTCCCAGATCCCTAAGTGGTCCCCTCAAGGATTGAACTCACAATGCTTGGTTTAGCAGGCCAATGCTCAAACCACTGAGCAATCCCTCCCCCTTTTTGTATACACATAAATGCATAAATTCATTAATGGATTCCAAGGCTAGAAGGGACCATTGTGATCATTTAGTCTGATCTCCTGTACGATGCAAGGCAAGAACTTTCCCAAAATAATTCCTAGAGCAGATCTGTTAGAAAGTTATCAGTGATGGAGACTCCACCACTACCCATAGTAAATTGTTTCAGTGATTAATTACTCTGACTGTTAAAAATGTAAACCTTATTCCCAGTCTGAATTTGAAATAAACTTCAAGTCTGTATAAAACCTGTCAGGGTATGAACCGATTAGTTAGTTAATGTTTGTTAGTGGTTTGATGCCAAAGAACGCTACGTATATGTGCTAGACATTAGTAATAACAGTACTTTAAAAAGTAATTATTTTAATTGAATCCATAGCACACACTATAAAAATATATGATTGTGACAGAGTGCAGAGACAATAGTCCTCACTAAACTGGGAGTTAACTATCTCTTGGCCCCTTTCCCCTTTCCCTAGTTTAATTACGTCTGTGAAGGCATATAGGAATGTCTGCAGGGGAATCAAAAAGCAAAGAGTGTCTGTAGAAACTCAAAAGATCTATACCTAGCTGCTGAGTTGGGGTATTTCCCCCGCTTTGTTTTACTTATGACAGTTCATTTTAATTTATGCTGATAAAGGTTTGATCATTCTTGCTGATTATGGTTGTATTTTTTCATCAGCTAAAAGTGATCTGGTACATTCTGAGAGCCACAGAAACATTATTAATAATGGTCTATATCAGAATACATTATACATATACTAGCATATCTAAACTGTACTATTAATATTACTTTAGATCATGTATACATCAATAAGCAAACCTAGATAGGGTCAGTACAATATCTGTTTACAAGGAACTGAAGTTTGCTGTTTAGGAGATTTAATTATAATCTTAACTTTATCATTATGTTAAAATGAATCCTAACCTCCCCCTTGCCCTCATCACTTTTTCTTAATGATATTCTCAGCTTTCCTGACAGCATCAATTGGTTTTTCAACTACTCAGCAGCCAGAGAGGCAGTGAATGCAAGTTCTCATATATTTCTATTTTTAAACATTCTGCACTTTGTCAAATTAAAAAATCAAAACACAAGAAGGAAAACCGGAATAATCTACTTACATATGGGAGAGATTTCTAAGTGGTTTGAACATCCTTCTTTGGATATTGGTAATTTCAATGCCCTCCAGGCTGCTATAACCAATATATTCACAATAAAAAAAGGCAACATAAAATCAGTGGTAAAACACAACAAGCTTATTGTGGGCACAACGTGTAGCTTTGATTATATGAAATTATAGATGAATGAGAATTGCATCTAGTCCATTCATATATTTAAAACTTCTGCAGTAGAAAATCTAAATAAAAAGCTAAAAAGTGAAATAAAATAAATTACAGTTAATTCTGATAACCTCACTGTCCTAATAGCACAAAGGAGCCTCTTTCAGTGCTCTCAGCAATGTTATCTATATTATTACTTTGCCCTTCCAAAGTACTGTTCTATTGATGTTCTTCCATTATCTCAGGGAAAATAACAGTTCTAATAATAGTATTTTAAATTCATATTGTGCCTTTCATCTCAGAGGGTCCAAAGTACTTCACTAGCTATAGTAACAACCACTGGAATTCACCCAATGACTGGCACACTGATTTGACAAAGACTGAGGAAAATCACAGAAATGTAGGGCTGGCAGGGACCTTGAGAAGTCATAAAGTCCAACTCCCTGTGCTGAGGCAAGACCAAGTAAATCTAGACCATCCTTGAGAGGTGTTGGTCTAACATATTCTTAAAAACCCTCAATGATGGGGATTCCACAACCTCCGTTGGAAGCCCATTCCAGAACTTAACTGCTCTTATAGTTACAAAATCATTCCTAACATCTAACCTAAATCTCCCTTCCTGCAGATTAAACTCATTTCTTCTTGTCCTGCCTTCGATGGACATGGAAAACAACGGATCACCGTCCTCTCTATAGCAGTCCTAAACATATTTGAAGACCTTTATCAGGTCCCCCCTCAGGCTTCTTTTCTCAAGACAAAACACACCACATTTTTCAACCTTTCCTCAGAAGTCAGGTTTTCTAAACCTTTCAAAATTTTGTTGCTCTCCTCTGGACTTTCTCCAATCTGTCCACATCTTTCCTAAAATGTTGGGCACTCTTTCAAAACTACCAAGGGATTTTTTTGTTTTTATTTTTTCTTAATGTAAGAAAAAAAATTGCATTAATATCTTCAACTACAATATTGTGTCACTGAAGTATAATTTCATAGTGTTATATTAACAGAATTACTTAATTATTTCAGTTCAAACAGTGCAACAGTTAAATGTATAGTGTGTTTTCTAAATACACATTGTCGTTTTTTGATTTGGACTGAGATGAATTTGTGGCCTATCCTATAAAGATTTTAGTGCAAAGTTCACCTGAGTTCACAGCAGATCAAGCCACAGGTGAAGAACAGTATTCACCTTAATGGTTAGTAGCTGGGGGGGTCTTTTAAGGCCCTTTTCTCAGGGCTTGTTTTATTGTCCCCAGAATGATTGCTTTCCCTTCTCCTCCCCACCAACTTTCTGCTTATCTCTGGTCACAAATGCAGAAGTTTCTCATCTGCTTTCTTCTTCTTCTAACACCTCCACTTGTCCCAGTGACCCAATCCCATTCCATATCTTGATCTTCCTTATGTCCACTCTAATTCCCCTCCCTTATTCTTCTTACCACTCACTCTCCTCTAGCTCTTTCCCTTCACAATACAAACATGCTTTGGAGTCTCCCATTTGAAAAAAAAAAAAACACACCCAACCTTCATCCCACTTGCCCCTCCAACTATTGCCCCATGTTCATTCTCTCTTTCATCTCAAAGCTCACTGAACACACTGTTTACAAATACTGTTTGGAGTTCTTCTCCTCCAATTCCATCCTAGACACTCTCCAATCCAGCTTCCACCCCTTGCATGCCATGGAAACCACTCTTGCCAAAGGCTCAAATAACCTCTTCTTAGCCAAATCTCAGAACCAGTACTCCATCCTCATCCTCCTTGACCTGTCAGTTGCCTTAGACACAATCAACCATGTTCTTCTTCTTGAAATCTTGTTCTCCCTTGGCTTCCATGAATCCTCCTACTTCTCTAATTGCGCCTTCCGTGTGTCCTTGCAAGGAGCCTCCTAATCCCTAATTCAGTGGGGGTTCCACAGAACTCTGTCCTTGGTCTCCTTCTCTTCTCCCTCTACATCTGATGTCTGGATAATTTCATCTATAAACACAAATTCAACTATCATCTCTATGCAGACAACTCACAGATTTACCTCTCTACTCCAGACCTGTCTCCTGTCCAGACTAAAATCCCAGCGTGTCTCTCTGACATCTCTTCATTGATGTCTAACCATCAGCTCTGGATCAACATAGCTAAAACAGAGCTCTTCATTTTCCCCCTTAACCCCTCCTTTTATGATCACCATGGACAACACTAACATCCTACTTATCATTCAGGCCTATATTCTGGGTGTCATCTTTGACTCAGACCTCTCCCTTGGTCCTTACATCTGGGTTACGTCTAAATTGTATCAAGTTTTTCTGCATAACATCTCTAAATTCAGTCCTTTCTATCACTGGAGTATGGGGTAGGTCTTTCTCAAGCTTTCCTGTGGCAACTCTTTCACCGTGTATAAATAATTAAATACATATTGAAACAGGGGGACTGGAACTCATCCCAGATAAGTGACTATAGTCCAGTGATTAGGACATTCACATTTGCTCTATGGCCTAATGAATATTTAATTTATGTGCAGTAGAACAGCTTCAACAGGCGAGGTTGAGCGTAATCTGCTCCAAAATACCTCAGACCTCCCTTGGGAAAGGGGAGACCTAAATTCAAATCTGTTCTCCACATCAGGGAGGAGTGGGGGACTGAACAGTGTCTCCCACATCCCAGGTAAATACCTTAATCACTGGGCTAAATGTTAAAGGGGGGGGGATCTCCTCCTCCACCAACAGGCTTAATTGCTTAACTCTAGGAGAGGGTTCATGAGCATGAATCCCAAGCAGAGGAAGCCACCTCCCTCCAGCCTGGAATTAGGCACCTAAGGGCTTGACCATATGGTGATTTAGTGCACAACAAGCTGGGGGGTGTAAATCCACAGCACATGAGTCTGCTGTGCACTAAGTCGCCCTTTGGACTCTGCTACCATGCACTAGAACTAGAAGATCCATTTCAAAGCATGCTAGAGATCTTTTAATGTGTGGCAGCATTGTTCACATGGAGAGTTAGTGTGCAACACACCAGTGTGCTGTGGATTTACATCCCAGCATGAGGCGTGCACCAACTGTTCATCTAGAAAAGGCCTTACCTTCATGACAGTGGAATTGATTTCACCCTTTCTGGATATTTTATATGATATCTGGACTGACTGGTCTCTTTTTGTGCTTCAAAATTTCCCCCAAAAGAAGCTGGAGAGCTCAGGAAGAAATCTGAATACTGGAGGTAATTTTTTTCAAAGTTACATCTTTGAGGGACACCAACAAATATAGTAGAGGAGCAGAGGTACAAAGCACCTCATATATGGCTTGTATTACACATGTTCTGCAGAAACAATTTTTCTCAACAAGAATTGCAAAATCAAAAAGAAAATATCCATAACACATATATCAAAAGGACTAAATACTTACAGGGATTTGAGTTTTAGTAGGTAATCAAACTGGTTTGCTTGTATTTTCTGGATTGGGTTATATGAAAGGTTCCTGTAAATGCAAACAGTGATATCTAGTACTATGCAGATTCCTTAAAGCTTGTTCTAATGATAATGTCTAGCCACATTATCCCTTTGTTTTCAATTCCTGTAATAGTGACTCATGTAAGGCAGTTATAATTATAAATAGTGACACTCCTCTACCTGTGAACTTGGTAAACAAGAACAGAGAACAGCCTGATGCTTCACAAGCATGGTGTCACTACAAGAAATTTTATTCAATGTTTTTAATTGCAGAAATATTTCAGTTGCTAAACTTTTTGGACCTTATATATTAAAAAAACTCCAAAGAATTCTTCATCATCATCATAGCAAACCCCAAAGTGGCGTCGCCTCCTTGCAGATCAAGTGCCACCTAGACTTATCTCTAGCTAGGACTGCAAGATTACAAAAATCACATATATTTAATATTCCTGAAGGCATTCTGTGCCAAAATATTAAAAATTCTGTGCCAAAAAATAAAAAAATTATGCCCACAATATATTTAAATTCTGCAAATTTTATTTGTCCTATAAATGTAGAGGCTCCAGCATGGCATTGGGGAGCACAGGCTACTGGCTGCACAGAGGTGGGAGATATCTGTGCAGATCCCCCCTGGCACACAGACTCAGCAGTGAGGTTTCACCCAACTCTGAGACAGCGCAAAGACCAGGTCTGCCCCAGAAACACCCCAGGTCCCTGCCTCTTTGTGCCAAGTGCACCAGGTGTGTGTGTGTGTGTGGGGGGGGCAGGCTCAGCAATGCAGGATCCAAATGTGTGTGTGGGGGCTTAGTGTGGGGAGATCCAGGTGTGGGGCAATTTGGGTGCTGGCAGCTCAATGGGGGATGTGGGTGTGGGGAGGATCTGGATGTACAGAGGCTTGTTGGGGGGTTCTGGGTGCAATGGGACTCTGCAGGGGGGTCCAGGTGAAGGTGGTTGGGGCTCAGCAGGGAGAGGTCAGCGTGTGAGGAGGATAGAGCTTGGCAGGGGGTCTGGGTGTGTGTGGGGGGTGCAGTGGGGGGTTCAAGATGCTGGAGAAGTGGGGCTCAGTGGGGTGGGGAGCCATGTGCAGCTGTTTGGGTCTCACTAGGGTGGGGATTCAAGTGCAGGTAGCTTGTCGGGGTGGTCCAGTTGCAGGGGGAGTGGGGCTCATCGGGGGTGGTGGTTCTGGGTGTGGGGGGTGGTGGTGAGGCTCAGCAGGAGGGTCTGGGTAGGAGGGGGTCTGGATGCATGGGATTGAGTGGCTGGGGGAGCAGCTCCATGTACAGTGATCCCTCCCCCTGCAGCTGAGGAGCGACGGGTGCAGGAAGTCAGCGGGGGGGTTGGAGGGGGGAGGAGAGAACTTGAAGAGCTTCCTTCAGCCAGGGGGAGAAATCTGGGGGTAGGTCTAACATGGCCACAGATGCTGTGCAGAGGAAGAGGAAGTCTGGTCCTCCCCAGCCCAGCCTAGCAGCTGAGCCCAGCACAGGGTAGGAGCCACCAGCCAGGTCTTCTCCAGTCCCCTCTCCTGCCCCACAGTGATTTACCTCACTGCCAGCTGTCCTGGGCACCTGAAACATACTACTGGGGAGGGTAGTATGAGCGCTCTTGTGGCTTCCCTTTGCTTCCATCAGAAAGTCATTTTTCTGTGGGGAAGCAAAGAAATCTGTGGGGGACATAAATTCTGCGCATGCACAGTGGTGCAGAATTCCCTCAGGAGTAATTTAAAAAATAAGTCACAGGTTTTTTCCCCTAGTCTCTAAAATGCATCTTTTTTACATGCATTTATGTGACTTGAGAAAGAAACTTGAGGGCAATAGAATAAAATAATATAAATTAGTATCAGGCACAACCACTCTGAGTATTTATATGTATGTGTATGTGTGTGTACCTCACAATTTTTTGCTGTCCTCCTGATGTCCCCTACAGTAATTGCGGGAGTAATGTCTTATACCCAGTCTCTCCAGCTTTATGTGCACCACTGCATGGTGCTGGCCCTTACCAAGGACACAGTGTGAGGGGAAGACATTAAAAGAATACCTACTCCCGATTAAAGGTATTTATGTAGATTTTTGATGCAACAGAATGAGAATTTCATTGTGTTGCATTATATCAACCCAGTTACAGTGGGACCTGATCTAGCTGGATATAGGATACTATACATCTTGTCGTTCACCACAGAAATACATTAAAAAGGTGAATGTCAATGGGGAGGATACAAGAATAACAGTTCTCTGAGGGATCCCTGTTATTACTGCACAGTTCATACTAATCCTGTCTAATGTGGCCCATGGTTTAAAAGTCACAATTTGGCCCTAAAGCAGGACTGAATGAGAAGAATCATGCTCTGAAAATGTCTTTAAATTTTGACTCCACCACTCTTTAGAGATAAGCAAATATGATTGGGATCATATAATTCCAAAGTGATTTCCACATTTTGTAAATAAACCACCCCACAGAAATATACAAACAGGTCTGGGCACTACATTTTTGGTTTAATCTCAGTCCATCCCTGCTTAAATATTTTTTAATATTCTTCCACTAATTTCCTGGTGTTATTCACTTTGTGCCTTTTTCTCTCATTGGTCTGTCAGCCTTTTCAGAGCTGTTATATTTTCCATGCACAAAGAACAAAACTGTCTAGATTACTTCTATTTCAGATTCAGGCAACCACCAAACACAGGGCCTGATCTTGCAAACATCTGCTTTTGGGTGTGATACTTGATATAGTGAATGGCTATACTGAAGTCAGGAGTCCATGAAGTCAATGGAACAGCTCATGATAGTGCCCAGCAGCAGGGTTTATACATTTGGATACAAAGATCAAACAAATATGAAGAGTGTTTTTTTTATTTTGTAGTAACCTCTCTCTTGACTCTTGTTGCAGCTCTGCTATCAAGCACAGAGGCAGATTTCTATATTTCAGGTTGTAATACATAGAAAACAGAATCATAGCAGCATAAACCACAGAAACCAATAGATTCCAGTAGAGAAAATGTGTCATTTTAACAGTAGATTCAATACTCGAGGAAAAAGTGTATTCCTAAAATATATTCTTAGGGCCAATTCCTGTCACATGCTGAGCTCCTGTTGAAGTCCATGAGATCTCTCATTCTAAATGGCATATTCATTTTCTGTGTGCTGAGTAATGGAATCGAGTTATTAAAAATACTAACAATATATTGGCAGGAATAATTTTAAATAATTGCTCTTTTTGGATAATCATGATACTATGCATCTTTTATGCAATTATTTTGTACATAATCTTTTTTTAAAATCGCATATCAGACTAAGTTTGGCATTTTCAGGTAAAACTCAGATTAGGGTTACCATACGTCCTCTTTTTCCCGGACATGTCCGGCTTTTTGGCAGTCAAACCCCCGTCCGGGGGGAATTGCCAAAAAGCCGAACATGTCCGGGAAAATGGCGGCTCTGTTTAAGAGCCGGGCTGCCTGAACGCTACCGGCTTCGGGCAGCCCCGTGCCTCCAGACCCTGCGCCGCCGGAGCCCGGGAGGGGAAGTGCCCGTCTGGGGGCGCAGGGTCTGGAGGCAGGGGGGCTGCCCGAAGCCGGTAGCGCTCAGGCAGCCCGGTTCTTAAACAGAGCCTCCAGCGGCTGCGGCTCTGTGTAACTGACACTGTGTCAGTTACACACAGCCCCGGCGGCTGGAGGATCCAGCCGCCCCCGCTCTGTTTAAGAGCCGGGCTGCCCGAGCGCTACCGGCTTCGGGCAGCCCCGTGCCTCCAGATCCTGCGCCCCCAGCCGGGCACTTCCCCTCCCGGGCTCCGGCGGCGCAGGGTCCGGAGGCACGGGGGCTGCCCGAAGCCGGTAGCGCTGGGGCAGCCCGGCTCTTAGAGCCTAAGAGGAGCAGAGCCTCCAGCTGCGGGGGCTCTGCTCCTCTTCGGCTCTGTGTAACTTATACAGTGTAAGTTACGCAGAGCCGCCGGAGCCCCGGAGGGGAAGTGCCCGGCTGGGGGCACAGGGTCCGGAGGCATAGGGGCTGCCCAAAGCCCGAGCGCTACCGGCTTCACGGTTTGCTGGGCAGCCTCCAGACCCTGCGCCCCCGGCTGGGCGCTTCCCCTCCCAGGCTCCAGCTGCGCTGGGGAAGCGCCGGCTGGGGGCGCAGGGTCTGGGGGCTGCCCGGCAAACCGTGAAGCTGGTAGCACTGGGGCAGCCCTTTCCCCCTGGCTGGGAGTGGGAGGGAGGAGGGGGCGGAGTTAGGGTGGGGGAAGGGGCGGAGTTGGGGCGGGGCTAGGGGGTGGGGAAATGGGCGGGGCCATGGCCCGTGGAGGGTCCTCTTTTTTTATTTATGAGATATGGTAACCCTAACTCAGATATGAACATGACTTTCTTGGTTTTGCTTCCTGGACTGGATGACTGAAGCTATCATTTCGAATGAATAATGTACAATAGCACACAGTATAAGGAAGAGTTATTATAAAGCCTTACAGCTGTGAGAGCTCCTTCAGATCCTTAAATAGGTATGGAGGAAGTGATTCAATCTTGTTGCTAGCCAAGTCTCTGTGGAAACAATCACAGATATAATATAATTTGTTGTTAGTGGTTTCTCTTCATTATGACAAGAAGCATTAATAACGTAAAGAGGTCCATAATTTTGAGTCCATTTGTCAACTCAAATTATAGGTTGTTATATAGGTTATCAGAAACCAGGAAAATAAAAGAATGATGTTAAAGGAAAGGGTGAAAGATAGAGACCTCAGACTATATGAGACCATATAATACTCACAGGTCTTATTATTTTTTACTTCACTTTTGCTTTGATTTTAATGATCTTTTCATTTTCTCTTCTTTGGTGCTGCTTCTTCTCTCCAGTTCCCCATCTCCTCCCCAATCGATTAATTTATGGTCTTGGACAGAAATATCAAAGGATTTTTCCTGCCTAAACTAACCAAATAATCTAATTTCTCAGTTAATAGGCTAAGACCATTTCAATTACATTTACAGTAAATGTTTAGTCAGTTTCCACTTTAATTCCTTACTTATGGTAGTTAATTGGTTTGGAATAAAATTCTTATCCATTGTGCAACTAAAATGGATTTTTAAAAAATGTCCTAATGGATGCATTATTTCTTACATCTAGTTTTTAATAATAATATTTAGCACTTATTAATAATGTAGCTATAACAAAGATTAAAAATATGCCTATACTGGGCAATAGGATTTGCATGCTTTGACATAATTTAAAAAATACAACATTTAAAAAAATCCCAGCAGTTTCCCCAAATCATTAAGTTAACTAACGAGCAATATATCAAATCAAACTCTTCAAGTCAATGGAGATACATCCAGTTACATGAGTAGGGAATTTGGCCCCTGACCTTTATCTATCACACGAGACAATCATCTACCAATGTGACCAGAACAGAATCAGTGCTGTAGCCAGGCCCCTCCCCTGACTGACAAAAGTCAGGTAGATAGAAGGCAACCAGATATTTTGAGGGTTGTGTCAGCACTATCTTCTCCATAATGTTAACCCAAAATGGAAGATTAGATACTGGGTAGTAGTTGGCCAGAGAGTTTGCATCAAATGAGGAACCCAAATCTGGGATGGGCTCACAGTACAGATTCTTCTTGGTCAGCTGCTTTCCTGTTCACTGGTGGTAAAAATGCTTGGGGGGCCTAATTAAATTACTGGTTTAACCTCATGCAGCTGTGTTATTGCTGGCATATGGGTGCTAGTAGACATATCCTCTGTGACATGCCTTGTCCTTATTCAGGAAACACAATGCCCTTGTAGGCAGACACCAGAACGCTGTTTCTCCCGGATTACGTATTTTATTGAAATGATCTACTATCTCATATGCTGAATGCCTGTGAAGTTTGATGCTTTCTCTAGAGCTTGTTATATGAAAGCAGAATTACTGACAAATACATATAGTACATCTTCACAATTTAAATGATCTAAATTATTCAACTGTTCTTTGGTTTAAAAAAATCAACTTACAATTCATCTAACTTCTGGAGAGAGGAAAAGCTGTTTTCATTTAAGGAGCTGATTTTGTTTCTTCTCATCACCCTGAAAGTATAAAATCAAACTTATGCTTCCTCAAATGTGTTTGTTTTCTGAGAAGACTGTGATACATAATCAAGTAATTGATTACATTCTATATAATTTTGCACATTCTGTCTTTAATTTACATCTTGTTTTAAACAATGTTTCATATCTTACTTAATTGTTCAGTACATTAAAAATATGCCAAGTTATTAAAAGTTCATAAATTGTAATATTCTATAAACAATTTTAATATGAATGTATAAGCATATATATATATGCTATATGCTCTTTCAGTTGTATTTGCATCTACTGACAACTAAAGTTATTCAGAAATGTCAAATATCTTGATATTTTGTATGCCATGTGACAGTATGATGGCATTAACTTTTGGTTATTTGAAAATTCATGACATTTTTGAGCATGTGACTGAAGCACACGTTTTATGCAAAAAGTGTGAAAGTCCAAATCCAAAACCTGATATTTCTGAGAAATTCAACCATCAAGGACTAGAGCCTACATTCTTTGTTCACCCCAAACCTCCCAATACACAAGGAATAATCAGGGGAGAGCCGTGTAGGAAAGAGACAGCTGAGAGAGAGAAGTGCAGAAGAGATGAGAAAGTGACAATAGGCAGAGAGCAGTCCAGAGGCTCATCAACAGCATCAGAAGGGAGTGAAGGGGAATTGTGATGATGATTGCAATGGCTCTGAGGAAGCTTTGGGGAGATTCTACAATGTCTCGGATCAGCAACCTGACCGAATGATATTATCCTTGCATCTGGTTAGTTCATGTGGTAGAATTTTTTTTCTTTTACATTTAGTTTCTAAATCTTGGTATTTGATACTATCGGTCAAACTCACTTAAATGGAGTTATGCTGCATTCATTGGTGGTGAATGTTACCATATGTTCATAAAATAGTTCTACTTTGTTGTGTATAATTAAAATTTAGCATTTTAATAATCTCCATCAGTTCTAAGCACCAACCAATATTTTGGAAACTTGATGTCGAACATTGTGCATTATGTAACAGTTGTTCACCATAAACACTGCTCATTCTGGCTGCATAGAATGTGCTATTACTTACAGTACAGTTAGAGTGCTGCAGGAGATGAAAGTGACATTTCTTAAATTATGTATATGATTGCCTTCAAAGTCCCTAGGAGATAAAACCAAAACATTCTATCACTGAAAAAAGTTAACTTCAATCAGATAGCTACTTTGAAGTAATTATTTATTAAAGGGAAACCTGAGCAGAACCTTAGGGCTGCACAAAGCATAATAATACTTGGATGTTTCATTTTTTAGCACGCCCTGAACTGCTTTAGGTGATAGCAGTGTCATTAACTCAGGTGGGTGAAAATCTGAATCCTGAACTCAGGTTTTGACAGGTACTATAGACTAACTCTTTTTGTTTTCAAAATCTGAGAGTCAAATTATGACTGCCCTAATGGCAGTGATTGAGTGGTCTCGAGGGGGAAAGAACTCAGGGAGCTCCTGGTCTCCAGGGCTTCCAGCAGGATACAACCATAATGTAGTTGCCCGCTCACCATGACTGCAATATTCTCCTAGCAGAATTCAACACACCTCAGGAAGTCAGTCTAGTTAGGCTGGCATGAAATGGGGATTGTCTATTCTGCAGCATCATTCCCCTCCCTTGTATTACCCTGGTAAAAAGTGTCATGGAATGACACTGATTTAAAGAAGACAAAAGGTGATTTTTTTTTTTTTTGTAAAATAAAGACTTACAGCCAATGTAACCTGGGCATGTGTTGGCAAAGAGGTTTATCAGGCAAACGCGCAAGAGAATTATTCATCAGCACTCTGGAAAAAGAAAAACAGTATCGCTAGCAATTGATGTTAAAATAATGCCCCAGCCCCTTTTACGGTTTTGTTTCTTCTCAGTACAAGGCAGGCAGAATTTATTCATTTTTCATATTGTTAGAGATAGTACAATGATTAAAAACACTTCAGTGTAATTCGTTATGAGCACTGGTGTAATCCTATCATGTTTTGAATTACTAAATGACTGACCTGGGAAAGGGAAATCTTTTGCAGACGTTGGGACAGATTCACTGGTACACTCTGGCTGCCTTGCATCACTGGAGCAGCACAAAGCACCTGAAGCATATATGTGAATCTGGCCCCATTTATCTTTTTGAAATTAAACCTAGAATCTGATCATTTTCCCATTGAATCAATAGCAGCAGGGCTGGGTCCTTGTTTATATTCAGCAGCATTTGAGATTTGCATAGATACATAATATGATTATTACCTAATTGGCCATAGTCTTTTCTCACATTGGTTTCAATTGAGTTGCTTTGGATTTACACTGGTGGGAGAAGATTCTGGCCTTTTAAAATCTGTGTCAGGACAGAATAGAGAGGGTGGAGGTGAAAAGATCCAGGCCCTTCCCTAAAACCTGTTAGATTCCCAATTATAAGATAAAGGAGGAGAATGCTACTAAATATCTTATTGTGATGGATATAAAATAGCCTAGAACTAAAATATCACAAAGCACTATGTACTGGAAAACATTATCCAATGATTTAAATGTGTGAGAAAGATATTGAACAAAAGAAGGTTGGTAAAGATGTATAAGAATTTAATCAAATAAAGCTAGGTTTTACTAAGGAAACATTTATTTCTTACTGTAAGTTTCCACAAAGTATGTGAATATCCCAGAATATTGAAGTCATTGAGTCCAATAAACTTGGAATAAGATACAATTTACTGAAAACCATAGTTTCCATGAAACTGTATGCAATGCAAAGCTATTGAGAAGTTGATATCACTGTTCCCCTCCAAAATGGATACAAACAAATCTCTCTCTCTCTCTCTCTCTTTTCTCTCCATAGTTTGTCAGTACCCATGTTTTTATTGGGTCCCAAATTATCCAGCTGATAGTTCGGGATATGATATATGACTGACTTTATGAGGCTGCTCCCGCTAACCTCACTATGTTGACTTAATAACACCACCTTCCCGAGCAGTGTAAAGTCACAATTGATGTAATAAGTTCAACACAGTAAGAGTGTAGACTCTGTGTTACTTATATCAACTGTTAATGGTCTCCAGCAGCTGTCCCATAATATCCCACACTCATCATTCTGGTCACTGTTGTGAACTCCATTGCCCAGGGGTCTGGTGACAGGAAGCCCTCCCTGTCCTTTAAAGCCCCACAAATTTTTGAAATTCCTTTTCCTGGTTGCCCGGCTTGCTAATCACATCTAGCAGCCCTCTATTGCAGAGTGTAACTTCCCAGCTGACCATAAGCCCTGTGCTTGCAATGCTCATGACAATAGTGCAGAGTTTTGCAGGCACTATGTTTCTGTCAGCGAGGAGGGATGCATGGGTTTGTGGGATTTTGAAAAGAAGGTGTGAAAATTATGGGATGCAGATGAAATTATGGAATGGAGAACACTGTATCGTGTAAAGTTGACACCATGATCCCAGTAATCCCTGTCTGACTTGTTTCAGTCCCATCAGGCTTTGCAAAAACTTCCCAAAGACCCTGCACTCCATGGTGGCAATTTGCACAGTGGGATATCTACTCATGGTACACTGCACTCTTCATTGATACAAGCACTCCTGGTAAGGATGCACACCGCTGACACAAGGAGCCAAGTGTGCACACACACAAGCAATGTAATACGCTGTATGCCAACGTAATTTAGGTCAACACAAATTTGTAGCGTAGATATGGCCAAATGTAGAGAATTAAGTGCATCCTGATTGGTTTCCTATGTGTCTTTTGAAAAGCAAGGACATAGAGCTCACTTCTGGTCCTTCTGAGTTTAGCGGACTAATGCAGGACTCATGTACTTTAGCATATAAAAAGACTGAAAAAGCTAGGTTTTGGAGGGGGATGGGGTTCAGTTCTCCCAAAATAAGCTCCATTACTGGAGAGAGTTGACAATACAGCTTGACAAACAAATCTTATAAACACACATTAGTTTTCGTCTATTCTCTTTTTTTAAATATTGCATTTAATTCATATTTTAATACCTACAGGAGAATAAGTGAGTTGAGTCCATGAAATGTTAGTGGAGAGATCTGATTGATCTTGTTATTTTCAATTATCCTGTAAATCAGAACAAACAGTATATCAGACTGATAAAATAGTGGGGTCTGAAACGGACAGACATTACAAAAGATAATGTACCCTGAAGTGGCATTATTCAAATACCCATTCAAACTACATAAGAATATTGAATTAGCATACTGTGATATATTGAGGTAGAGTATTGAAGTTTCATCAAATGACATGGGAACTCCTTTTCCAATGCAATTCACATGATTGTTTGAAAGATTTTTTTAAACTTAAAAACAAGAGCAATTTTCTTGTCAACTTTTAAAACAATGTCATCAGAACTTTGACACTGTACAGAGAATTTCTTCAAAGTAGTAGTACATCAAAACATCCCTGAGACAATCCTGCAATTGAACATGCACAGTAAAAGTTTGTCAGTCATTCTTCATCACACAGACAGATATGTAATTAATGTCCTCAAATCTCAATGTTATTTTTTTCAAATCCCACTGCCAGAAGAAGCAGTAATATTGTCAGGATTTCATATTATGAATGTCATCTCCTCTGTGGGATGTGAAGCACCATATACAGGCAAAGGACTGTCCAAGAAATTCCATTCTGAAGTGCTCCATTTCTGTCATTTTGGAGTATCTGATTTATTTTATGTATTATTTTGTGTTAATCAGTTACTTATTTATAACTGTGTGTATTACTGAAAAATAAGCTACAACAGAGCCATTAAAGTTCTAGGGTTCAATTCTGCTTCCAAAGTCACTGGGAGTTTTTACATACTGGGAGTAGAAGGATTCCCTTAATTACCATGCTGTATACAAAGAAATAAAAAAAGATACAAATATTTCTTTGTGTTAACTTAACTATTTCTTGAGAAAATCTATCCAAAACTAAGAACAGTACGTACAGCCACTCAAGCTTATGCAGATCTTCAAAGACACCAGGCTTTAAAAAGGTTATCTTGTTGTGACTCAGATACCTGAAAAAAGATCAATAAAGATAAAAAACTATAGACTCTCTAATCAATGTTAGAGGAGTGAAGAAGAATTTTAAGATTTTCCTTTATTATTCCTAACAGTATTATTAAATTGCATCCTCAAGAGATTCCATTGTTAACAATAAAAACATTTATCTTTGTGTGACTGTGATCACATACTGACCCTTTGTCTCTTTCAGGACGCTAGTGTTTGCCATGGTAGCAGCCTGGCATTCTGATTAATGATATGGCTGCATGGACAGTGAAACAATGGCCACTTGGAGCTTTTTGGCAATGATCATCTAGAACATCTTCATCTTTTCTATTAGAAAACACAGTAGGCTCTAGCTACCCTCCCTGCATCAGAAGAATTTGGAGCCTGCTTCAGCTCCCACTGAAATGAATGGCAAAACTAAAATTGACTAAAATGGGAGCAAGTTCACAGGTCATAGGTCATTAGGCATAGGTTTTAGATACTGGAATAACTGGAAAAGACTGAAAAATAAAGAGTGGGGCTGCAAATTGTCTGGAGTAGTAGTAATAATAAATTATCATCCAAAATTAGGGTGAAAAAATACAAAGAATAAGGGTAATAACAGATTTGGAATTTACCTTTTAAGTGATTTCAGTACACGGATTTATTTTTTTCTACGATCTCACTCACTGACCAAAAGTATTTTTAAATTGGAAGAGTCATCTTTTGTAAAATCTGCTGCACAATAAGAAACAAGGGTCCTTTCCTTATGTAATTGCTTCTCTCCAGGAAAATAAGAGTTTTCAATTATCTCAAATTAAACATGGCAGCCCTACTGTTTTCATTCCTGGCTCTTAATTCCATAATGACTGGCTCCAGGATAGCTGGCATTTAAAATCACTGAGGTTTCCTCCTTTTCTTTCTGAAACAGCAAATTTTGGGAATAGGAACGGACTACAAGATCCATGAAATATTTTAAGAGTACTTTCCTGTCAAATAACCTTGCTACCACTTGTCCAAATCCTCTGAAGTTTTCAGTGAGAATAAGTGCTCAGTGAATTGGAGTTCAGAATTTGGGCCATTTCGGAATTATTTAAGGTCCACAATAACTGAGAGAGAAATGTATAGCTGTTTTCAAAAGTTGCCCCATTCCGCATTGCTTCAGCACTGCAATGGTAATACTTACAGTTTTGTCAGGTTGTATAATCCTTTGAAAGCATGTTCCGATACAGCTCTGATTTTATTATTCTGAAGAAACCTGAGAAGATATAATAACGACAACAATTCATTCTTTAAAAATGCAAATGCAAAAAGATCCCCAAACTTATCAACTAAATTTCAAACTAAGATACCTATATTATTTAAAAGGATGCTGTCAAGATGGCTAGGTCTTAAAATTAAACTCTCATGACAGTTATTTCACATGGCTGGCCTTATCTTAAAGATTTCAAAAAGTGTATTTACATTAAAAAATAACACATTACTGCAGTGATAATTCAAAATCAGCCAAAACAAACACCTGACTGGCTTTGCATTCATTGTAAATGAACCAGTGCATGCATGCTGCCTCCTGATTTCATCCCTAATCCTGCAATCTGATCTGTGTAAAGAGGAGACATTTATGCCTGTGCAGAATCCTACTATAGTCAACAGGCTTGCGTAGGTGCAGGATCTGCCTCTGCAGATAAAACTACAGAACTGGTATAATGGAGTGCATGCAGTGGTTTGTTTATATTGATGTATATAGACAGTTGTGGGGTTGATGTCATTCTAATTAGGCCAGCAGCAAAGGTCAATTAAAACACTTTGCTGGAATTTCTATTTATAATATGGGACAATTGTCAAAGAGTTGCATTTTACGGTAATTTAATCAAAATGTATGATGAAACTTACTGATTGTTGTTAACAAAGTATTATGCATACTTTCCCCCCCTTTTTTCTCCATCTCTTTTGCAGTTAATGAACTGAGTTTCAAAATATTACATACGGTATCATTACTTTTGGGGATAAGATGTTAGACTTGTATTTGATTTTAAAAAGCATGCTTCCCTTCTCTATACAATATTTTATTTGTTGTAAAAAAAAATAAATGTTTTCAACAAAATCAAATAAAGGATTCAATCCTGCTCCTGTTGAAATCAATGGGAGATTTGACATTGACTGCAAAAGAAACAGGATTGGCTCCAAAAAGGTCTTATCAATTTGTGAGAGATGAAGAGATCCCTTAGCAAACTCGCACTTGTGAATCAGAAGTAAATGAGAGGAATTAAATTCTGTAAGCAAATGTTTCATGTTTCCTTTAATGAAACAAGTCACTTTGTTTACAGAACTTTTTTAGTTTGAGATCTAAATTGTACTTAAGTTTGTGAACACAAGATGGTGCTGCACAACCTCAGAATTCAAGTTAGACTCCAAGAATGTTCTAAGAAAAATATTACATGTCTTGAGCTGGCAACAATGATAAGTGGTCCTATGCTTTCACACTTTATTTCTCAATTGTTCCTTATTTTTCATGATTCACCCTCATAAAAGGACTGGGATTTTTTAAAACAATGAAATGTATACAGAACACCTATAGTAATATACAAGAAATAATTCAATCAAAAGGTTTTGGTCATGATATAAGCCATTTTGTGGTAGTAGTCACCAGGTAGTAGTCATCACCAAAAGGCTCAGAAATGTGATTTATAAAAAAAAAAAAAAATGTTCTCAAAGACACGAATGAGACTTTTCATGACAAGGAATGCCTTTTACTTTGCAAACTTTCAGAATATTGAATGAACCTCTCAGTTTTCTTTCATTTCTTCTGATAGAATTGCTGTCTAGTATAAATTTAATTTCCTTAAGATGCGATAGATGTTAAGATCCACATTATTATTAGTTTTCTAATGTACAAAAAAAAATGATAAAAATGTAATGTCCAGAAAGTTTAGGCTGCAACAAAGGGATGGAAGCTATTTGAACAAAAATAACTTGCATGATTGAAAATTTCAGCTAAAGGTAAGAAACAGTAGATTTTTTTAGTATAATCAGAGTTTTGTCAGTAAGCCATAAAATTGCCTTATCACAGTTTGCTCTTATTTAAGATTTTAGGTTAAAATGATTCCTTACAGATTTTTAAGGTCCTGGTACTTCTTGAAACTATCAGCAGAAAGCTTTCTTAACTGATTCCGTTTAAGGGACCTGGAAAAAAAAATTCTGTAAATACACTAAGTAGGCCAAATATTTCCAGTAAGGTTACCCTATATGCCAGTACGTGTGTGTTTTGAAAACTAAATGGAGAAGGGATTTTTTTGTTGTATACCCTCCTCTCCTGCCTCCGCATCATATTAGATCAATGGAATCCATTTATGTCAAAGGAGTTAAACCAGGGATGCGTTTGGAAGGGAAAGGGATTGTTTAGAAGTGGGAGGGGGTGTCACTTTTCTTACATTTCTGGGCAGGATTTTGGTTTGATTTTTATAAGCACTGTTCCCCCAACCCCTTTCTATATATAAACTTATAGCAGCTGCACATTATGCAGCGGATGAAAGATGCAATTCAAGTGGCAAAGCTAATCTTACTGAAAGAGCTTAAGGGTATGTCTACACTGGAGCGGGAGGGTGTAATTTCCAGCTTGAGGAGACATAGCACGGACTCTGATCAAGCTAGTATGCTAAAAACAGAAGCGTAGCTGCAGCAGCACAAGTAGTGGGAGGGGCTAGCAGCCTGAATGCAAATCTGGTGCCTCAGAGGGGTACGTATTCAGGTGGTTATGCCCTCTGCTGCTTGCGCCACTGCGGTTACACTTTTAGTTTTAGCATGCTAGCTCCATCATAGCTGGTGTGGATATATCTCTAGCTGAAAATCACACTTTCCAGCTCCGAGGTAGACATACCCTAACAATATAAGCCCTGTAGACCCAGGAATGAGAACTGCGTAGTGGATCAAGAATCTTTCATAGGGCAATACATAAAATTACAAGTAGAGCTCTTGGATCAGCATTGTAGGATAGGTTTCAGAGTGGTAGCCGTGTTAGTCTGTATCAGCAAAAAGAACAAGGAGCACTTGTGGCACCTTAGAGACTAACAAATTTATTTGGGCATAAGCTTTCATGGGCTAAAACCTACTTCATCGGATGCATGCAGTGGAAAATACAGTAGGAAGATATATATACACAGAGAACATGACAAAAATGGGTGTTGCCATACCAACTCTAATGAGACTAATCAATTAAAGTGGGCTATTATCAGCAGGAGAAAAAAACTTTTGTAGTGATAATCAGGATGGCCCATTTCAAACGGTTGACAAGAAGGTGTGAGTAACAGTAGGGGAAAAATAGCATGGGAAAATAGTTTTTACTTTGTGTAATGACCCATCCACTCCTAGTCTTTATTCAAGCCTAATTTAATGGTGTCCAGTTTGCAAATTAGTTCCAGTTCATTGTAGGATAGTATTTTTCCCTCTCAGAGGGGAGGTAGTCTTTTCAGCCTTGAGAACTCTTCAGTGTTCCCTTCACTTTCACTCACATTCTCACTCACGTTCTCACATAACAGCTACTATCCTTCTGGCCAAAGACGACTAGAAGGGACTCACTTTGGGTCCTGGTCATCGCTGCTTCTTAAATCAGTTTGAAGGGTGGCTGTTTTATGACATGAGGCACTTGGAGCTAAATTTGTCACCACTGCAGCTCTCTGGCCTAGGGAGCAAGAGACTGGGACTGGGACTGGGACTGGGAGGGATAGCTCAGTGGTTTGAGCATTGGCCTGTTAAACCTAGGGTTGTGAGCTCAATTCTTGAGGGGACCATTTAGGAATCTGGGGCAAAAATCTATCTGGGGATTGGTCCTGCTTTGAGCAAGGGGGTTGGACTAGATGACCTTCTAAGGTCCATTCCAACCCTGATATTCTATGATTTGGCCCAAGTCTCTTGTATTACAGAAGACAATAATCAACAGCTGGGAATCACAGTGTGAAGCCATTTTAATTACACAGATAATGAAAACCTCTCTATGTCTCTGCTTGAACTCTGAGAACTCATTTTTTTCACCTACTTTAAACCTCTCTCAATGATGCATATCATAGCCATTGTCCTTCCAGTTTAAGATTTGTCTGGATTCCCTTCACAGCTCACTAATGCAGCACTCCTTAACCAGCAGGGAGGGTTATTGTTAAATGATGTGAAACAATCCATTTCTTGGGGGTTGAGTGAGCTGTCTCCACAGGCACACTCACTCTCTGCTGACCTCATGAATAAGGGATAAGAACTAATAAAAACTGTGTCTCTAGCACCAAAGGCCCCGCTAGCCTGGCCTTCATGCTGGTTTTTAAACTGAAAAATTAGCAGGCACAGTATTTCCTTCAAGATGTGAATGAAACTTCCACATATAAAGACAGAATTTAAAACTGTCTAGAAGAAGAGTTGGCTCTGGGATTACCTGATTATGGATTGTCATTAGTTTGTAACAAAATTTGAGGGCTGGGACATCTTGTTAAAATAAAGTGATAATTCTATGACTTCTGTTCAGGAGTAAATTGCAGGGCAATGTCTTACAGCATTAGATTGATCAGAACGTGCAGGCAAATGAACAGCAGATACACGGGATGGATTTAAGCAGCAGGCTACAACTTTATTAATTTAACACTGGGGAGGGATGATATGTGGCCGCCCCTCATTCTGATGTAACACACTTCCAGTGTGGGGCTACAGGGCTCCCACCAAATAACTTATAGCTCAGGGTATACATGCCCAGCACTACCTTTAGGACTCAATTTGCTTCTGGATCCTCTCTGCCTCCCCCTGCGTGAAGGGCGAACAGAGGTTAGTAAGGGCAGACCTCAATCTACAAAGACTTCAGGTCTCCCTTATTACTTTAGGCACAAGGTCCACCAGTGACATTCCAGGTCTCATTTACCTCTGGGAGCTGGTCCTTTATCCGCACTGGACACTGGCTGCAAGTTGTGACGAGCTAAGTGCTATCTTCTTAATGTTAAACTTCCAAGTCCTACTGCTTGACCCAGCTGTGCCTCCATGGGTATGTCTACACAGCCAGCGGCAGCCCACGGCAGCAAGCCTCCGGTCCAGGTTGACAGGCTTGGGCTCATGCTAACACACTAAAAACAGCTGTACAGACAGCACTTTGAAGTTGCAACTCAGGCTCTGAAGCCCACCCCCTTCCCTAGGCTTCAGAGTCTGAGCTGCAGCTCAAGTTGCAACATCTAGACAGCTACTATTAGTGCTGTAGGGTGAGCCTCGCAAGTGTGAGTCTGTTAACCTGGGCTCAGAGGCTCACTGCAGTGGGCTGTGTAGACATACTCTAAAATGCCATGAGGAAAGTGAAAAAACCCACCAGACCCCTACCTGTTTGGACCAATGGGAAAAATTCCTTCCTGTTACCAAAATGGGCCAAGGGGAGGGACGGCCATTTGGTTCTTACACAGCACCCCCCCCCAATGTATTTAAATTCTCCAACTAGCAGGATCAACAGGATTATGAAAAGCCTTGAAGAATTTAAATAGATCGGTAAAGGAGCAAGAGCCACATGGCTAGACTTATCCCCTAGCCCCAGCCAATGGGAAGGCAGCGGACCTGAGGAACCCTGCTTGCTGCCATGCATGCACTCTCGCATCCCCCATACCCAACCTTTTGGGCACCATGTTATGTCACCTGCAGTCCATTCAAGATCGATCCCCAGTTGACTACATATGGCGGAGCATAGTAAAAGCATGTGAAATCGTCTGAATTTGTCAGACAGGAAACTGTTGCTTGGCTGTCTGCACCTGCTCTCAATCTAATTAATGACAGGCCCAGAGCTGCAACACCACAGAGTCTGACTTGGTGTCCACACCCTGTTGACAAATGGCAGCATAGCAAACCCAAGAGTTCAAAAATCAGAAGATAAATCTCATAGGTTTGAGTTTATTTCTAACCTGAAATACACACAAAACCTACCCCCAGAGCATATGCCTCTGTGCCCCACATGTCCATTAAAGGCACCACTGCAAGTAGTTTAATGTCCTGAAAATAGCAAGTAACTTTACAGAAAAATTCCTCAGGTGGGGATGTTTGATGCTGCATTTTGTTTGCCAAGTGGGAAGCACAGCTTCAGACTTGTGTGTGTAAGCCAGGACCAATGGTCAGGCCACCCTACAGATCTCTCTCAAATCTTAAATCTTGCTGTACTGACTTCTTATCATGAGATAGTGAGCAAAATCCCTACCTGTAAGCCCCTATTCATACAGGTATTTCCCTGAATTTCAGGTTATTGGTATAAGTAAAGGCTACTACAGGAGTAAGGGTTTCAGGATGAGGTCCTGAGCATATGTGATTCACAGAGTTATTTCTCTTGCAGTGTTTCTTGATGCTGGTGAAATTGTACTCATTTGAGGCATTATTGCAAACAACTGCTGACTGCAGACTCACTATATCTCACACTTTGAACTGTGTTTTAATTTCTTTTCTCTTATTTTATGCAGGGGTAATCCGTGTTTAAAAGCGTTTTACTACAAGGCTTGTCAACACAGAATGATACTGTACTTTCAGTTTACACCAGTTTCAGTTAAACCAAGTGGCTATAATTATAAGGGTATAATTATGAGATGGTCTGCAGAGTTGATATTCAGCGTTGTTCAGTTCAAGAAGCTGCTTGTTCTGCTCTACTTACATCAGAGTTACATTTGAAGAGACTGAAGGGACAGCGCGTAAATTGGCACCTTCACAGTCAAGCTCTAGCCCTCGGCACAGACATTCTGCTGGCACAGAATCAACCACTGAATGAAGAGAAGATAGCAGTCATGGCAGAAGGTAGGTGATGGGATGGGGAGAAAAGAGATGGGTAGAAAAATGGTTTTAGTATAACAACATGTCAGAGCACATTAAACAGAGCTGGATAATGCTTTGTTTTAAGGTTCTCAAATATGCCTTTAATTTAGATCTAGTAACACAGTGACTAATATAAATACAGATAATTAAAAGATTGGTATTGACTCCTGAGTCCAATACAATAGCAGCACATTTAGGACACAACTTTGAGCTTGATATTGTGATTGTGACCTGATATGGTGGGGAGGATGTTTTATCTGTTTTAGGTCCTATTTCTGTGAAATCCGAAGTCCATGATTTCCTAGACTCCCCACCATCTTATTTAGTCTGTATCACATTATCTGGGCTAAACTGTACAGAGTTCTGTGCAGGTGTGCAAGGGGCTAAGAATGGATCCAAGAACATTTCTTATCCCTTTATTACTCACCCTGAGCCTTGCCTGGGCATAATCTCAGTTTCTGTGCTTTGACCTAGCACCTCCAGCAGTGCTAGCTAAGGCTAGGACAGAAAGAAGGCAGGTCTATGACCCCAGATTTGCACTGGCCAATGAAGAGCATGCTGTTGGCTTTTAAGAGCATGGGGGAGATTTTCAAAGGCACAAATTGCTAGTAGGTGTCCAACTCTCACTGAAAATAAATGAGGGTTGGACACCTAATTGCCACTTAGAAAATCTCCCCTGATAGCAGCAAGCACACTCCCCCCTCACTCCCAGAGATAGTGTCTGACTCCAGCGCAATGCCGGGACCTCTTGTTGGTGTGCTGTTGCCCTCTGCCCCCTCCAAAGTGCTGTGAAGCCTTAGCGGTTTTTACTTTTTTTTCTGATGTCTGTATAATTTGAGATAAACAATATTAGTAAAAACATGTCTTTTTAATAACACATTCAATAGAGGAACCCAAGAAGAAGAAAATGAGGTGGAGTCTCAAAAATTGTAGCCAATGATTAACTCAGGAGCAGGATGAAAAATAACAATTGTCCTCTGGGCTGACTTCATTTGTTTCCATAAGCTGTGTGCAGTGCTGAGATGGTGGTATGGAGTTTAGAAATAGTTCTAAATTGCTAGTTAGATAATTTGTAGTTGCAAGTAACAGAACTTTGATATCTGCCTGATATGCAAATACAAACAGGTTTTGTGACCAAAAGCAGGTTGTGGTACATGAAGGACCAAAATGTCAGTGGTTGTACTAGTAGGAGTTGGCCCATGTGCAAAAAAAAGTGCACCATTGCATGCCCATATTAAAGCATGAACTACATGTAACTACATGCATGAACAAGCATTTAAATATCTAAATATTCACTTGTGTACATAAATTTAGTAATTGTGTACATAAATACAGACAGGATTGTGCACACATTGTACTTGGAGCATGTATATTTTAAAAAATATTGACTCACAAAATTCTATCATTTGCTCTAACAAATGATTGCACACAATCACAAGATGGGTTAGCTTGCCCATGGTGTTAGGTTTAATGGCACACTATTGTAGCATGTAATGGAAAGCACGGGATGTATAAAGAAGAACAAAAACATACATTTTGAGAAGATTTAGCAAACTTACAGAATAGACAGCAGATTTTTTTTCTATATTTTAAATTTCACATAAATGGCTACATTTTGAAAAATGGAGGCTTAAGGGTCAGGCCCAAAAATGCAAGCACATGATTTGTGCTGCAGAATTGTGATTTCAAGGACCAGTTTGACAATTGCACATGCCGTTGTCTGATTTACATGCAACTGTGCTCTCACAGAGAGATTTCCCTTTTAAATGTTGGCCCCAAACAATGAGATTAATATAGTCCCTCACAAGAATGGCCAAACCTTTCAATTTTTTTCCAGCTCAGACACAAAGGGCTTGTCTACACTTCAAACTGCTACAGTGGCACAGCTGCCACCCTGCAGCTGCACCACTGTAGTGTTTCAGTGTAGACACTTCCTAGTCTGATGGGAGGTGTTCTCCCATCAGTGTAGGTCAGCGGTGGGCAACCTGCGGCCTGTCAGGATAATACACTGGCAGGCCGCCAGACAGTTTGTTTACATTTGCACGGCCTCCTGCTGCTCCTGGTGGCTGCGGTTCATCGTTCCCGGTCAATGGGAGCTGTGGGCCACAGGTTGCCCACCACTGGTGTAGGTAATCAACCTCTCCGAGAGGCAGTAGGTAGGTCGATGGAAGAATTCTTCTGTCAACCAGAGCTGTCTACACTGGGGGTTAAGTCAGCATAACTACGTCACTCAGAGGTGTCGGTTTTTCACACCCCTGAATGATGTAGCTGGGTCAACCTAACTTTTGAGAATAGACCTGGCCTAATTTAGTGTTAAATTATCTGTGAACAAGAATTGTGAGCTTTTACTTGCAAATGAGCAGACCAAATCTGAATCAAATGCGCATTTAGGAATCTTAATTTATCTTTACTCAATCTTTCTACAGCATATTTCACATCTGGCTTTTCAATTAAGTCAGTTTGCACAAAACCACGTTTTGATTAAATGAAACAAAAACTGACAGGCAGTACCAAGATGCTTTTTCCTTTTAGTACCTGTAGTTTGTACCGTCATCTATTCGTTGCACAGTTACAACCCTGATAATTTCTCTTTGTTTTGTTATATTCTTCTATAACTGTTAGCATTTCCAAAGGATAAGATATTAGGAGTAGTGATTACTGCAGTGAGGGAAGGCGATCAAGCCTCTTGGCGCAGGAATTGAATTGTACAGTTCAGAGCCACTCAATAATAGATCTTTTATTTTTCAACAGTTTCCAGTGTGGAAAAAGTTAATCAAATTTTTTTTTGAGTACTTGTGAAAAAAAAAATCATATCTGCTCCTCTTCATTCCCC
This sequence comes from Chrysemys picta bellii, assembly GCF_011386835.1. Taxonomy (NCBI): domain Eukaryota; kingdom Metazoa; phylum Chordata; order Testudines; family Emydidae; genus Chrysemys; species Chrysemys picta. Next base: position 64,707,973 of record NC_088795.1, on the reverse strand, counting down.
ATGGTGTGAAGCTACCTGCTATACCTCCTTCTGTGGCTGTGATACAAAACTCAATTATTGTGTCTTCTCTTAATCCTAGCTCTGCACAGAGCAGATAGTGAGGAATGAGCCTATCTCAGGGATGGGCAAACTTTCTGGCCTGAGGGCCACATCAGGTTTTGTAAATTGTATGGAGGGCCGGTTAGGGGAGGGGGTCATGGCCCGGCCCCCACCTCCTATCTGCCCCCCCCCCGGGACTCCTGCTCCATCCAACCCCCCCCCCCCGTTCCCTGACAGCCCCTCTGGGACCCCTGCCCCATCCCCACACCCCCGCCCCATCCAATCCCTCCTCTCATTTCTGATGGCCTCCATGGGACCCCTGCCCCATCCAACCACCCCTTCTCCTTGTCCCCTGACTGCCCCCTGCCCCTATTCAACCCTCTGTTTCCCCCCCAACCACCATCCACACCCCTGCCCCCTGACCATCACCCTGAACTCCCCTGCCCTCTATCCAACCCCCCCCGCTCCCTGCCCCCTTAGTGCGCTGCCAGGGGCACCGGTGGCTGGCGGCGCTGCAGCTGCGCTGCCACTGCCGCCACCACACAGCACAGAGCACCGAATCGGGTTGGGCTCTGCAGCTGCGCTGCCCCAGGAGCTCACAGCCCCACCCCCCAGAGAATTGCGGCTGGCAGTGGAGCGAGCGAGTTGAGGCTGCGAGCGAGGGGGAACAGTGGGGGAGGGGCTGGGGTGAACCTTCTGGGCCAGGAGGTTGGGGACCGTCTCTCTAAGAATATATATAGCCTTCATAATTGGTGTATCTGTGATATTTCTAATAGAGGAATTAATCTTTTTCGAAGAGCAACTTCACTGTAGCCTGAAAGTCACTATTAATGGACTTAAAATTTGCATAAATGCATCAAAACTATATGAGATATTCAATCTATTTCACTATAAATGGAATGACATTGCATCTGAATATGTTGTAAGAAGATTTCCCAGAGAAAAGTATGTTGCACTCACTGTAATAATCACATGAATAACTCCTGTTAGTACTTACAGCACTCCGATGTCTTTACCTCAAAAGCACGCGAGGAAGTCATTTCATTGTATTTTGCAAAATACTTATCAAATTGTTGAGACCATCCATTGTTGTCTCCTAATGAGAAATCAGAGAAGGCATGTTATATCAAAACAAAAACAAAACAAACAAAAAAAACCTTCAAAACATTTCCCACAGGTATGATAGATAACAGGAGCTTCATTAAATTTGGTTGCACAATCCTTTGCGCGCGCGCGCGCGCACACACACACACACACACACACACTTTCTAATTTGGTGTGACTGTTGTGACAAAGAAAAAAAAAGGCTTAAAACCCCAATTTTCCCTCAAGCAAAGTTAATCATATAACAGAATCCTAAAAATGAGAGGTAAAAAGAGACCTATGAGGTCATCTGTTCTTCTTTCTGTCATTGCAGGCTTATCCCCCCACAGTATATTCTCAAGTGCTTTGTCCAGTTTAGTTTCAACGACTCATATGATGGGACTTCCACAATTTTTCTTGGAAGACTGTTCCACACTGTAATAGACAGTGTTGTGAGGAAATGTTTCCTTATATCCAGCCTTAATTTCTCTTTGCTTAGTGTCTTGGTCAAGGTTATATGTGCAGTACTTTTGGGGACAAGTTATGTGACATATTCACACCAACAAGCATAACCTAAGTTCACCATACAATTTAAAGCAGCATTCAACACCACAGTCTGAAACTAGTTATTGTGCATACACTGCAGCAGCAGGTCAAGGACATAAAAGTGAAATAAAAGAGCAGCTCTTTTAACGTCTGCCAAACGATGCCACTAATTATCAAGATAGCAGCCACCAACTAGTGATTCAGAAATGTCAATGGTAATTTAAAGTGTTACTTGTAAATGCAACTATGTCTTCACTGTCAGAAACATCTGTGTTATGAGGTTTACAATGATTATGCTTAGCCAAATAATTGCAGTTTTATTCTAAGTCATGAATCTCCAGGAATGGACATTCTTCCTTCTGAGTTTTATACTTTAGTGTATACTTGATATCATTTATTGTGTAAGCATTTAATAAAGCATTTATAATTAAGGGGCCATGGCCACATTTATTAGTTTGGTAACATTGAAAAAGGGAAAAGAAACCAGAGGTAAAATTTACTTACCTAGATGTAATTTTTTCTTCTCTGAAGTGGGCATCTGAGTTATTCCTCCTCATCTTTCAACCATGGAAGTGCCTTATTTTTAACCCCCCTCCCCCATCTTTCTAGCTTCACAATGCAGTGCCAACAGGTGGAGTTGTTCTGAAAACTGATTACTGGCCAAAAACGATGAATTCCATTTAATAATTTTTTTTGATGTTTTGACATGTTTCATTCCAACATAGAATGACATTTTAATTAAAAGGAGAGAGTGTGACCTCAAGATAGCCAATAGCTCAGTGATTAGGGTACTCACTTAGAATGTCGGGGACTCTGAATCAAGTAGAGAAGGGAGTTGACCCTGACAGTGGAGTGCCCTAACCATTGGGATATAGAGTTAGTCTCTTTCTGGCCTGATGAATGTTTACTTATTTATACAAAGTGAACAGCCTCAAGTGGAAAGATTGAGAGAGAAACTAACTGTAGAGCCCAGAACTTAGGGCACTAAATTCAAGGCCCTGTTCCAAATCCAGAGAGGAAGGACCCACATGAGTGTCCTAATAACTGAACTATTCTACAGTGGATTTTTTCATTTGCTCGTTTTGGCCAGAAATTCCATCCTGGACCTGAGAAACCTTCTGAACAAAAGTCTGGTGGAAACGGATACATTTCTGTGAAAAGTTTTTTTAATCCATATTTTCTGATGAAAGAATGTTTAGTCATAAAATTCCCAAGCAGCTCTGCTAATTACCTCTATAGTACCCTAGCAAACTGCCTGAGCTGAGAAAAACTATAAATTATGATTAATAAATATTAGTAAAGATTAGCCATCTCCAGCCAGGCTACCATTATGTTATATCCACTTATTCATTTATTATACAAAAAATGGCAAAAAAGACTTAAGGCAAAGCAAGACCTCACCATTGCTGTTGTTGGAGTCAGCCCTAGCTGCCATGTTTCACCTGGGTCTGGAGACCAAATAGCCAGGGAATACTGGCTTGGAGATTTTGCAAAGCCAGCTCCTGCTGCTGAACTTCTACCCCAAATAGGACAATGCTAGCCTGCCACATTGCTGTAAAGCAGGCAAAGCAGTGTTCTATTGTGCACTTGGGCCACAATCAGGAGCTCTTTTGATCTTAACTGGGCTTGCTACATGACTACGTTTTCTCTTCAAATCCCATTTTCCTGCAGACAACTGTTCTCAAAAATCCTCTGTATACCAGGGGGACACCAAGAAGAGGGAGAATAATAATAAATGAATAAATATTATAACAATAAAAACAAGGGGAAGGGCTCTTGGCTTGAGTCAGAGAAAGAAAAGGCCTAGAGGAATCTCCTGCCACTTCAAGCAGAAGTGAAATACTGGCAAGTTAGAGAGGCACTCAGGTCTCTGAACAGCTTCACTGACTGGCACTGCACTGTTAAGCTAGGAAGAGAGTTAAAAAACATAAAAATGTTCCCATGCTTGGAAAACGAGGAATAACCCAGTTATAATAGATCACAGAGCACCAGGGAGAAATGCCAGGCACCATTTCATTTTAGGATGTGGCTTACAAGTGGATTGAAGTGTTGGCTAGCTGCATGACTTTTATAAATATTAATAAACTTATAGGTGAGGATAAGACTGGCTTCTTCCATGGTCGGTAGAGGTTAGTGATCATTATGTGTTATAAATGTTTCCTGGGCCACCAGGGGTGCTCCATGATATTTCTCTCAATGTAGGGACAGGCTTTTGGGAGTAGGTGCTGTGTGGGGATTTATGTTGTGGTTCAGAGGACTGTGGATGGGGGGATGCATTTCTTCAGATCAGGATATAACCACCATTAGGTGATAATGGCTAGTGGCCTTTTACCTGAATGATTTACGTTGCGCTAGGAGATCAGACAGGACTATCTGTTGAACCTTATTTGTAATCACCCCTAAGCACTTGGTTGCCAAACTGAGCATTGACTGGATAAGAAGCAGAAAAACATCACTGGCAAGATTTTCCAAAGGGTTCCACATCCAATCCGACCACTTCTGAAGGTGCCTGAAGAGGAGCAGAGCTCTTTTGAAAATCTGTCTCTAGGAGGCCATAATTCCTGTCCCCTAATTAAGGTTGTAGTGAGGCTTCCCTTATTACTACTATATTTTAGCCCATTCCTCTAAATGGAGAGACTCCATTGACTTTTATTTGCAAGATCAGGGTCTTAAATGAGGGTGGTTGAGCCTACTATACAGGACTGGAATCTGCTGCTATTAGTGGACTGTATTTTTACCCAGAGAAGGGATAATTGAGATGGAGATGAAAAGGATCTTTTTGTAGATGATTTTAAAGAGGTATGTCAATTTTGCATATTTCTGGTGCACTGTCACAGGCATGGTGCCCTGCAGCACACCTGCATCAGCTTCTTCTTACCAGGGTTTTCTACCTCTTCCAGGGATTCACGTGACTCAGCCCTCTGGATAGGTCACTCTCAGCGTTCAATCCTTTTCTGGGGTAATAAAAGTCTAAACAAACAAAAGGTTCTTCCACCTCCCCCCTTGAGCTACTCTTAATCCTACCCTCTAGGCTCAGTTCTCAGCCCCTTCTATGCTTCCCTTAAGTCTCTCTGCCTTGGGATAGAGTGCTGACTCCAAGACAGCTTCCCTGCAGCCCCTCGCACACTCTCGGCCTCCCTCAGCTACCTTTTAGCCTTCTCTGCTCTGGGACAGAACTCTAACTCCCAGGCTGCTTTGCTCAACTGCACCACTTCTTCCAGACCCTACGCTCGGCATTTCCCAAGAGTCCAACTTGCTTCTTACATTTCCTCCTCTATACACTGTTCTCTGCCCTTTTATGAGGCCCAGTGTTCTTTCTCCCCCACCCCAGGCCATCACCTGACCCCAATTAGTCCTGTCCCTTAAGCAGGCAGGCAGCTAGTTATGGCACAGATGGGGCTAATGGAAGAGGACTAGCCCCAGGCCTCCTGGCACTTAAAGGGACTGGCCATCCTGTTATAAGCACAGTTGTACTAAGTAAACACTTTTCACTCTTTGGCTTCCTAAATACAGCAGTACCAGTAAAGGAACACTTGGTAA